>NW_028318354.1:329899-659798 GCF_062004578.1 Staurois parvus
TCCTGTAGCGGTTTTGGAAGAGTTCCGGTATAGACTTGCCAAGCTTTACACTGATCCTACAGTCCATTTCTGACTTTTTATCTCGCTTGTCCCTGCCTACTTTGACTCCGGCTCATAAGGACTTGATGGACCGTAATATTCAAATATCAGAGGTTTTGCAATGCATAGCAGACCTGAAGACGGGCAAACGACCAGGTCCAGATGGATACACGGCACTATACTACAAGAAATTAGCTGACGTGCTTGCCCCTCACCTTGCCACCATGTTCAACGCGGTGAAGGGAGGTTCAAACTTTTCCCCGGATTCTTTAACCGCAAATATGGTTATGATCCATAAACCGTATCGAGATCACTCTTCCTGGGCAAATTATAGGCCTATTTCTCTTATTAATATCGATATGAAGATCCTTACCAAGATCTTGGCCACTCGACTGAATTCTTTCCTCTCTCGTCTGATCAAAGGGGACCAGGTGGGATTTGTTCCCCACAGACAAGCCGGAGACGCCATCAGACGTATTATACAATTACAACATTTAGCCCATATTCACAAACTTGATATGATGCTCCTATCTTTAGATATCAACAAGGCCTTCCACACTTTATCCTGGCCTTATCTCTTATCGGTCCTTCATCGCTTTGGTTTTGGTCCCTCGTTCCTACGATGGATCTCTTCGCTATATACATCCCCTCAAGCTAAGCTTAAATACTATGGACTCGAGTCCTCCACGTTTTCGGTTGCCAGGGGCACTAGGCAAGGTTGTCCGCTTTCCCCCATACTTTTTATCTTAGCCTTGGAACCGTTGGCAGAAGCCATTCATATGAATCCTGATATTAAGGGGATTGATGTGGCGGGCTCATTTGGAGTTCTTCTCGACCCAGAATTAGTAAACATATCTTATTTGCGCGAAGGAGTGAGGGTGGGTTGTCTGTCCCAAATCTCCAGTCTTATTATCTGGCAGCTAATATTGCCCCCCTAGCTCATATTCATGCATCTCACCATTTCCCCTTGTGGGCTGCTGTGGATTTGATGGACTCCCCCCCGATACCGCTCTCCTCCTTGCCGTGGCTTCCTTTTTCTCAACATCCATCTACCCTTAGCCCAACGCTGACGCTCTCGCTTCATCTTTGGGATTCTATGAAATATTCCGCTGGCCTTATTTCTGCCCATCTGCCGTTGTTACGTCTGTTGCATAACCCGTTATTCCCTCCAGGTCGGGACAATCCTAGGCAGTTTGCCTGGTGGCAGACGCATGGTTTTTATGATGTACATTCGCTCCTATCTCCCACTCGAATACTTACCTTTGAAACTCTGCGCTCTTCCTATAATACTTCTTTGCGGGAACACTTTGGTTACCTTCAACTTCGTCACTTTATTAATACACTAATACGGACGCATTCGGGACTTTACCGTCTGTCCCCCTTTGAAAGCCAGTGCAGACATAGACCCCATGCTCCGGGTTTGATTTCCTTGGTTTACTCTTCCATTATTTCTTATAGAACTCCTCCGGTTCGTTCCTATCGTCAGCGTTGGCAGTCTGAATTAGGGGGGACTTTGGATCAACAGGATTGGCGGACCATGACCCAAGCATTATCTAAATGTTCTAGGAATGTCATCATTCTCGAGAATGCCTACAAAGTTCTTTATCGATGGTATTATACGCCTGCTCGTCTAGCTAGTTTTATCCCTACATATTCCCCGGCTTGTTTTCGGGGATGCCAACAATTGGGTACTATGGCCCACATCTGGTGGACTTGCCCTAAAGTTAGCAGATTGTGGATTAGGGTATATGCCCTTCTCCGCACTATGCTTCACACAGACATTAAGCGAAACCCGTACGAAGCGCTTCTATTTAAACCACTAGAGGGCCTTCTCCGCTCTGAACAGCAGCTGGCATCACACCTATTTATAGCTACTAAATTGACAATTGCGAGAGCTTGGAAGACTCCTCTCCTCAGCTTCGAGGCTGTCAAAAACCGGATGAACTTCATAATGGTTAATGAAAAACTGACGGCTATATTGTTGGATACCCATACAAAATTCCTGCAGATATGGCGTCCCTGGCTGGATATAGCCCAACCATCGAGATTTGACCAGTCCCTTCTGTCGATATGAGTATGGATTCTGCTGTCATCGTCCTTTTCTGATTTTTTTTTTTTCCTTTTTGTCTTTGGCCATGTCTTTTCATCGATTGTCTTTCTCTAATCTTCTGTCTATTCTGTTCTTATGCATATTGTAATGATTGTGCTCATTGCTCTGTGTGCTACATCTGCAATACTACCTATGCAACCTGGACTCCTTTGTGAGCCCAATGTCTGGAATATATATTATCATTTGGAGCGGCTTCTTCTCATGCCTCTCCTGTTTTCTATATGCTGCTATAGCAAAACTTTCTCTTAGAGTTTACATTATCATTGACCCCCAAATGTTTGCTAATCGTCTCCCTCCTACTTCTTTTTTTTTTTTTTCTCCTCCCCTCTCCCCTTCCCCGTCTTCTCCTTCATGGCACTTAAATAATCAGTTAAAGCTTATGTCTCTACCAATACATGCTTTGAATTATTTCCCAATTACTTAGTATGTTTCATATTTGTTGGCCAATGTTTTTCGAATGTTTGTTTATCTCTGCTTATTGTATAATAAAACCCTTTGTAAAAGAAAAATACTGAGACATAGCACTGTATAGAAACCAGCAAGGCTTAATATACATAAACAATAGAAAAACACGTGTTCTTATTTTTATGCTGACTGTCAATCCCACATTTCCCAAATAATAAATTATTAAAATTATTGGACACCGGTGTATAAAATTACAAAATCTATGGTTTCCCATGTTTTATATGCCATCATTTCTAAAGCAACAACAACCATTGGTCAGGTATGTACAGATAGAGCAGATGGTATATTCATCTGCATGTACTTGCGTAAGTCATGGCAATACTGGATAAAAAACACAACGCAAAAGATGTACATAACCAGTGAAATCTGTTGATACTTTTTATTATGAAATACAATTTTTTATCTTTTACTTTCAATATAAGCATAAAAACATTCTTTTAGAAATCGTACATGAGTAAAGCTGGGTACAACCAGTGGCTGAACAAAAAACCTAACAAATACCTGCATCCACACAAGCAAGGTGGATGCAGGAATCTCCACCGCTGTGCTATTGTATTGGGACAGTGGGCACTCCTCTGCTGGCAGAATACACTGATCAGTGCTGCTGCCAGTGGCTGATTGAATGCAGGTTGTCGAACAGGGAGGGCCACATACGGATCAAATTTCAGTTTGTGTGTACCTGGCTTTATTGTGGTATCCCTTAAAATACCAATATATTAAGGTCAATTTGTGTAACTATTTGGAGATGTGGATACTGTTAGATACTGTTAGATGTTGAAATGCTAACTGTATGAGTTAGCATGATGCAGCACTATTCAGCATGAAAGGCAGGAGAGATCTTGCTGCCCCGTATGTAGTTTGCATCTAATTCTGGCTCATGTCATCATAAATTGTTTAGTTGATATATATTGCTCAGTGGTGAGCTGGACAGGCACCTAGCTGTGGATTGCAGGCAAGTGTGGGCCAACTTGAAGTGGTATTAATGCTTTTCATTATTTTATTTACCAATAATTATGAATTAAAAATGTTTTTATAATACATTTAAACTTGGAATAGCAATTAATTGATCTATGATGTCTCCTCAGCTTTGCTGTACATTACATTTGGAAAGCAACAGGAGAAATTACTGATTAGGACCTGAGTATATACTGTATACTTTATAAGGTCATTTACCCTATGAACATGGCTTACGGGCATGGACAAAGTAATAGCCATCATGACCACTGATGTCCAACCTTGACTTTTCAATTAATGGAATGACCTTTAGTTTCACTATTTCATAGCCAGCCTCCTTAAATGCCTTTTCAATTTCTTCCTTTGTAATGGCCAGAAAAAAGAACTTTTTTTGGCCAATATAATAGTAGAAACAGTTGAGCACACTCTGAATTATTATGTGACCTCCTGGTTTAATGAGGTCCTTAAAATTCCTCAAAACATGGGTGAAGGATTCTAAATCTTTGCAGGGTCCTTCTAAGCAGAGGCAACTAATCAGGCAATCAGCTTGAGGCATCTCCACCGGGTCATATGGCTTCTTCTTCAGAGCATCACATTTCAGAACTTTTGTCACTGTTCTTCTCAGTTTTTCTTCCTTTCTCTTACAGCTCTCACTGTCACTGAAAGAACACACTATAGATTATTTTTTATCAATATTATGATTGCAAACATTTAAAGCCAACATAATCCAACTTGTGTAACTACTACAGAGCATCCCATCAAATCTATTAACCTCCTCGGCAGTCTGATTATTTCCGATTTTTTGTGCTGAAAGCGGTACCATTTTTTTGCATGGAAATATGTAGTTTTTTATTGTAGGCTGTAATTTTTAGGAATAACTCACTGAAATCTGCCCAAACAAGAGTCTAGTAAACATCCCAGGTAGGATAAAATTTGAAACACGAAATCATAAATTATAATTTAATAAATAATCATAAAAAATAATAAATTTAATTCAATAATATAATCAAACCAAAAACACTGAAATTTAAAATACAGAGGCAAATTTGCACATCGCTGAGCAAAGTCGCAAAATCGTTTTCAGTGTCTGATGACGAATTTCCCCACGAATCATTATCACTCAATTCTGCAAGTGGTTCTGATTTACTATCGCTGTTCTCTAGCTGGTCTAAAACCGCTTTTGACATAAAGGGACGCTTTTTGGACGCCATGGACTTTTCTAAGTTTCCAGCCAGAAAGAACAGTCAAAATGCAGGCAGGGCACAGGACAAAGCAGTAGGGACAAAATGTATGTTAAATGCATTGAAACAGCAATGTTTTACTATGTCACAGTCATTTGAAAAAAATTACATTTTTTTACATTTTCAAATTTGCCGCCGGTTCCGGCGCCCGTACATCCCGACGTCACAGGGACCGGAACACGGAAGCCGGATGCCGGCATCGGCCAGAGGAGATGGCCGGGGACGCTGCAGGGGAGACATCATGGGAGCGAAGGACAAGGTAAGTGCTGCAGGGACTCCCAGAGCAACGCCGCATGGTAAGCCCGAGTGTAGCTCGGGGTTACCGCTTTTGGTACTCAAATTTTACCCCGAGCTACACTCGGGAATACCGCTAAGGAGGTTGAAAATACCTACTGTAAATAACCATAACAATATTAAGTGAATTTTATAGTACATAACAAGAGGCCTGTTACTCGGTGGAGATTAAAACATACAAATGCATCTTTACCCCACACAGGGAAGATATATAGTATTTTCCAGAAAGTTTTCCAGAACATTTGGAAAGAAACCACAGTTGTCTTTTAGATCAAAATGTATTCTGATACATTTCTTTGGTAAAATAACCCTAATCAGTGTATATTATTTAGTCTGTGAGAAAGTTATAGAGCCTACAAGTTATTTGTCACACAAAGCATAGAAATACTTATAATTACACCACAAAACACCTTCTGCTATGTCTCCTCAGTATGGGGATACCACATGTGTGAGACTTTCTCACAGCCTAGATGCATGGTGGGACCAAAATCTAAGGAGCACCTTTTGGCTGTCAAAGAGCATAAACTATGCATCTAATTGAATGACAATCACATTTTTAGAGGCTTGGAGCACCAGAACAGTGGAAACACCCACAAAATAACCACATTTTGGAAAAAACACCCGGTGTATTTTCTGAAAGGCATAATGAGACTTTTGAAATGTAATTGTTCACCACAAGTTTTCGGAAAATTAGGAAGGAAAATAAAATATATTTTTTCACATGAAGTTCTCAATTAATAAGATATTTCTAATACACATCATAGGCAGACTTAGAATTACACCTCAAGACAAATTCTGCTACTCTACCTGGGTATGGGGATATCACGTGTGAGACTTTTTCACAGGCCCTAGTCACATAGAGGGGCCCAAGATCTTCATATGCTTAAAGTGGCATAAATTGTGCATCAAATTTTATGACTACTTATCACATTTTTGGAGGCCCTTGAGCACCAGGACAGTGCAAACAACACCCACAAAATGACCGCATTTTGGAAAGCAACCACCCCAAGGTATTTGCTAAGAGGCGTGAGTCTTTTGAAGACTTCATTGTTTTGCCACAAGTTTTTGGAAAATGCAAAAAGAAAATGAAAATTGTTTTACACAAAGTTGTCAATTTAATAGGATATTTCTCACACAATGCATACTTAGAATTAAAACCCAAAACACATTCTGCTACTTCTGATTATAGTGAAACTACATATCTGAGACTTTTCCACTTTCTGGACTGATTATATACCAGACATTGCATCTTTTGTATTACACAAATAAACCAATTGTATCAAAACCAATGTACTTTAATGGTTGCCTCTATACAAGTGGTCAGGGAAAATGGCTTAGTGTAGCGTCACCTATAGCAGTCCCAGTTCCTATAAGCCAAGCAAGCCTAGCCTACTGGTACATGGCTGCCACCAGGAATGCCATATTCGCTGGCCAGGGAGTATAGGAGGCTGAATAAAGGAAGAACTCCTGTGACAATATGACTGTTTCATCGGTGATCAGGGACAATATGACTGGTGTGCCAGTGATCAGGGACACTGTGAGCTGGTGGGGAGGTGATTAGGGACACTGAGCTGGTGGTGGTGATTAGGGACACAGAGTGGCAATGGTCTGGTGATATTGTACTACTGTGAAGGTCAATAGAGACAAAGGCCATTGCCAATAACATACAGAGATATCAGAGCAGCCACCCAGGCACTTGCTCTTGTGACAGTATTTAACAATATATATTATTTTTTTTTACAATCTTTTTTTACATCCTGTTATCAGAGCAGAGCAATGTTACCATAGCTGACACTGCACTACTCTAGGAAAGTGGTGGGGATTTTTTTTATACACTATGATTGCATATGCACCCATGATGGTTGTCTGACAGTTCTCAGCTACATTAATTTAGTTATTGAGAACTACTGTGACTGGCCACAGATATCACATGGTACAGGACCACTGTGAATGGTCCCATACTATGTGATCATTGTGACCAATCACAAAGATCACAGTAGTTCTTAATCGCTGTATGAATGAAAGCCAATGTTTACTACTAGACATATGATCAGCGTGATTGGTCATCAGTCGATCGATCATCGGCTGTGTCCCATGAACAAAGAGGTCACAGGATCATACCATTGTGCTCCCCTGGGGACACACACAAGGCACAATTCTGGGAGGATCCATGGGCACATCCTCCCAGAATGACACTTGTCCTGCTTGGCCATTTATGTACAGTGGACAGGTGGGAAATGGTTAAAATAGAAATTAATGGTGAAAACATTTGTGTATACATAGAAGAAAGGCACAGGTGGGGTATCCGAGAAGAGGAGGATTGGGGCTGCTCTGTGGAAAACCACTACAGAGCAGGTAAGCATGGCATGTTTATTTTTTTAATTGCCTTTATTATCACTTTAACCTTCATGTAGATTCTAAGTTTAATTCCTTCCACAAAGTTTTTATGCATGTTTAGTTGCCGCCACAGCATTGTCCTTTAGGAATCTGGTATCAAGATTCTCTATAGCAATAATATGGTGACATGGATTCTACATTACTGCAGTTACTCCCATCTCTGGAAGTGGAGGTCTGGCAGCTTTAGTAAAGTAAATTTACAGTTATGTACTCTAATTATGGTATGATGCATACAGATAGTCACACATTTTCATAGTCACACATTTTCATTATCACACACTTGTAACTTACCTATTACCTTCCAGCTCACACACCCTCTTGACAAATGGAGTCCAGTCCAATGCATCGGGATCCTTCCTCAGCCACTTCTGTAGCTGTGCTCTGTTTTGCTCAAGAAAGTCAGAAGTGATGATATTGTTGAAAGCTTCACAAGCTGAGAGAAGCTGATAAATTGTGGGTCCAGCTCCAAAGTCAATTAGAAGGTCTCCTTTAACACCACCTTAGAGGACGAAAAACATACAATGGATCTTTCCTTTAGAAGTGTAGATTAGACAAGACAACACTGTGTATAATAAATAGAATACTTGTATCTGTGTTGTAGTTAGGGTTGCCACCTCATGCCTTTCAAACCGAACACATATTAATTACACGGGTTCTGAGGCTAATTTCATGCAGATAAGGCACCGAGTGAGTTTAATTACCACCATTATTAGCCACAGAACCCGTGTAATTATTATGTGTTTGGTTTGAAAGGGATGAGGTGGTAACCCCAGTTGTAATCAGTTGGGGTTTGCATAATAAACAGAGAACCTTAAGCTGGCCATAGATGGTATGAATCTTGGCCAGTTCACATATGTGTGATTTTGTATTTCCAGGTAGGGGGGGGGAACACAAGTGCCGTCCTACCCATGCCACCATTGGCGGCTATGGGTGTCGATCACTGGGTCCCAGCCGGAGATTCCCCATCAGTACCCGGCGATCACCAAGGAACAATACAGATCTCTCCCCTGTCAGCACCAGCATGCTGCTTTGTATGGCTCTGCACAGTAGAGCCATACAAAGCAGTGTGCTTACACAGTAATGCACACACACACAGCACACATAGAAAAACAGCACACAGTTAATCCTTTAATTGCCCCAGATGTTAACCCCTTCCTGCCCGGTGCCATTAATACAGTGTCAGTGCTTTGTATTAGCACTGATCACTGTATTAGTGCCACTGGGGATGTCAGTGACAGTTAGTCAGTTCTCCCCCAGTGTCAGAATGCCTGCCGCAGACCCACAGTCCTGCTATAAGTCGCTGATCGCTGCCATTACTTGTATAAAAAAAAAAAAAAAGAAAAATCCCAGTATCTATACCGCCATTTGTAGATGCTATAACTTTCACGTAAACCAATTAATTTACATGACTTGGGATTTTTTTTTAGCAAAGACACGTTGTAGAATACATTTTGACCTAAATTTATGACGAAATTTGATTTTTAACATTTTTTTACTGGACATGTTTAATAGCAAAAAATCAAAAATATTGTTTTGTTTTCAAAATTATCGGTCTTTCAGAGGAAGGCAAAAAACCCAGCAAAGCATGGTACAATTTGCTCCTGCAGGGGAAACAATTCCTTCCTGATCCCCGAGAGGCAATCAGATATTCCCTGGATCAAGTGGTCACACAATTCTGCCTGCGATTCCAAGTCACAAAGTGTGAATAGGACCTAAGACTAGGTTCACACCTATGCAGGTTGCGTTTGAGCCGTTTCTGCATTGCGTTTTTGCACTTGCGTTTTGCTGCATTTTTTATGTGTTTTGCATTTTTTTTCTTTTTCTTGTTGCTAGGCAGATTTAAAATGCCAAAAGCAACAAAAACGCAATGCATGCTTTTCTGTAGCATTTAAATTGAAGTCCATACAACCAAAAATGCAACTTGTTGCATTACCAAAAAGTCCCTGACCGCTTCCAAAAAACGCAACAGGTGAAAACGCACAGGTGTGAACATGTCCCATAGGAAATCATGTTAAATGGACTGTATTGCGTTTCTGTAAAACGCAAAACGCTGCAGAAAACGCTTAGCTGTGAACCTAGGGTAACTCTATCCTACCCTTTATATACAAAAAAATCTCGTTTACCTGAAGTGAAAGTTTCATGAAAATTCGGCAATGCAAAACTAACCCATTCTTCAACAAATGTTCCTTCTTCGGGGTGATAGTAGGTTCTGTAATAGGTTACAGGGTCAAAGTCATCAATGTAGGCTTGAGATGGTGTGTATGGGGTCTCCATGCTGATCTCCTCTCCAGGAAAGTCAAGGTAGCTCGGTTCTATAAATGCAGCTGCACTGTTACTGAGTGAAATATATGAGAACCTATATATATACTAATACTGTATACGTAGAAAGCGCGGTGAGCTGTATGACAGGTTAAACAGGACAAACACCCCTCTAGGTAAATTATTATGTCCCATTCTGAAAGTCACTATTGATGCAATGCATTGGGGTCAGGTAAGTCAGGTAATGCCTGGGGAGATAGCTGGACCTTGGGAGGTAGCCAGGAACATGGAGCAATGCTTTTGCTACAGCGAACAGCCAATCAGAAAGCTCTGTCACAGATTAACCACCTTCCGCCCGCCATATAGTCCAATGACGAGCGCAAGATGGTTCTCTTGTTCTGGGAGGACATCATATGACGTTCTCCCATTCTCACCGCGCATGGGCTGCTCAGGGAGCACACAACGCGGCGATCGGCAGTGCGCTGTGTCCCTCGGACACAGTGGATCACCGATCACAGAAAGAGCCGAAGATGTTGGTTTGGTCATGTGATCAGCTGTGTCCAATCACAGCTGATCACGTGTAAACAGGGAAATGCCGGTTATCGGCATTTCTCTCCTCTCGAGCTGTCACACTGACAGAGGAGAGGAGAGCCGGCAATCGGCTTTCCGCGGAGGGGGCATCTACACTGATTATCAGGGCACTGATGATCAGTGTGCCCTGATGATCAGTGTAGCCCCAGCAGTGCCACCTGTCAGTGTCCATCAGTGCCTTGTGCCAGTGCCCATCAGTGCCACATCAATGCCAGATATCAGTGGCTACCAGTGCACATCAATGCCACATATCAGTGCCCATCTGAGCTGCCTTTCAGTGTCACCCATCAGTGCCAGTCAGTGCCACCTATCAGTGCCGTATCAGTGCTGCCTATCAGTGCTGACTTTCAGTGCCCATCAGTGATGCCTGTCAATGCCCATTAGTGCCACCTACCAGTGCCTCCTCATCAGTGCATATCAGTGCCACCTGTCAGTGTCCATCAGTGCAGCTTATCAGTGCCCACCACTGCAGCCTCATTATCGCATATCAGTGAAGGAGAAAAATCACTTATTTACAAAATTTTATAACAAAAACTAAGAAAAACGTTTTTTTTCCAACATTTTCAGTGGTTTTTGGTTTGTTTAAGAAAAAATAAAAAACCCAGAGGTGATTAAATACCACCAAAATAAAGCTCTGTCTGTCACAAAAAAATGATAACAATTTCATATGGGTACAGTGTTGCATGACCACGCAATTGTCAAAGTGCGACAGCGCTGAAAGCTGGAAATTGGCCTGGGCCGGAAGGGGGTATAAGTGCTTGGTAGGCGAGGGGTTAAAGTAAAACTAAAGGCTCGTGTTTAAAAAAAAAAAAAAAAAAAAAATTCATACTTACCAGCTCTGTATAGCATATTGCACTGGGCAGTCCCAATCCACTTCTTCTGAGGTCGTCTGCCAGCGCTTCTGCCCCCCCCACCCGCCAAGTGCCCCCAATAGCAACCTTCTTGCTATGGGGGCACTCAAGCAGGCTCGCTCCCGAGCTGCACTCCTGTTAATGGACATTGTAAGTGTGGGGGGAGGGGGTCTGATAGGGGAGGGGGGGTCTGCACCCAGAAAGTTATTCACCCTAATGCATAGAATGCTAGACATGTGCAGAACGAAAAAATTTATTTTGTTTCAATTTGTTATTTAAATTAATTTTGTGTCGGTAAATTCGTATAATTGTTTTTTGTGATTTGTTTTGTTTTGTTTTCGAATTTCATTCAAATTCAATTTGACTGAATTTGGAAACTTCGGTATTCGAATTGGCATTCAAATTCTAATTTATTCTACTTGAAATTTGAATTTTGGAAGATGGTTATGTTCTTTCTATTGTATTCTATTCTCTTATTTTCTATTCGAATTCTAATTTATTCTATTCAAAATTTTTGAATATCAGAAGGTTATATTCTTTCTATTGTGTTCTATTTTAATCTATGGAATTCTATTCTATTCTTTTCCAAACTATTCTATTTAAATTTATTCTATTTGAAATTTGAATTTTGGAAGATTGTTATATTCTATTTTATTTGATTCTATGTTATTCTATTCTATTTTTTTTCTATTTTATTCTTTTTTTATTCTATTGTATTCTATTTTTTTCTTTTCTATTCTATTCAAATTTGAATATATTCTATTTAAAATTCGAATTTCAGGAAACAGTTATATTCTTCCTATTTTATTCTACTCTTTTTAGATTTTTCTATTCTATTCAATTCACATTCGAATTTATGCTATTCGAAATTTGAATTTGTGCTATTTGAAATTCAAATTTCGGAAGATTTTGTTTCGTTATTTCAGATTCATTACTATTGTCATTCAGAGACATCCAAACGTCCAAATAACTATAATTTCATCTAAATTTCAATTCGGAGCGAAGCAAACCGCACATATCTATAGAATGCATTAAGGTAGAAAAAACCTTCTGCCTTTAATACCACCTTCCTGTGTGTGTACAGCCATTGCTGATATTTTTAAGTGCAACTTTTATTAAAGCGGTTTTACAAAACAGTATCACGCTATGTGAGGTTCTGCTTTGCTTCCTCCCCTGTGCTGCTATTATTTCTGATGAATCTGGAGGGTCTATCAGGGAGAGGCAGCCAGGGTCAGATTACACAGCAGCTGCCAGGATTCCAAGTGCTGTGTGCCAAACTTGCTTAAAGCGATCTTAAATCCAAACCCAAAATACAATATATTTCAATGTACCAGTCATTCGATGTGGTGGCTGCATTAGTTTTCTGTTGTTTGGCTTGTTTCCCTCTGTTTTCACCTGGTGATTTGGCCAGTAGCACTCCTCCTGTATTAGAGTGCCTACATTCTACATGAAGGAGAAACAGAGACACCTTTGGACAGCAGCATTGTCAGTCTTGGGGGAGGGAAATGTTAGATTTTGGTAAATTAAAGTGTTACTAAACCCTGCATTCACTATAGCTGGTCTCCCCAGACCCTGCATTCACTATATCTGGTCTCCCAGGCCCCTGCATTCACTATATCTGGTCTCCCAGGACCCCGCATTCACTATAGCTGGTCTCCACGGACCCCGCATTCACTATATCTGGTCTCCACGGACCCCGCATTCACTATATCTGGTCTCCACGGACCCCGCATTCACTATATCTGGTCTCCCAGGACTCCGCATTCACTATATCTGGTCTCCCCGGACCCCGCATTCACTATATCTGGTCTCCCCGGACCCCGCATTCACTATATCTGGTCTCCCCGGACCCCGCATTCACTATATCTGGTCTCCCCGGACCCCGCATTCACTATATCTGGTCTCCCCGGACCCCGCATTCACTATATCTGGTCTCCCCGGACCCCGCATTCACTATATCTGGTCTCCCCGGACCCTGCATTCACTATATCTGGTCTCCCCGGACCCTGAATTCACTATATCTGGTCTCCCCGGACTCTGCATTCACTATATCTGGTCTCCCAGGACCCTGCATTCACTATATCTGGTCTCCCCGGACCCTGCATTCACTATATCTGGTCTCCCCGGACCCCGCATTCACTATATCTGGTCTCTCCGGACCCCGCATTCACTATATCTGGTCTCTCCGGACCCCGCATTCACTATATCTGGTCTCCCCGGACCCCGCATTCACTATATCTGGTCTCTCCGGACCCCGCATTCACTATATCTCGTCTCTCCGGACCCCGCATTCACTATATCTGGTCTCTCCGGACCCCGCATTTACTATATCTGGTCTCCCCGGACCCCGCATTCACTATATCTGGTCTCTCCGGACCCCGCATTCACTATATCTGGTCTCCCAGGACCCCGCATTCACTATATCTGGTCTCCCCGGACCCTGCATTCACTATATCTGGTCTCCCCGGACCCTGCATTCACTATATCCGGTCTCCCCGGACCCTGCATTCACTATATCTGGTCTCCTCGGACCCTGCATTCACTATATCTGGTCTCCCCGGACCCTGCATTCACTATATCTGGTCTCCCCGGACTCTGCACTCACTATATCTGGTCTCCCACAGTACACACAACATGGAAATGCAAATATAAACTCCTAAATACCTTTTCCCATCAGTAGTTCCCACATGGAAGAAAAATATATTTGAAGTATATTTTAAGAATACGCACTTCCAGTCCGCCGTCATTCTGGCTCACGTCACTTCCGGTGTTTGGAACGCACGCCGAGTTATGCGGTTCAAGCGGCCATCTTAGTGGTGGAAGGCTGTTCATCCTCTGCAGATACTACAGAAGCGTGAGATCCCTATATTTGCATTGTGGAAATTGGTTATCTTGAAGCCATCTAGGCTATTAAACAAGGCTTTTAATTATATTTAAACACGTGAGTGGCCTTATTCTATCTTTATATTTTATATGGAGTGGCAGTATTACACTATGTAGTTTCTTTCTCTATACACCATTGAGGAATCCATGGAGGAATAAAGTGGAGACGATTTATATACCTAAGCAGGGTGAAAAAGAAGATTTGATCTCTTTTGGAGGGGTTATAGGATCAATTATATCCTATAAGGCTCATTACTCACCTCCATCTGGTGAGTGCGGTCAATATTATTTCTCACGTGGTGGATAGGTGGAAGCACATTTTGAATATTTATTACTGGTTCTGATGGGAATAAGTTACAATCAATACCAAATTAAAAAAGAAAAAAGCGCCACTTACAAAAAAAACCAAAATGTCAGCAGCATATCCCACCCCTTGATGACGTCGGTGTGACGAAACCGGTTGGGCGTAGCCTACTCGATGTGGACGTTAGAGAGCCTTGCTGTTCTGTGCTGTAAGGGAGAGATCTGCGGTGAGCGTTAACTGTATCTCAACCCTTTTTTGCGATTGAAGCTGGTGTCTGTTGGACACCTTGTTTGTGAGTTTCCTTATACCTGTTTTATTAAAGAGATAAATGAAAAAAACGTATTGCACCATTATGTTCTCTTTTTTGTCCCTGAGTGTACTGCATGCTCTCATGGAGGTATGAGAAAGAGTGGAGAAGTTCATCATAAGAGCTTGGGCTGCAAAGTTGTTTGGCTGTGATTATTATCTGGAAGTGTCTGAAACATCACCATATCTATTTGGACATCGGGTTCATTGCTCCCAGAGCACAAGCGCTGTTGCTGGTTTATAATCTGACCAGCCATTAGCTCTGGTGAGTTCATTTAATCTCCTTTGGTGGTGGATTTCTCACAATTGGTTCAAGTCACTGAAGATATATATATTTTTTTGGACACTAATTTATGTTCGGACACTATAATTTATTTAAAACACTAATGTTTTTTGGATGATGATGATATACACTTTTGTATAAGTTTGTTATTAGCGCATACCTTTTAATTTGGATTATTGTTGCCAAAATTTATTTTGGGTGGGATATGCTGCTGACACTTTGGTGTTTTTTGTAAGTGGCGCTTTTTTCTTTTTTAATTTGGTATTGGTTGACAACTCAATATGCCATGTTAAATTTGTCACAGCATGTGAACAACCCCCTCAAGCTGTATTTTAGACTTTAGGTGGTAGGCCAGGGGGTGGTAAAACTGCAGCTCAGCCACCTGTTTTGTTTTTTTTTACCACCCCCTGGCTGCCTGCGTGAATGAGGCTTTAAAGGATAAGTTCACCTTTCTTAACATGTTACATTTATATGTAAAAATATATGCTCAAATGACTTTTTTATGTGTTAAAAAAAAGTTTATTTAATTTCATTTTTTGGTGAAATTTTATTAACCAACTGTTTTTTTATATATTCACTTAAATTATCATAATTATAATTTTAATTTATAGAATACACTATAGTCGAGATTTCCAACACGAGGACCACACCCGGGAAGAAGCCTGACCATGGCTTGGAGTGGGAGCTTGATGTGAGGGCTACCAAGCACCTCCAGTCTCCTGCTGAGAAGGGGAGAGATGTGCGGGAAGCCCTGGAGAGACTAGCCGGGGAGAGAGGGGGCTTACCTGGCGGGGTGCGTGGACCGAGGACCTCTGGGAGTGGCGGCCATCGCGGTCTGTCTTCCTGTGCTCTCGGCCCAGCGCTGTGTGTTCCCCGGAGCTCAGTGGACACCGGCAATCAGGTGATCTGCCGCAAGGGAGCTCTGGGAGGCAGATGAGCCGGCTGGCGTTTCTTGGAGCAAGGGAGACACCTGCTCTCTTACTCCTGTACACAGGACCATGGCAGCTGGAGACAAGCGGAAACAGGCTGGGTGAACCCCCCCCCCGCAATCCACTCATTGTGTGAGGGAAATGTCGAGTGCAATGTTCCCCAGAAGAGAGTACCTGTAGCCACCTCACCCCTCACTTGGAGTAAAGGAAGAGATGTCCTAAAGTGCGGGAAAGTCTCCCAGAGAAGTTCAATTTCTATAGAAACCAGTGATCTCACATGGGGAAGAAATATTCCTGTTTTGAGTGCGGGAAATGTTTTTCAAGTAAGTCCTATTTTTATATATGTAGCACACCCTTGGGTGATGCTTGGCTAGATACAGTATATAGGTTCAGCTCTCAACTGAATCTGGTGACACCTCCGATTATACCCAGAACACTCCGACACTCTGAGAATATTTTATATGGGTTTTATTGAAGAAAACAAACCCTGAAAAAGAACTAGCTGATTTAACACAGGTAATGTACATAACACACAGATACCACTTTGCATAACACAGTTAGTAAGAAATCACTCTTCACTCGCCACAGACTCCAAAAACTGACTAGTATCACACTGACTAGGGTGACATATGTACAATACAAAAGGGTGCAGAGCTCCTGGAATCTATAATTCATGAAACTAATAAATACTATGTTAAAGTGATCATCTGCATATAAATATATACGTTACTAATTAGTAGTGCTGGAAATCATGTAATCAAATATAAAAGTTCATAGAAGAGGAGATGGTGGGATCCCAAGTGATGTAAGGATGTCCTATGATGGAGACCGTAGGTCAGGTGATATAGGATAATATGATTGCGCACTCACCAGATACGCAAATCAAATGCGCATAAACTGTAGAGATCACAGGTCATCCAATATCATCAGAAGGATCTGGTCAGATCTGGTCACTGTATACCACACTCCCTGACGACACTGCCACACCTGAGGATCACCTTGCAATGGATGTAGCTTGCTCTGTGTAGTCAGCTCCAAAAGGAGATCAAAAGAAAAAAGGCACCCACATAGTGCAGTATTTTTAGGATGTTTATTCCGTTCACAGGTAAGTGGTACAGATAGGAGTAAAAAAAAAAAAGATTACTGACCATAAACGTAAGCAAGATGGCCACCGGGGCCACTCGTGGCGCCGGCGGCGTGGCGTCACACCTGCTGTAGCTCTGCCCTGACACGTTTCGAGCTACTGCTCGTAGTCATAGGGGTTCAGCTAGGGTGACATATGAGAGTGACATTGACACATGAAGCAATAACTGTTAATAAGGATTAGCAGCTTATTGACATTTTCTATAGCAGTACTATCTAGAGCAGAAATGTCCTACTTAACCACTGACCAGTGAGATGAAACTTAAAGTCTCTCAACGTTGGGGCCCTTTAATCAATGGAAGAGCGCTCACTCTCTGCATGGGAGAGTATTTGTAATCCAGGGGTAGCAGGATACACAGTCTCCTTTAAGCAGAATTTTCCAGTGAACACTGCAATAGAAAACAATACTTCAACAAAATCTTTACCTTACAGGTGAATCCTGATGTATTAACACTTGCTCAGTATATTCAAAGCAGCAAGCTTCTGTGGGGACTTGAAACTAAACACACTCTTCAGCCACAGCACAAATCTTGAGGAGACAATCGCCAGTGATATACAGAGACAGAGTTCTCTCATCAATCAGCAGCAGTAATAGCTAATTCTGAGCAGCTTGGGCTTTCCAAGATCTGCGTCACTCTGAGAATTAGAGAGCAGGCTTTCTCATGACCATTCTCCAGAGATGAACAGCAAATGCAGCAATGTCAAAATCCCCTTTCATCACAGAGTACTCACTGTTTCTGGATTGTCCTCTAGATAGCATTAAACAGCAGTAGAAATCCTCTCTCTTTCAGCAGCTCCAGACTTTGAGAGACACATGCACTTGAGTGGCTGTAATCCTGAGTATCAGGCAGGACAATCCTTGATTTGCACACTGTCCTCCTGCAACAATTCCTCTGCTACTCACTCCCAGCCCATCCCATGGGCTCTAGCAGCACAGAGTGTGAGACTCTGTGACTTTACACCAGGAGCCCTTGCTCCATGCAGTCCCCTGAAAATGTCTGCCTCCCCACATGTGCTTCTTCTTCCCTTTTTATTCTCTCCTTTTCCTCCACAGCCAATCATAAGTTCAGCTGCAACAGATCTTACACGAAGGAGAAGTTGTATACTTGTCTGGAGTGCAGGAAATGTTTTTCATGTAAGTCCTATTTTAATATATACCAGTGATAACACAAGAGGGAGCAGCCAAACCCTTGTTCAGAGTGCGGGAAATGTTTTTCACAGAAGTCTAGCCTGCATATATATCAGTGACCTCATATGAGGAAAATGCTATATCCCTGTTCCAAGTGTGGGAAATGTTTTCTCGTGAAGCTTAGTCTTCACACACATCAGAGATCTTACACGGAGAAGTTGTATACCTGTTCGGAGTGCAGGAAATGTTTTTTTCAGAGAAGCCCTTTTCTTCATATATGACAGAGATCTCATACAGGGGAAAAGCCATAGTGGGGACAAGAGGGTGAGTGAGAGCGACAAAAGTACTGAGATTAATATATTGCATGGGAACTGAACTGTATGTATTGAACTATATAACTAAAACAGGGTGAGTGAGCGCAAATCACAAGACAGCAGCTAGCACACAAGGCAATCCTCAACACCAAAAAAACAAAATATACAAATGGTATGCAGCGCTAAATGGTATATCAACCATCAATAAAAGGATGGATGAGACAGTGAATAAACAGTCAAAATATGAATAGTTCCATATAGATAAACATAAATAAATGTTAAAATCCAATCCGGCTTGTGGAAAAATCCAGTAAATGATTGCGCTTACCACAAAAACATACAAACAAAGCGTTGTATGTATATGATGGACATCAGGGCCTGGTCAGCAACTAGAACAGCATCCGGTCACCATATGAGACTTCCAGGAATGGTGGAAACCCCCCACGGTCATCTCCGGTTTTACCAGCAGGTCCGACGAAGTCCTCTCCACGCACTGTTCATCTACAGATGAACAGTGCGTGGAGAGGACTGCGTCGGACCTGCTGGTAAAACCGGAGATGACCGTGGGGGGTTTCCACCATTCCTGGAAGTCTCATATGGTGACCGGATGCTGTTCTAGTTGCTGACCAGGCCCTGATGTCCATCATATACATACAACGCTTTGTTTGTATGTTTTTGTGGTAAGCGCAATCATTTACTGGATTTTTCCACAAGCCGGATTGGATTTTAACATTTATTTATGTTTATCTATATGGAACTATTCATATTTTGACTGTTTATTCACTGTCTCATCCATCCTTTTATTGATGGTTGATATACCATTTAGCGCTGCATACCATTTGTATATTGAACTATATGTTTAAACTGAGGAGGGGTTCACCCAGGGGGTCTTAGAGGAAAATCAGAAGGAGGACAATGTAAAACAGATAAAGAGTAAAATGGTGGTAATTGAGCGCTGGGAACAGTAGAAATAATGAACAAAAGCTGCTAGCATAAAGGCAACCTCTAAACCCAATATCAAATAAACAAATAAAATATGCAGCGCTAATATGAATAAGTACATATGGATCAATCAGGTAAATCAAAACCATAAGTGGTATAATATCATATGTTAACACATATGCTAGCTCAGTCTTTAGAGTAGTAGTGTAGAGGTGATTAAGTGCAAATGTTACAGCGATCCACGGTCAGAGATAATGGTGACTTTTGTGTACTTGTAAATGTACAAACGATCCACTAACCAGATAGCGCATATATAGTGCATGGAGCATTTAACCACTTCCTGTCCGGACACTTTTACCCCCTTCCTGTCCAGGGCAATTTTTAGCTTTCAGCGCTATCACACTTTGAATGACAATTGCGCGGTCATGCAATACTGTACCCATATGATTTTTTTACCATTTTTTTGAGACAGATAAAGCTTTATTTTGGTGGTATTTATTCACCGCTGGGATTTTTATTTTTTTTACTATGTAAATGAAAAAGTTCAAAAATTTTGAAAAAAAGTGTTTTTTTAAATAAAATTTTGCAAATAAATAATATTTCATCATAAATCTTAGCCAAAATTTATTCCGTTATTTTTTTAGTAAAAAAAAAAAATCCAAATTAGTTTATAACCAAAAATTATAATTTTTAAACATTTTTTTTTATATTTTATTTTATTTTTTTTATATTATTATTTTTTATTTTTATTTTTATTTTTATTTTTACATACTGTCACCCTAGCAGTACACTGTCACCATGGTGACACTGTACTACTTGTGGAGGGTGATGAAGATTTTTTTTTTCTTTTTTTACACTTATTGCTTTTACACCCATATAGGATGTAAAAGCAATCATTTCTCTTTCTCTTTGTCTGCATTCTTGCAGTCATTGAGAATTACTGAGTGAGCTGTGAGTGGTCACAGCTTGTCACATGGTACAAGGCTGTTGTGAATAGCCTTGTACCATGTGACCTCTGTGATCACAGATTTCACACATAGTAAGCAATGATGTCACAAGTGACATCTTGCTTACTACTTTGCATGTGATCACTGATTCGCCAATCAGTGATCACATGATCGGGACCTCGTACAGAGGTCCCGTCCGACGATCGGTGTTTCACTGTGTCCGGAGGACACAGCGGGCACCGGATCGCGGTGGTGCGCGCTCCCAGGGAGCGCGCACAGCTAGAAAAGGCGGGTGCCGTTTATGGACGGCAACCCGACCCTGGACTGCCACCGCCCTGCCGTTTATAAACAGCAGGCGGACGGCAAGAGGTTAAGACCTGCTCCTGGTGCTCTGGACTTGTGATAACCAGGCAGATGTCATCTACAGGTCGGCCACTAGATGTCCTCGGTCTGGGTGCATCCTTAGTCATTCCACCAGGACCAGCATCACCATGAAGGGGGGGGGGGGAGAGTCCCATATAGATCCAAATCATCAGAACCTTCAAGAAAACGGGCTCACGTGGAAATTATGAGCCCCAAAGGGTACTAATAGTGTAGTAGGCCTTGTTTATTTGGTCAAAGATCCAGCATAAAATAAAACAATAAAATTTACATAAAGATAGATACAGATGAGGCCACCAATCAGGATGGCCTTGTGGTATATGCACACATAGGTAAGGGGCACCTTACTGACGCGTTTCATGTACAAACACTTCAGAGGGAGTGTGCCCATGTTATGTGTGTGCATTTATAGGTCATTCATAATTGGCACGCATTCTAGCGCGACCGCGTCACTGATCGTGGTTCGCGCATGCGCGATCGCGCAAACGTGGCCATTTTCTTGGAGGTTTTGGCATCTAAATGAATATAGACTCTTGCACATGCGCAGTAAGCGCTCGCGGACATTTTCCAAGTGATTGTTCGGGCAGATAGAGGCTCTCGCGCGTGCGCAGTGAGCTATCGCGATTGCCATTTTGTCGGTGCCTCAGTGCACATATACCAAGAGGTTGTAATCAGATAGATACAGCAAAGGGTCAGGAAACAATCTGGCCTTATCTTACAGTAATATCTCATATTACCACCACATAATTTTATATTTAATGGGGATAAGCTCCCTTAAATATAGTTATACTGATAATCACAAAATTATAGAGTTAATTATCAGTGCTAAAACAAAGGTGCCATCTAGTGGTAGTTTTAGAAACCATTCAGACATTCCAGAACTCTTCTTTTAAGACAAATTTATATTGATTAGCTATTCATCAGAGTCATAGGTAGCGTATGATGAATATCATGAGCGTGGAAAAAATATATTAATAATAAACATGACACTGATGAAAAAAGCAGCCGATACACATGAAAGCCAATCTAAAAGAATCGGTAAAATTAATAATAACTGAATAAATAGTCATAGCGTGAATTTGTCCAGAGTAATGGATGAGTAAATCATCTCTCAGTATTAAAACGTGATGATGTTAAAACACGTATAAAATCAATAGTTCATCAGACCCCCATACACTCCTATGAATGGGTATAATAGGAGTGAGCATGCTTGAGTTAAAATCCAGTGTAATTAAGATATATTAAAAAGCAACTGAGCGCTATATAAAATAAGTAAAAATATTGCTAATATAAGAACTTCAATAAGATAAAGATTCATTATAAATCTGTCATTAAAAATTCAGTATGAGTAGATCAATAAAAATAACAATGTATCAATAAAAATATATCAATAAAAATATCAGTTCCAAAATTCAAAAAATTTCAAGCAGAGATGTCCCCAAGATAGTAGTAATAATAATAAAAATAGAATAAAAATAAAGTTAAAAACAATCAACCAGGGTGTTAAATATTTTAGTTAGTATCAATAAAACAGTTGATATCTAGCTCTACATTCAAGCCTTGTGGTGCTTGAGTGCGTAACAGGTAAATCCACTTTGTTTCTAACATTGAAACAGCTCTCTTTTTGTGCATTCCCCTCCAGTTTTTACTAATTATGTCAATGCCTGTGAATTTCAATGTATGAGGATTCCTGTTATGATGCTGGCGAAAATGCATGGAAAGAGAATGTTCCTTAAAACCTTTTTTAATGTTTGATAGGTGCTCCCGCAATCTATCTCTCAGCCTCCTCGTTGTTCTTCCCACGTATTGCTTTCCACATGAGCAGTTTAAGAGGTATACTACATGTGAGCTGTAACAAGTAATAGTTGATTGAATATCATAGGAAATACCCGTCACATTTGAACTAAAAGTTTTTACTGGTTTCTTATGTATGCCATTAAAGGTACATAGCATACACCTGTTACAGGGGAAGAAACCCTTGGTATTGAGAAAACTGAAAGTCAAGGGCATAGGAGGGTTAATTGTATTAGGAGCCAACATATTTCTCAGTGTTGGTGCTCTCCGGTAAGTAATTTGCGGTAGGTTTGGTAGGGTTCCCCCCAATATAGGGTCATTCTTTAGAATATTCCAATTTTTCTTAATAAGTTTAGATACCTCCTTATATTGCGTGGAGAAGTTGGTAATGAAGGGGCAAATCCTTTCTTCCTGAACTCTGTTTTTAGAGATCAGAAGGTTCATTCTGTCAACATGGGCCACATTGTTAATTTCTCTTTCCAAAACGTCGGCATCATAGCCTTTTTCTATAAACCTTCCTTTTAGCGTATTTGCCTGAGTTCTAAAATCCTCTAGTTCAGTGCAATTTCTCTGGACACGGAGAAATTGGCCCCTCGGTATGTTTTCTAGCCATCTCGGTAGGCGACAGCTATCTTTAGGAATATAGCTGTTCCTATCTGTTAATTTAAAAAATGTTTTGGTGGAGATGTGTGTCCCATTATTACATAGAGTCAAATCTAAAAAATTAATCTCTCGGTTACTGAACTGAAAAGTGAGTTTAATATTTTGGTTATTATAATTAAGGGTGCTGAAAAAATTATTTAGCGTGAATTCATCACCATCCCAGAGAAGTAGGATATCATCTATGTATCTTCGATAGAAGATTAGATGGGGCCAGTCTCTCGAATATATTATATCCTCTTTCCATCTTGACATAAAAAGGTTCGCTAGACTCGGCGCGAACTTTGCACCCATGGTAACTCCAGTCAGCTGTAGGTAGTATTTGTTATTAAACAAAAAGTAGTTGTGTTTCATAGCAAATGCAAGTAATTCAAGTAGGTGCTGCTTTTAAGAGTAAGGTATATCCATGGCTTCATTGAGATAAAACTCCGCAACATTCAGACCATCATCATGCTTTATGTTACTATACAGTGCGGACACATCCGCCGTGACAAGGAGTGTGTATGCCAATGTGGATATCCTTAATATCCATCAACACCTGTTTTGAATCTTTAAGGAAAGATGGAGTTTTACAGACCAAGGGTTGCAGAAAAGAGTCTAAATATTCCCCAATACGGGAACACAGAGAACCTATTCCACTCACTATTGGGCGACCAGGGGGGTTGATGGGATCCTTATGGATCTTAGGCAGACAGTAGAGTATAGGTAGCCTGGGGGCCATGAGGCATAGGTACTCTTTTTCTTTTTTGTTTAGAATACCCAGATCTGATCCTTTCTTGATTAGAGTCTTTAAAATTTTCTTCTATCATCAAGGATATTCTGTACTTGAGCTAGATAATACCCTTTGTCCATCACAACTACGCTGCCCCCCTTATCTGCAGGTTGAATGACCAGATTTTTATTTTCAAGCAAATCTTTGGTCATAGTGTCAATCTGCTTCCTATCATAGGGTTTGTTATTCCATTTTTTCACTCAGTTTTTCTAGGTCTTTAATGACCATATTCTTAAATATATTGATATGAGAGTGGGCCTGTGGATTAAAAAGTGAGGTGTTTCCCAAAATATTAGTTTTAAAACTTGTATTGTCTGTCTTAGCGGGTACTCTGCTGATAAGGTTGGTAAGAAAATGCCTTTTTAAGGATAATCTCCTTGTAAATTTCTGGATATCAATAAATGTATTGAATTTGTTTAGTTTAGCAGGGGGAGCGAATTTGAGACCTCTATTAAGAAGTTCCAATTCTTTGGTAGTGAGGGTTTGACCACTGAGGTGAAAAATGCCCATGTTCGTTACATTTTTCTCCTTTTGTCGATTAACCCTGATCCCTCCTCGTTTTCCTCTTCTCTTATGCTTCTTTTTCTGCCTGAGCCCTTCTCTAAAAAATGATGGGAGTTGGGGACATTATAGTCATTAGGTCTATATTGATGGTTGTAGAATGGTCGTCCTGTAGGGGTTCTATAATCAGGATTATGATAGGGATAGGATGACTGTTGGCTGTGTCGGGAGTCTAGATATGTCTCATTGTAGGTATGGTATTCAGAATCATTATGTCTATTCCTTGAGGGAGTCCTTAAGTAGGGCCTGTCTTACTGTTCATCATAGGGTCTCGTATTATAGAGATCACCTCCTTTTCTCTGGTTGTTATTATGTGTTTCATTCCTAAATTTAGGCTTAGGTCGGAATTCTCCTTTAGGTTGATATTGATTGGACCTAGTATTGGGTCCTTTAGGTTATTGATGGTACTCATTTAAGGGATGTGTTCTCATATCCCTACTTCCTATTCGGGGGTCTTGATTGTATTCTAATGGTTCAAATCTGTTGTGTGTGGCTATGTTATAGCTATGCTTGGGTGTGTTGTATGACAGCATTCTTTGTCTGTTAATGGGAGTTTTTTGGTGTAGTACACTATTCACTGGATGAGAATTCTTAGCTCAATTGTTGTTATGGGCTTGCATGGGCTTAGAGTCTGGCTTATTTAGGGTGTCAAAATCATAATTTTTTGCTTCCCATTTAAATACAGATTTTTCTTTGTAATCATAACAGTCTTGTATAAATTTTTTCTTTTTCTTAATTTTTTGTTCTTTGTCCGTTTTCTCCAAAAGGAGTTTTAATTTATCAGACTCTGTTTTGTAATCCTCATTGTCCATGTAAGGAGCCAGTAATTCACGTGTCTTATTGATCTCCTTATCTAAATGGACCAATTTTTTCTTTTTTCTAAGAATGAGGAACTTAAGTAGGTCAATACCCATATTATTAAAAAAGAGATACCACTCTGATTCGCTATTGACATCTTCGGTTTCAGGTGGTACATCCCACCTGAGTGACCTTGGGACCATCCCTTCTTTGATATACTTCTCCAAAAAAGAGATGTCCCATAATGTGCGTATTTTAGAAGTGGTATGATTAGTGAGGTGGATGAAGAGGCCGTGTAAATTACTATTAGGCTCTTCTTCATAGGTGAAAACCTCTTCTGTGATTACAGAGCGTTTTGATCTGTATTCAAATATATCCATAATGGACAGAAAAGTTGTACAGAAAAGTTGTATGTAAAAGCCCTGCTGCTCAAAATTAAAGGTAACAGATAAATAGTAAAATGGTGGTAATTGAGCGCTGGGAACAGTAGAAATAATGAACAAAAGCTGCTAGCATAAGGCAACCTCTAACCCTATGATAGGAAGCAGATTGACACTATGACCAAAGATTTGCTTGAAAATAAAAATCTGGTCATTCGACCTGCAGATAAGGGGGGCGGCGTAGTTGTGATGGACAAAGGGTATTATCTAGCTCAAGTACAGAATATCCTTGATGATAAGGACACATACACAGAACTACAAAGTAACCCCCTTTTAACATATAAGAAAATTTTAAAGACTCTAATCAAGAAAGGATCAGATCTGGGTATTCTAAACAAAAAAGAAAAAGAGTACCTATGCCCCATGGCCCCAGGCTACCTATACTCTACTGTCTGCCTAAGATCCATAAGGATCCCATCAACCCCCCTGGTTGCCCAATAGTGTGTTAGGAATGGACTGGCCAGCAATGGTGGGACTCACCTGCCTTTTGATCTGCAGTACCAGGGCTGGCCAGCGGGTGCTCCCAGCAATCAGAGACTCAACCTTTCAGCCAGCTAAACACCTGGAACTGATGATGCTGGGGTATTTAAGGGATGGCCAGACCCACAGACTCTGCCTTGGTGTTGTGTTTGTCCTGGGTCCTGTATCTGTCCTGCATCCTGTTTCTGTTCCTTTGCTGACTTCTCCTGCTCTGATCCTGGCTTGTGACCCTGACCATTCCTCTGTCTGACCCTCTGTACTATGCTGCTTGCTACCTGCTGAACCTGGCCTGTGACCCCGACTATTCTCCGCTTGCTCCCCCTGTACCTACCTGCCCAATTGATATTGACCCGGCCTGCCTGACGACGCTTGCTTGTATATACTGTTATCTGTGGGTGGTTTGGTTTGGTTTGTTTGCACTGTATTATGTTTTAGTATTGCACTGCGTTTATGTTTGTACTGTTAGTGTTAATAAATTATATTGTTTATAACATATCTGAGGTCTGCATTTCCCTGCTTCAGTCACACACCTCTGGTCATACCTGGGAGCCCTGACATTACACCAAGGCCAATCCTGACCAGAAGTGGCTGCACAGGGAAGCCATCTTGGCTTGTTGATGGGAAGGATGGATCTGGATGAGGTTGAATATTTATATCTGCTAGTGTTTGATGACAGGGAGTATGCTTATCAGACTCTGAAGGAGTATACCCGGGATGAACTGCTAGAATGTATACGGCTCGCTCATGTTCTAGTAGATCAGGGCACAGAGTTCTCTGAGGTGCAGCCTTTGATAGAAGTTTGTGCTGAGTTGGTTTCATCTAGTTCCCCCGAATGCAGGGATGAATTTTTGCCACCATTTAGTGCAGACCAGGTAGAGTCCCTGGTGTGGTTATTAGAGGATGATGTGGGTTACTTTCTGGAGCGTTATTCCACATGTTCACCACAGACACTAAGAGATTGTATAAACGCAGTACAGTCATTGACCAGACAGGCTTTGTGTAAGCTCAGCTTTGTTCAACCCATACTGCAGACATGGACAGACTTGTTGCACCCAGCCTCAGTCAGCTTACAAAGACCCAGTCCTGCTTCTAATCTATTTCCTCAAAACTCTACTCCTGCATTCCCAACAGCTCCTCCTGCCCTGCTATCTACCGCATGTCAGTACCCTGTTCCCACTCGCTGCACCTATCCTGCCTTTAACCCTGTAAAAGAGCCCTCTGTAGCAACCGCTCCCTCTCCTGTTCCATTCTCCAGTTCTTCTCTGTCTCCAGCTGCTCCATTCGTTTGCAGACCTGCGTTTACTTGCAGTGCTCCAGTAGTTAAAACCAGAAAAAAGCGAAAATTCTTTCCAACCAATACCATCCTGCCAGTATCCAAACCGGTGAGCCTGCCTTCCGTGGTTCAGCCTGAAGCCTCTCTTCAGCCTGATGCCGGTACGCAGCCTGATGCCTCTCTTCAGCCTGATGCCTGTACGCAGCCTGATGCCTCTCTTCAGCCTGATGCCTCTACTCGGCCTAAAGCCTCTACTCGGCCTGAAGCCTCTACTCGGCCTGATGCCTCTACTCGGCCTGAAGCCTCTACTCGGCCTGATGCCTCTACTCGGCCTGAAGCCTCTACTCGGCCTGATGCCTCTACTCGGCCTGAAGCCTCTACTCGGCCTGAAGCCTCTACTCGGCCTGATGCCTCTACTCGGCCTGAAGCCTCTACTCGGCCTGAAGCCTCTACTCGGCCTGATGCCTCTACTCGGCCTGAAGCCTCTACTCGGCCTGATGCCTCTACTCGGCCTGAAGCCTCTACTCGGCCTGATGCCTCTACTCGGCCTGAAGCCTCTACTCGGCCTGAAGCCTCTACTCGGCCTGATGCCTCTACTCGGCCTGAAGCCTCTACTCGGCCTGAAGCCTCTACTTGGCCTGATGCCTCTACCCAGCATGATGAACTGATCCAGCCTGACGATCCTATTAGGCCAGTTGACTCGATGCCCGCTGTTGATCCAGATGATCCGGTACCTGATCCGGTGCCCGCTGTCGAGCCAAATGACCTGATGCCTGGTGACCCAGTGCCCGCTGTCATACCTGGTGACCCGATGCCCGCTGTCGAGCCAGACAATCCGGTACCTGATGACCCGGTGCTCACTGTCGTGCCTGTTGACTCGGAGCCCACTGCCTTGCCAGATGACGCGGTGCCCGCTGTCAAGCCAAATGACCTGATGCCTGGTGACCCAGTGCCCGCTGTCCAGCCAGACGATCCAATGTCTGACCCAGGGCCCGCGGTCATACCAGTTGACTCGGAGCCCACTGCCTTGCCAGATGACGCGGTGCCCGCTGTCGAGCCAGACAATCCGGTACCTGATGACCCGGTGCTCACTGTCGTGCCTGTTGACTCGGAGCCCACTGCCTTGCCAGATGACGCGGTGCCCGCTGTCAAGCCAAATGACCTGATGCCTGGTGACCCAGTGCCCGCTGTCCAGCCAGACAATCCAATGTCTGACCCAGTGCCCGCGGTCATACCAGTTGACTCGGAGCCCACTGCCTTGCCAGATGACGCGGTGCCCGCTGTCGAGCCAAATGACCTGATGCCTGGTGACCCGATGCCCGCTGTCCAGCCAGACGATCCAATGTCTGACCCAATGCCAGCGGTCATCCCAGTTGACTCGGAGCCCACGGTTGTGCCTGGTGACTCGGTGCCCGCCGCCCCGCCTGGGGGCCTGAGACCTGTCGCTCCTCCTGGGGGTCCGGCGCCCGCCGCTCCGCCTGAGGGCCCGAGACCTGTCGCTCCATCTGGGGGTCCGGCGCCCGCCGCTCCGCCTGAGGGTCCGAGACCTGTCGCTCCGCCTGGGGGTCCGGCGCCCGCCGCTCCGCTTGAGGGCCCGAGACCTGTCGCTCCTCCTGGGGGTCCGGCGCCCGCCGCTCCGCCTGAGGGCCCGAGACCTGTCGCTCCGCCTGGGGGTCCGGCGCCCGCCCGCTCCGCCTGAGGGCCCGAGACCTGTCGCTCCATCTGGGGGTCCGGCGCCCGCCGCTCCGCCTGAGGGCCCGAGACCTGTCGCTCCATCTGGGGGTCCGGCGCCCGCCGCTCCGCCTGAGGGCCCGAGACCTGTCGCTCCACCTGGGGGTCCGGCACCCGCCGCTCCGCCTGAGGGCCCGAGACCTGTCGCTCCATCTGGGGGTCCGGCGCCCGCCGCTCCGCCTGAGGGCCCGAGACCTGTCGCTCCATCTGGGGGTCCGGCGCCCGCCGCTCCGCCTGAGGGCCCGAGACCTGTCGCTCCGCCTGGGGGTCCGGCGCCCGCCGCTCCGCCTGAGGGCCCGAGACCTGTCGCTCCGCCTGGGGGTCCGGCGCCCGCCGCTCCGCCTGAGGGCCCGAGACCTGTCGCTCCATCTGGGGGTCCGGCGCCCGCCGCTCCGCCTGAGGGCCCGAGACCTGTCGCTCCGCCTGGGGGTCCGGCGCCCGCCGCCCCGCCTGGGGGCACGATGCCTGTCGCCCCGCCTGGGGGCACGATGCCTGTCGCCCCGATGCCTGTCGCCCCGCCTGGGGGCACGATGCCTGTCGCCCCGCCTGGGGGCACGATGCCTGTCGCCCCGCCTGGGGGCACGATGCCTGTCGCCCCGCCTGGGGGCACGATGCCTGTCGCCCCGATGCCTGTCGCCCCGCCTGGGGGCACGATGCCTGTCGCCCCGCCTGGGGGCACGATGCCTGTCGCCCCGATGCCTGTCGCCCCGCCTGGGGGCCCGATGCCTGTCGCCCCGCCTGGGGGCCCGATGCCTGTCGCCCCGCCTGGGGGCCCGGCGCCCGCCGCCCCTCCTGGGGGCCCGGCGCCCGCCGCCCCTCCTGGGGGCCCGGCGCCCGCCGCCCCTCCTGGGGGCCCGGCGCCCGCCGCCCCGCCCGGGGGCCCGGCGCCCGCCGCCCCGCCCGGGGGCCCGGCGCCCGCCGCTCCGCCCGGGGGCCCGGCGCCCGCCGCTCCGCCCGGGGGCCCGGCGCCCGCCGCTCCGCCCGGGGGCCCGGCGCCCGCCGCTCCGCCCGGGGGCCCGGTGCCTGCCGCTCCGCCCGGTGGCCCGCTGCCTGCTGCTTCGCCTGGTAAACCGATGTGCCTCTGCCCGGAGTCCTGCCCGATGTGCCTCTGCCCGGAGTCCTGCCCGATGTGCCTCTGCCCGGAGTCCTGCCCGATGTGCCTCTGCCCGGAGTCCTGCCCGATGTGCCTCTGCCCGGAGTCCTGCCCGATGTGCCTCTGCCCGATGTGCCTCTGCCCGGTGTGCCTCTGCCCGATGTGCCTCTGCCCGATGTGCCTCTGCCCGGTGTGCCAGTCTTTGATATCCCGCCAGTTACCAGACCCGGGCGGTGGAACATTTTGCCCAGCTAGGACTGTTTGGAGCGTCCTGAGGCCGCTCCTTGGGGGGGGGGGTACTGTTAGGAATGGACTGGCCAGCAATGGTGGGACTCACCTGCCTTTTGATCTGCAGTACCAGGGCTGGCCAGCGGGTGCTCCCAGCAATCAGAGACTCAACCTTTCAGCCAGCTAAACACCTGGAACTGATGATGCTGGGGTATTTAAGGGATGGCCAGACCCACAGACTCTGCCTTGGTGTTGTGTTTGTCCTGGGTCCTGTATCTGTCCTGCATCCTGTTTCTGTTCCTTTGCTGACTTCTCCTGCTCTGATCCTGGCTTGTGACCCTGACCATTCCTCTGTCTGACCCTCTGTACTATGCTGCTTGCTACCTGCTGAACCTGGCCTGTGACCCCGACTATTCTCCGCTTGCTCCCCCTGTACCTACCTGCCCAATTGATATTGACCCGGCCTGCCTGACGACGCTTGCTTGTATATACTGTTATCTGTGGGTGGTTTGGTTTGTTTGCACTGTATTATGTTTTAGTATTGCACTGCGTTTATGTTTGTACTGTTAGTGTTAATAAATTATATTGTTTATAACATATCTGAGGTCTGCGTTTCCCTGCTTCAGTCACACACCTCTGGTCATACCTGGGAGCCCTGACATAGTGAGTGGAATAGGTTCTCTGTGTTCCCGTATTGGGGAATATTTAGATTCTTTCCTGCAACCCTTGGTCTGTAAAACTCCATCTTTCCTTAAAGATTCAAAACAGGTGTTGATGGATATTAAGGATATCCACATTGGCATACACACTCCTTGTCATGGCGGATGTGTCCGCACTGTATAGTAACATAAAGCATGATGATGGTCTGAATGTTGCGGAGTTTTATCTCAATGAAGCCATGGATATACCTTACTCTCAAAAGCAGTACCTACTTGAATTTGCTATGAAACACAACTACTTTTTGTTTAATAACAAATACTACCTACAGCTGACTGGAGTTGCCATGGGTGCAAAGTTCGCGCCGAGTCTAGCGAACCTTTTTATGTCAAGATGGAAAGAGGATATAATATATTTGAGAGACTGGCCCCATCTAATCTTCTATCGAAGATACATAGATGATATCCTACTTCTCTGGGATGGTGATGAATTCACGCTAAATAATTTTTTCACCACCCTTAATTATAATAACCAAAATATTAAACTCACTTTTCAGTTCAGTAACCGAGAGATTAATTTTTTAGATTTGACTCTATGTAATAATGGGACACACATCTCCACCAAAACATTTTTTAAATTAACAGATAGGAACAGCTATATTCCTAAAGATAGCTGTCGCCTACCGAGATGGCTAGAAAACATACCGAGGGGCCAATTTCTCCGTGTCCAGAGAAATTGCACTGAACTAGAGGATTTTAGAACTCAGGCAAATACACTAAAAGGAAGGTTTATAGAAAAAGGCTATGATGCCGACGTTTTGGAAAGAGAAATTAACAATGTGGCCCATGTTGACAGAATGAACCTTCTGATCTCTAAAAACAGAGTTCAAGAAGAAAGGATTGCCCCTTCATTACCAACGCAATATAAGGAGGTATCTAACATTATTAAGAAAAATTGGAATATTCTAAAGAATGACCCTATATTGGGGGGAACCCTACCAAACCTACCGCAAATTACTTACCGGAGAGCACCAACACTGAGAAATATGTTGGCTCCTAATACAATTAACCCTCCTAAGCCCTTGACTTTCAGTTTTCTCAATACCAAGGGTTTCTTCCCCTGTAACAGGTGTATGCTATGTACCTTTAATGGCATACATAAGAAACCAGTAAAAATGTTTAGTTCAAATGTGATGGGTATTTCCTATGATATTCAATCAACTATTACTTGTTACAGCTCTCATGTAGTATACCTCTTAAACTGCTCATGTGGAAAGCAATACGTGGGAAGAACAACGAGGAGGCTGAGAGATAGATTGCGGGAGCACCTATCAAACATTAAAAAAGGTTTTAAGGAACATTCTCTTTCCATGCATTTTCGCCAGCATCATAACAGGAATCCTCATACATTGAAATTCACAGGCATTGACATAATTAGTAAAAACTGGAGGGGAATGCACAAAAAGAGAGCTTTTTCAATGTTAGAAACGAAGTGGATATACCTGTTACGCACTCAAGCACCACAAGGCTTGAATGTAGAGCTAGATATCAACTGTTTTATTGAAACTAGCTAAAATATTTAACACCCTGGTTGATTGTTTTTAACTTTATTTTTATTCTATTTTTATTATTATTACTACTATCTTGGGGACATCTCTGCTTTAAATTTTTTGAATTTTGGAACTGATATTTTTATTGATATATTTTTATTGATACATTGTTATTTTTATTGATATACTCATACTGAATTTTTAATGACAGATTTATAATGAATCTTTATCTTATTGAGGTACTTATATTAGCAGTATTTTTACTTATTTTATATAGCGCTCGGTTGCTTTTTAACATATCTTAATTACACTGGATTTTAACTCAAGCATACTCACTCCTATTATACCCATTCATAGGAGTGTATGGGGGTCTGATGAACTATTGATTTTATACGTGTTTTAACATCATCACGTTTTAATACTGAGAGATGATTTACTCATCCATTACTCTGGACAAATTCACGCTATGACTATTTATTCAGTTATTATTAATTTTACCGATTCTTTTAGATTGGCTTTCATGTGTATCGGCTGATTTTTTTATCATTGTCATGTTTATTATTAATATATTTTTTCCACGCTCATGATATTCATCATACGCTACCTATGACTCTGATGAATAGCTAATCAATATAAATTTGTCTTAAAAGAAGAGTTCTGGAATGTCTGAATGGTTTCTAAAACTACCACTAGATGGCACCTTTGTTTTAGCACTGATAATTAACTCTATAATTTTGTGATTATCAGTATAACTATATTTAAGGGAGCTTATCCCCATTAAATATAAAATTATGTGGTGGTAATATGAGATATTACTGTAAGATAAGGCCAGATTGTTTCCTGACCCTTTGCTGTATCTATCTGATTACAACCTCGTGGTATATGTGCACTGAGGCACCGACAAAATGGCAATCACGATAGCTCACTGCGCACGCGCGAGAGCCTCTATCTGCCCGAACAATCACTTGGAAAATGTCCACGAGCGCTTACTGCGCATGTGCGAGAGTCTATATTCATTTAGATGCCAAAACCTCCAAGAAAATGGCCGCGTTTGCGCGATCACGCATGCGCGAACCGCGGTCAGTGACGCGGTCGCGCTAGAATGCGCGTCAATTATGAATGACCTATAAATGCACACACATAACATGGGCACACTCCCTCTGAAGAAGTGTTTGTACATGAAACACGTCAGGGAGGTGCCCCTTACCTATGTGTGCATATACCACAAGGCCATCCTGATTGGTGGCCTCATCTGTATCTATCTTTATGTAAGTTTTATTGTTTTATTTTATGCTGGATCTTTGACCAAATAAACAAGGCCTACTACACTATTAGTACCCTCTGGGGCTCATTATTTCCACGTGAGCCCGTTTTCTTGAAGGTTCTGATGATTTGGATCTATATGGGACTCCCCCCCCCCCCCTTCATGCTGATGCTGGTCCTGGTGGAATGACTAAGGATGCACCCAGACCAAGGACATCTAGTGGCCGACCTGTAGATGACATCTGCCTGGTTATCACAAGTCCAGAGCACCAGGAGCAGGTCTTGAATGCTCCATGCGCTATATATGCGCTATCTGGTTAGTGCATCGTTTGTACATTTATAAGTACACAAAAGTCACCATTATCTCTGACCGTGGATCGCTGTAACATCTGCACTTAATCACCTCTACACTACTACTCTAAAGACTGAGCTAGCATATGTGTTAACATATGATATTATACCACTTATGGTTTTGATTTACCTGATTGATCCATATGTACTTATTCATATTAGCGCTGCATATTTTATTTGTTTATTTAAAACAGATAAAGACCTAGAAGAAGAGGACCCGGGTAGAAGTAGAAATAGTAGAAATGTTTAAAGGACTTGAAAGATCCATAAAACAGGAACTGGTGAAATTACATAAAGACCTGGGGCAAATATTATCAAGGGTGGAGGAGACGGAAGAAAAACTAGATAAACATGCCCAAATTATACAGAAATTAGAAAAACGGGCGATGGAAATGAGAAAAGAACAAATAAATCTGCTATATAAATTGGAAGACCAGGAGAATAGGGATAGGAGATGCAATCTAAGGATACGAGGCTTTCCAGAAATCTCCCAAGGAGAAGATTTGACAGGAATAATAACGAGAATGCTGAATACTATAATGGATAGAACTATAACAGAGCCCCTCAAAATGGAAGGAGTATATAGAATAGGAAAATACATACAAGAAGATATAAAGGAAAAGCCAAGAGATGTAATAGTGCAATTCCATAATTTTCGGGATAAAGAAGAGCTTTGGAAGAAGGTAAAAGGAAGAGCAGTAATAAAATATGGAGAAATAAATATACAGATCTTTGCTGTTTTAGCAGCGGAGACATTGAAAAGAAGGAGAACTCTGAGACATTTGTTGGAACAGATGAGCAAACAGAATGTTCGATATAGCTGGGGGTTACCAGTGTGTTTGATCAGATGGCGAAATGGACGTTCAGCAAAAATGAGATTCCCCGAAGATCTGAGAGACTTTTGTGAGAGACTTGATATACAAAAAATAAATATCCCTGGTTGGGATAAATCTTCCAAATAGAGAGAAAAATAGGTTACAGGAGGAATTTCCCTTTGTTTGGAGAGAAAAAGAATTGAAATATCTAGGAATAAAATTAACTGTATCCTCCAAGAACTTGTATAAATTGTATTTTATCCCACTGTTAAATGAGATCAGGGATGAACTAAGGAAATTAGGAGGGGGAACCCCATCATGGATAGGTCGTATAAATTTGATAAAAATGGTGATTGTTCCAAAAATATTATATAAATTTCAAATGATACCAATTAAACTACCAGAAGTATACTTTAGATCAATTAAAAAAATGTTAATAAGATTTTTTTGGAGGAATAAAAAACCGAGAATAAGCCAGGAAATTTTATGTAGAAATAAAGAGAAAGGAGGATTGGGAGTCCCAGATATAAAAAGATATTATAATGGTAACAATGGACATATAATGCAGAGGGGGAAAGCGGGTTAAAATAGAAAATATACTAAGTAATACTATATTAAGTGGAATTGTATGGTTACCTCCACAATACAGAGGATTAGCAGACAGTACAAGTTTGTTCACATTTAATGTTTCAAGAGTTTGGGATATTTTACACAAACAGATGGGATGGGAATATAATTCACTGTTAATGCCCTTAGGGTCCACAGAGTTTTTCCCCCTGGGTAAAGAAGGTATCACAGGGAAGTGGATTAAGAAGGAAGATGCACAATTATGGGATATAATGGTGGGGGGAGGAAATAGGATCACTTAAGGAATTGGAAAAAAAAGAAGTTTTTACGAGAATGGACGAGTGGCGTTATTTTCAATTGAAACACTTTATAGGAAAGCTTCCAAAGCCTTTAAGAATAAGAGAGGATTGGAATCCTATTGAGCACTTATTAGGTACATGGGGAGATGGGAAACACGAAACCTCTAAAATATATAAGATTCTCACTGAAATAAACGCAGATATAAGTCCTCCATATATAGAAAAATGGGAAAGAGAAATAGGAGTAACAATAGATGCGGAAAAACAGAGGAAAATGTATAGAATAATAAACGGAAATATAAATATGCAGGAGGTAGAAATGAATTATAAGTGTTTTGCAAGATGGTATATCACACCGAGTGTGACACACAGATTGAGTGGAGATAATTCACCTTTATGTTGGCGTGGATGTGGAGGTAGTGGCACAATGTATCACATATGGTGGGAGTGTTCTAAAATACAAGAGTATTGGGGGAAAAATAGTAAGCTTGATTCAGAAAAATACAGAGGTTGAGATTCTAGTAGACCCAGAGATTTGCCTTTTTCATAGTACTAAGCTTTCAGTTAAAAAATACAAAGAATCTGGTTTATTGTACTATTTGAATGCAGCAAAGGGAATAAAAGACTGGGTGGATAGGGTGGATCAAATATGTAAATTGGAGGAGCTTTATCATTTGAATGAAGATAAGATGGAGAGTCACCATACAAGATGGAACAAATGGGAGGGATTCAAAAGTCAAGGCTAGCCTTAGAGGTTATGGGGGATTGACATAGAATAATATGGAAACATATTTTGTTCTTCTTTTGTAGGGATTACGATCTCCATAAATGAACAGGAAAATGCAGAGCAGAAGTGGTTAGGGATTGAATGGGGGGGGTGTGGTATATAGTTAGGGGGGGGGAGGGATGAAATGATAAATGTTTTGATAATATGCTAAGGTTTTAATGAGTTTGTTTGTATAACTTGTTTATCTGAAAAATTAATAAATATTTACATTTAAAAAAAAAAAAAAGAATACACTATAGTAGCTCACAAGAATCACGTTTAACATTAAAGGTAATTATTTGACTGACATCAATGTTGGTTCCTTCGTTCACCTTCTCTATTCTGCGTCCAATTTCTTCAAAGAAATCGCTGTACTAAAATCCAATGAGAAATGTATCATGGAGCTGATCAGATGGCTGCACAAACGCATAGGAACGTATGATTGGACTCATGTATCAGCTGTTATTGCCGAGTTAGAAGGAAAGAGGTGAAGTGTTTCTTAATGGTTCTACACTGGTTGACTTTATCTTTCAGCTCTTTTGCTTGTTTGTGTTTTTTTTTTTAAACACACTTGGTCAAAAAATGTATAAATAGACCCCATTTCTGCTATATGTAATCATGATTATTATTGTGCGCCCCACAAATTTGTAAAAAAATTACAAGAAACAAACTTAGGCTTTTTTTCTTGTTTTTAACATTTTTTTGTTATTTTCTTGCGGTATTTTTGGCAATAACAGAAAACAAAGCAACCCCTTCTGTCCCCATTTCTTTATTTTTTTGGTATTTTTTTGTTATATTAAAAAAAAATAACAAAATAAAAAAAATAGTAATGAAAAAATAAAAAAGCGATTGTACTGCCTCATTAAGTTGCTCTCATTAGGGTCCTATTTAAACGTGTGTTTTTCCTAGGTGATCTATAAAACCCCCAACATACCCCCCTCTCCCCCCCAAAAAAATAATGCACACATAAATAGCTTCCAGGACCACTTAAAGTGCCCTTAATGACAATAAAAAATAAATTTAAAAACTACCTAAAATTACCATCATTGTCTTCCCCCTGTGCATATGCTAGAGAGCAGAAAGTCCTCCAGCAGTGCAGAGTATTTCAAGGGAGAAGAGTTAAATAGAGGAAGGCGCAGTGCAGCGTATTATAGCAGAGGAGGGTAAAGCCGGCCATACAGTATATGGATCGAAATTTGGCTGGTTCAGCAGCGAACATCCCAGATGTGATCCATGTATGGGCAGACTAGTTGTACTGAAGGCAATCCATCAACTGACTTAGGTACAACCAGCCTGTTGGATTTTTTTTACATACGATTACTGCCGGTAGCCACAGCCGCTAACAGTAATCATCTCCCTGCTCCCATTTACATCTAAACTCCTCGAGCGCCTAGTCTACACCCGCTTATGCTCTCACCTCAACGACAACCACCTCCTCGATCCCCTACAGTCCGGCTTCCGTCCCCTACACTCCACCGAAACTGCCTTACTCAAACTCTCCAATGACCTGCTAACCGCCAAAGCTAATGGCCACTATTCAGTGCTCCTACTCCTTGACCTCTCTGCGGCCTTCGACACAGTCGACCACCCCCTCCTCCTCAAAAAACTACACTCCCTCGGCCTCAGAGATTCTGCTCTCCCCTGGCTCTCATCCTACCTGTCACAACGCTCTTTCAGCGTTACCTATAATGCTACCACCTCCCCCTCACTCCCCCTCTCTGTTGGGGTCCCTCAAGGCTTTGTCCTTGTGCCCCTTCTCTTCTCCATCTACACCTCCTCCCTTGGCCAACTCATACACTCTCACGGCTTCAACTACCACCTCTATGCCGACGACACACAAATCTATCTCTCAACCCCCCACCTCACCCCCTCGGTCTCTGCCCAAATCACACACCTACTGAGCGACATATCAGATTGGATGTCGCTCCACTTCCTTAAACTGAATCTCTCCAAAACCGAGCTCCTTGTCTTCCCCCCAGCCCGGACACCACCCCCCATTGACTTCTCCATCACATCCAACAACGCCACCATCAAACCCGCCCCGCAGGCCAGAGTACTTGGTGTCATTCTGGACTCCAACCTATCCTTCCAGCCCCAAGTCCAATCTTTAACAAACTCATGCAGACTCCACCTCCACAACATCGCCAAAATCCGCACGTTCCTAACCCCAGAAACCACTAAACAGCTCATCCACTCCCTCATCATATCACGACTCGACTACTGCAACTCCCTCCTCACTGGCCTGCCTCGCCGCTGGCTATCCCCGCTTCAGTCGATCCTGAATACGACTGCCAGACTCATTCACCTTTCCAACCGTTTCCGCCACCCCCCTCTGCCAATCCCTCCACTGGCTTCCAATTGCGCAACGGATCAAATTCAAAATCCTAACACTGACGTACAAAGCTGTCCACCATACTGCCCCGAACTACATCACTGACCTAATATCCAAGTACCGCCCAGCACGCACACTCTGCTCCTCACAAGACCTCCTTCTCTCTAGTTCCCTGGTCTCCTCCTCCCACACCCGCCTCCAGGACTTCTCCAGGGTGTCACCCATCCTCTGGAACTCCCTGCCCCAACCCATCAGATTATCACCTACTCTCCTCTCCTTTAGGCGCACCCTGAAAACCTATCTCTTCAGGGAAGCCTACCCCACCCCCTGCTAACTTGCCGACCTCCTCCACTCTTCCTACCACTCCATCCCCCACAGCTATCTCCTCCTGTGCCACCATCCCCTCCCTCCTAGATTGTAAACTTGAAAGAGCAGGGCCCTCAATCCCCTCATGTTTTGCATTGTATTGGTATTGTTCTGTCACATGTTCTGTCCCCCTTTGTAATGTACAGCGCTGAGCGAACTATTGGCGCTTTATAAATACTGTATAATAATAATAATTGTGTTTTGCTGGCTGGGAAGTCTCCCTGCTGGCATAACACAATAGTGCTGTGGAAGGGTTTTCACCATTAAAACTGACTGTGTTGATGGGGGAATCAAGTGATTTTTTTTCCTTTTACCCGTGGTGGTAGGAAAGAAAATTGTATCATCTATGGGCTGTTTTCGATAGAGGAAGGAACAGAGTCCTCCAGCAGTGCAGAGTATGGCAGGTCATAGACAATGTGATCTTCTTTCCTGCAATCACGGTTTGCAGAAAAGGAAAATTGCTCGATTCCACCATCAACACAGTGCTGATAGTGGAATACCCCCCCCTTGGAGATTTTATGTTCTCCCAGCGAGGGGGTGTTGGAAGCCATCCCTACCGGGAAAACACAGTGATTATTGTGGCTATAGCTGCTGGCAATAATCGCATGTAAATATCCAACATGCTGGTTGTACTCAAGTCAATAAATGGATTGGGTACAATCAGTCTGCCCATAGATGGTTCAAATCTCAGCTGGTCCCTGCTAATCCGGCCAAAATTCAAACCATCTATGGCCAGTTTATTTCAGGAGCGGAGAGTTAGAGGAAGTAGCAGAGTCCTCCAGCAGTGCAGAGTATTTCAGGAAAGGAGAGTCAGATAGAGGAAGTAGCAGAGTCCTCCAGCAGTGCAGAGTATTTCAGGAAAGGAGAGTCAGAGGAAGGAGCAGAGTTATCCAGCAGTGCAGAGTATTTCAGGAGCGGAGAGATAGAGGAAGGAGAAGAGTCCTCCAGCAGTGAAAAGTATTTCAGGAGAGAAGAGTTAGAGGAAGGAGCAGAGTCCTCCAGCAGTGCAGAGTATTTCAGGGGAGAAGAGTTAGAGGAAGGAGCAGAGTCCTCCAGCAGTGAAAAGTATTTCAGGAGAGGAGAGTTGGATAGAGGAAGGAGCGGAGTCCTCCAGCAGTGCAGAGTGTTTCAGGAGAGGAGAGTTAGATAGAGGAAGGAGCGGAGTCCTCCAACAGTGCAGAGTATTTCAGGAGAGGAGAGTTAGATAGAGGAAGGAGCAGAGTCCTCCAGCAGTGCAGAGTATTTCAGGAGAGGAGAGTTAGATAGAGGAAGGAGCAGAGTCCTCCAACAGTGCAGAGTATTTCAGGAGAGGAGAGTTAGATAGAGGAAGGAGCGGAGTCCTCCAGCAGTGCAGAGTATTTCAGGAGAGGAGAGTTAGATAGAGGAAGGAGCGGAGTCCTCCAGCAGTGCAGAGTATTTCAGGAGAGGAGAGTTAGATAGAGGAAGGAGCGGAGTCATCCAACAGTGCAGAGTATTTCAGGAGAGGAGAGTTAGATAGAGGAAGGAGCGGAGTCCTCCAACAGTGCAGAGTATTTCAGGAGAGGAGAGTTAGATAGAGGAAGGAGCAGAGTCCTCCAGCAGATCAGAGTATTTCAGGAGAGGAGAGTGCTAATCCTTTGGGCAGCAAGGACTTCTCATATCACTTTATATTTGTAGACGGGGTTTTCTTTAACGAAGGCTGTGTTATAATAATTACAAACATAGTCCTTCACTTGCTGCATATTCTACTGACAACATACTGTATTATGATTTATAGGGACCAAATTCCAGACAGAAATGCGCCTGAAGTCATCCATCAAGCAGGTTTTGAAATGTGACTTTGAACAGGAAAATATAACTACCCCGGAGGTGTTGCCTCTTGCTGACTGCATTCTTAGTTTTTTGTTACTGGATTCTATCAGTAAACATGAAGAGGAATATATGAGTAACCTGGGAAAGGTCACAAAACTGCTAAAACCCGGAAGCCACCTGTTACTTTTTTCGATAACACATAAGAGTTACAGGTGAAACTCGAAAAACTAGAATATCGTGGTAAAGTTCATATATTTCAGTAATGCATCTTCAAAGGTGAGACTAATATATGAGATAGACTCATTACATGCAAAGCAAGATAGTTCAAGCCGTGATTTGTCATAATTGTGATGATTATGGCTTACAGCTCATGAAAACCCCAAATCCACAATCTCAGAAAATGAGAATATTGTGAAAAGGTGCAATATTCTCGGCTCAAAGTGTCCCAATCTAATCAGCTAATTAAGCCATAACACCTGCAAAGGGTTCCTGAGCCTTTAAATGGTCTCTCAGTCTGGTTCAGTAGGAATCACAATCATGGGAAAGACTGCTGACCTGACAGTTGTGCAGAAAACCATCATTGACACCCTCCATAAGGAGGGAAAGCCTCAAAAGGCAATTGCAAAAGAAGTTGGATGTTACCAAAGTATTGTATCAAAGCACATTAATAGAAAGTTATGTGGAAGGGAAAAGTGTGGAAGAAAAATGTGCACAAGCAGCAGGGATGACCGCAGCCTGGAGAGGATTGTCAGGAAAAGGCCATTCAAAAGTGTTGGGGACTTTCACAAGGAGTGGACTGAGGCTGGAGTCAGTGCATCAAGAGCCACCACACACAGATGGATCCTGGACATGGGCTTCAAATGTCGTATTCCTCTTGTCAAACCGCTCCTGAACAACAAACAACGTCAGAAGCGTCTTACCTGGGCTAAAGAAAAACAGACCTGGTCTGTTGCTCCGTGGTCCAAAGCAGGGGCGTATCTACCACCAGGCAAACAAAGCGTTTGCCTAGGGCGGTGTTAAATATCGCGACACTTATATTATTTAAGTGTCTGTCTTAGGCATTTGAGGTAAAGTGTTCTAGTGCCAGGCTGATTTAAAACAGTGTGACTTTTATTTAATTCACACTTGGCATCAACATAAAATGAATACAAAAGATAAGATAAAATACAGAGTAAAATATAACAAAAGTTGTAGATTATGGAAAAAGAAATAAGCTTTGGAGAAATGTCTAATCTCTTGCCTGTTCTATGACAAGTGTTTCAGTCTTGGCAAGGAAGACAACAGGTGTATCAAGGCTTTGTAGGCCTTAAGAAAACAAAAATGTCAGTGCGTGTCAGCTGTATAATGTATTGATGTGTGTCTGTGAGTGTGAGTGTGTGTGTGTGTCTCTCTATCTCTAAGGCACATCTTATATATATTTTACCAGACCAACCCACTAAACAGTTATTTCCTAATTCAGTGTGAGCTAAATAAGTAAAAGCCTTTTTTGTACTTCTTCTATACTTATAACTCTTAGTGTCCATATTTGTAAACCTTCTAAACATATAACTCTTAGTGTGACGTTATCTTCAAACCTCTTAGACGACAGAAATACATGATACTGTTACATGATATACAATGGCTTCACATATCTTTAGAAAGGGACAATTGATCACATAAATGCATATAACCAACAATAATTGATACTAAACTTATCACACACTATTCCTAACTAATAAATTAATTATATGAAATAATTATCCAACTAACTATATTATAGATTAGACATGATTTTCTTTATAAAAGACATATACCTTCTTTGCTCTACTGCATACCAATATCTTTTTACATTCCAATTTGCTATTCTTAAAAGAAGCTTATGACCTGCTGACCTCTTAGACATGAATATACCATGGTTCATCTTTAACACCTGTTTTCCAAAGCTTTCATACACACGCAAAGTTAAAAATGACTTTACTTGTCATTTTAGAGGAGACACTGATATGAAAAGATACAGACGTCTGTTTTATGGTGAATTAATTTCTTACAATATTCCCCCTAAATATAATTTATTATATAATATTATATATACATTCATACTTCATTCATGACCCAACTATACACGCTCTGAATCAGTTGTTCCAGATGCACCATTTTCTATAACCAGGTCAGTTAGGTCAGAGGTAACCTTCCTTCTAATAATACCTGACAGGATTTTTTCACCTTCTTTCATTTGTTTCTTAATCAATTTGTAAAATTGTTTCATTCTAATCATAATACAGATTTGAAATAAAATACATAAAATCATAATAATAAATATAATAATTAATGGGTGTAATAATATATTTCCAACAGCTGCTGTTACTGAGGTTTTTCCCCACATTGATACAGTATTTTTAAATTTTGACCACCATGAACGACCTGAAAATTCAGACCAATCATGTTCTATCTCTAGTAGATTTCCTTGTTCATGCTTAAATATTATTTCTGCTTTCTGAAGTTCTTCAGACAAAGCAATTAATAATCCCTTATCCTTTTGTATGATCTCTGCCCATTCCTTCCATGGAAACTCATCTACTTGAGATATATTATATTGTATAGGTAGAACACTCACATTTTTCATAAGTATATTAGTTAAATTTACTCTAATTCCATTTAAACTAATTCCTGTAAGATCTCCTTCTATACAATACAAGCCTCGACTCAGGATATCTGTATGTGTGCAGGATAGGGAGAAAGCTTTAACTGTTTCAGTGTCTGTCATGACTTGAAAACATGCTTTCCTCTTTCCTATGACAGTGACTATGTCAAATGAAGTTTTTACTTTTTCTATTCTTGCTGTACATAATCAATGATTATGAAAACAAGAGTGAAAAATACTTTTGTCCTGATTAGGCAAACATATTACTTTTGATTGAAAATGTAAACAAGAAGATAAATCTAGTTGTTCTGGTTCAGATGTATTAGTATCCAAAGCAAAATCTACAAACCGTAATTGATAATATAACAACTGAGTATTACTAACTGGCAATCCTAAAACTGTAACTGGAACTAACATTTGTTCTTTCCCAGCTATGGGAATCATTGAGGTACCAAAGCATTCATGTTGATCACATCCTACCCATTTATTTACCCATAAATCTATATGATTTTTTGCAAATACATATTCATTAGGTAAACTTTGCAAAAGACTTAGAGGAGTTATTCCACTTTGGAATGCTTGTGCAATTATTTTAAAATTGGTAGAATACTCTGTCTGTATTTCTAGACCTGTTCTGGCTATGTGGGAATGTTGTTCTCTGTCCATTAAATTCAAAGTAACATCTTGTAAGTGGACTACAGCTGGGCCTATAACCGTAGCTGTCTTCATTTAACATATTTTCTAATATTTGATTTACATTTCTTTGAACTTTAATACTTTTACTACCCACTAAGCCCGCTGTTTCCAGATCAGACTTTAATGTATTAATATCCATACTATTGGTAATACTTCCAATAGTACCAACTCCTCCTAGAATTCCTTCTACGATACCTCGTTTATTCCTGTTGTTATTTTTATTATTAGTTCCAAACCATTTATCCATACCCAATTCCATATTAATTAAATATTCTTGACATTGAGGATACTTTGATGAAATTTTCCATTCGGAAACATTAAATTTCCAAATTATAATCACAAAATGTCCTTCTCTTAAGAGATGTCTGGGTTGGAAATGATTAATTTGAAATGGACTAGAAGAAATACATTTTTCATCAGTACACTTAATGTTCTCAGGAGATGAAATTATAACATTTGCAGTATCACATTTCATTGGATTATTTTCTAATGATATGCAACATTCATACAGTCAGGTCCATAAATATTTGGACATCGACACAATTCTAACATTTTTGGCTCTATACACCACCACAATGGATTTGAAATAAAACAAACAAGATGAGCTTTAACTGCAGACTGTCAGCTTTAATTTGAGGGTATTTACATCCAAATCATGTGAACGGTGTAGGAATTACAACAGTTTGCATATGTGCCTCCCACTTGTTAAGGTACCAAAAGTAATGGGACAATTGGCTTCTCAGCTGTTCCATGGCCAGGTGTGTGTTATTCCCTCATTATCCCAATTACAATGAGCAGATAAAAGGTCCAGAGTTCATTTCAAGTGTGCTATTTGAATTTGGAATCTGTTGCTGTCAACTCTCAAGATGAGATCCAAAGAACTGTCACTATCAGTGAAGCAAGCCATCATTAGGCTGAAAAAACAAAACAAACCCATCAGAGAGATAGCAAAAACATTAGGCGTGTTCAAAACAACTGTTTGGAACATTCTTAAAAAGAAGGAACGCACCGGTGAGCTCAGCAACACCAAAACACCCAGAAGACCACAGAAAACAACTGTGGTGGATGAGCGAAGAATTTTTTCCCTGGTGAAGAAAACACCCTTTACAACAGTTGGCCAGATCAAAAACACTCTCCAGGAGGTAGGTGTATGTGTGTCAAAGTCACCAATCAAGAGAAGACTTCACCAGAGTGAATACAGAGGGTTCACCACAAGATGTAAACCATTGGTGAGCCTCAAAAACAGGAAGGCCAGATTAGAGTTTGCCAAACGACATCTAAAAAAGCCTTCAGAGTTCTGGAACAACATCCTATGGACAGATGAGACCGAGATCAACTTGTACCAGAGTGATGGGAAGAGAAGAGCATGGAGAAGGAAAGGAACTGCTCATGATCCTAAGCATACCATCTCATCAGTGAAGCATGGTGGTGGTAATGTCATGGCGTGGGCATGTATGGCTGCCAATGGAACTGGTTCTCTTGTATTTATTGATGATGTGACTGCTGACAAAAGTAGCAGGATGAATTCTGAAGTGTTTCGGGCAATATTATCTGCTCATATTCAGCCAAATGCTTCACAACTCATTGGACGCCGCTTCACAGTGCAGATGGACAATGACCCAAAGCATACTGCAAAAGCAACCAAAGAGTTTTTTAAGGGAAAGAAGTGGAATGTTATGCAATGGCCAAGTCAATCACCTGACCTGAATCCGATTGAGCATGCATTTCACTTGCTGAAGACAAAACTGAAGGGAAAATGCCCCAAGAACAAGCAGGAACTGAAGACAGTTGCAGTAGAGGCCTGGCAGAGCATCACCAGGGATGAAACCCAGCGTCTGGTGATGTCTATGCGTTCCAGACTTCAGGCTGTAATTGACTGCAAAGGATTTGCAACCAAGTATTAAAAAGTGAAAGCTTGATTTATGATTATTATTCTGTCCCATTACTTTTGGTCCCTTAACAAGTGGGAGGCACATATGCAAACTGTTGTAATTCCTACACCGTTCACCTGATTTGGATGTAAATACCCTCAAATTAAAGCTGACAGTCTGCAGTTAAAGCACATCTTGTTCATTTCATTTCAAATCCATTGTGGTGGTGTATAGAGCCAAAAATGTTAGAATTGTGTCCATGTCCCAATATTTATGGACCTGACTGTATATGCCTCTGTCATTAAGATTTGGACTACTGTGTTGATAAAGTTATTGTTAGTCCAATCTACATTTCCAAGATTACTCTTACGAATTATATTAGTAGAGCTATGGAAAAGACTACCCAAAAATTCACCATTTCTTTTCCAAGTTAATAGGGAATTTTGAGGTAAATATATTTGTGTAGTACATATCACATTTAAATCATCCTTTCCTTCAATAATTTTAACAGCTTGAGGAGATACTTTTATATCTGGAATAATCAGGTCTACAATTGAAATAGTCACTCTCACTTTAACGTGAGCTGAACCTCTTGTTATTTGAAAATCCCATACTCTAATTACATCTCCTTCTTCATCTCCTGTAATCTTTAAGTGTTCAGGATCCATAAACTGTAAATAATATTGGGTCAAAAACCAAATATCTGTTTTGGATCCTCCTACAGAAGAAGAACCTACTCCATCTCCAGTTACATCGCCAGTCCAAATTGTAGACTCATTTCCTTTTAAAACTATGGACCAGAATCCCATCTCAGTTAAATTACATTCATATGTACCAGTTTTATTATCATGTACATATGATCCTTGCATTTTTGTAAACTTTGTTTTAGATTCTATTCTAGCTTGTATTTCAATAGAGTTACTATGAAGAAAATAAAATTGCATACAACAAGTAGCTCCATGACCTATACAAGCAAGTCCATACAAGTCTACGGCTGTGTCAATGTCACTGTATCTTGGAAAATGTCTCTTGTTTCTGGATAAAGGCAATTCTCTTTTATGCAGGGTCTCAGACTTGTTCTTCTCTGCTGGGCTGGAAAAAGTCATATAAGTTTTTAGGAATAAAAATGTCATTAATGAGAAAAGGAGTCCTGTGATGACGAATTTTCTCCTTTTTAATGTTTTCTTTCTTTCCAATTTTCTGATGTTGTCAGTATTTCTTTTTGGAGTTTGATGTTCCTCCCATATTTGATTATCAGATGTCATTTCTGCAAAAGAAATGCAGTATCATTATCTTGGCATAAACAACTTGCATTGATCAGTGTGAACCCATATTTTTTGTTGTCTCCGTGCAATTTTAACAGAATTGAGAGGTCTTTGGACTTGTATCATTACACCAAGTGTGTCCAAAATTTCAAAAGGACCTTCCCAATTACTTTGCCACGGCCCACTTTTTCTAAATGTTTTAATCATGACTTTTGAGGAGTGTGGAGGGATCATTTTCTGCATGCGAGTAGCTGCATGTGGCACAATGGCATTTAGATTGTCTTGCAACATCTGTAACCATTTGGTTTTCTCAATTGCTTCTTTCTGCGGAGTCGACAAAAAAAACGGTTCATGTGGAAAAACAAGCGGCATTTTTCTACGTGTCATCAGTTCAAATGAACTGTATTGTGTAGATGAAGATGTTGTACTTCTGATACTCATCAGAACAAAAGGTACAGCATCTACCCATGTATGTCCTTTGTCTAACAACATTTTAGCAATTCTGGATTTGATAGTCCTGTTCATTCTTTCCACAATACCTGCAGATTTTGGATGGTATGGAACATGAAATCTTTGCTGGATTCCCAAAATTTTACACATTGCCTGCATTACTTTACCTGTAAAATGAGTTCCACGATCTGAACTGATGTCAATTGGGATCCCCCAAGTTGGAAAAACATGATTAATTAACATTCTTGCAGTTGTTAGTGCATCGTCTGTGCGTACAGGTAAAATATCAACCCATTTTGAGAAAACGTCAACAATTATGAGAGCATATTTGAAACCGTTTTTTCCTGTTGGTAATGGTCCTATATAGTCAAGTTGTAATGTGGATCATGGACCATTAGCTGGAGGAGTTCTTTGTAAAGGAGGTTTCTGTCCTTTTGGCCTGGGGTTCACTTGAGCACAAATAAGACAAGATTGAATTACATTGTCTGCAGTTTCATCCATTTTTTCCCAGAAAAATTTCTCTTTGAGAATCTCTAGCAATCTCTGCTTACCTACATGGCCTAAACTTTCATGATTGTATTTTGTGAAGTCCACTTGTAAATGTTTTGGTATGACAGGACGCAGAACCCCGTTTAAGTCATGAAACAAAATCTCGTTTTCAAAAACAAAGGAAGGTTCTGTATCAACCTGAGAAGCAGAAAGGGATGGGTCCTTTTTCTGTTCTTCTGCAAATGAGGGGATCTGTGTATCTGTTTTTCTGACTGTGTTTACTGAAACTACTTCAGATGGAGTCTCTGACTGTTCATTAACAGCTGCTTCTTTTGCTAATGTGTCAGCTATCATATTTCCTATGCTCAGCTCATCATTGTCTTTCCTATGCGCTGGTACTTTAACAATTGCATAGGCACAAGGGTTTATTCCTGCTAGTGCAAAAATTGACTCTAGTATTTCTCTGTGTGCTAAAGCTTTGTTTGAAGCATCTACAAAACCTCATCTTTTCCAAATTGGAAGATAATCAGTAAGAGAACGCACAACATATGAACTGTCACTATAAATCACTAGTGGACCTTGATTCTCTTCTTTGTCTACAGTTAACACTGTCTCAATGGCTATCAGTTCTGCTTTTTGTGCTGAAAAGTGTCCTGGAAGTCTGTGTTGTATGGCATATCCTCTCTTTGGAAACCAGATTGCATAACCTGAAAAATACTCCCCTGAGACACAATAAAGTGAACCATCCACAAACACAGGTTCATCAGTCTTCTCTGCTTCTCTGCGAAACAGAGGAGAGTGAGTGTCTTGGACTTCACATGAACACTCATGTTCTGATCCATTATATTCCATCAATTGATCGAGTACATATTTGGCATTATGTTCAACCTGGATCTGTTTGGGTGATAAAGCCAACAACCATTGTGAAAATCTTTGATTGGAAACACCTGGGATGTTTTTTTCAAGGAGAAATTTCAGGGTGGAATGAGGTGTTTGTAAGATAATTTTGTTGAATCCTACAATGTGCTCAGTTGCTTTTACTGCATAGTGAACTCCTACCAATTGTTTAACACATGTGTCAAAACCTTTCTCAACAGGTGTTAAAAGCCTAGAGAAATATGCTAGGATCCTCCAATTTCCTCCTTGTAGCTGAAGCAACACCGAAGAAATAGCAGTTTCAGATGTATGCACCTGCAAAGCAAACGGTGCTTGCTTTTCTACTGTAGTTAGGGCTGGTGCTGTCTGCAAATCTTTTTTCAAAGATTCAAAGGCCTTTTGCTGAACTTTTGTCCAAGGACCAAAACCATTTTCCTCATTATTCTTTAGAAGTTCATACTGAGGTTTTGCTTTATCAGCAAATGACTCAATGAACTCTCTAGAAAAATTCACTAATCCTAGGAATTGTCTTAGTGCTTTGAATGTTGTTGGTACAGGAAGTGCAGCAATAGCATTAACCCTTTCTTGCAAAGGTTGGCGTTTACCCGGACTGATCTGAATGCCGAGAAACTTGACCTCGCGTTTCATGAGCTGAACCTTACGAGTATTCAGCTTGAGACCTGCATCTTGCAGCAGATCAAACAATTCTGCCAAAAGGGTTAAATGTTCTTGCTCATTTTCTGTTGACAACAAGATATGGTCCACATGTTGTAGGATACATTCTGGCCTAGAAAATTTAGATAGGACATCTGCTAAAGCTTGATGAAATATGCTTGGACTCAAATGTAGGTTTTTCACAAGACGTGTGAAGGTATACTGCACGTTTTCAAAGCAGAAGGCAAATTTATATTGACAGCTTTTAGATAAAGAGATTGAGAAAAATCCATTTGCAATGTCAATCACAGAGAACACTTTTGCTTTTGCATCAATTTGGGACATTATATCTGGTGTATCTGCCACTATTGGAGCGCAGCTTGGGGTATATTTATACAGCATTCTGAGATCTACTAGAAGCCTGAATGATTTAGGGTCATCACGTTTAGGTACTACCCATAATGGATTGTTTGTTACAGAATTTGTTTTTCTGATAATACCTTGTTACAGAAGCTCCTGTATGACTATTGATACTGGTTCAATAGATTCTGGTGGCAATTTGTATTGCTTCTGTGGGGGCGGATCCTTGCCTTGCACGTCTACTTCTATGTCTTTAAATAGACCGGCTTCATTTTTGCCTTGGCTCCAAAGATTTTTGTATGATTTGACCAATTGTTCTAATTGTTGATTGTCACCACTATCTGGCCATTTATGATCTGCAGCAAGCACTTCTGTTAAACAGATGCTGCCGACCTCACAGTAATCTGCTGGGTCAATTACCACAGGCTTACGATTAATGGAACCTTTCCATACAATGCCATTACCAAGGTCAATTATCCAACCTCTTCGTTGAAGGATATCTGTTCCAATGATATTCTCTGCACCTTGACAATACCAAATATCAATCTCAGTATCCAAATAATCAGGGATTTCAAATGAAACATTTTTACACATTGAAGCTTTCGAATTACCTGATCCGTTAAATCCAACAACTGTACATACTGTTGCATCTGTCAAAAGAGGTAATCTTACACCGTAATAGAGATTTCAGCACCTGTATCAATTAGAAACTTGAGCTTTTGTCCATTCAATTTCAATTTTGCTTTAATGTAAGGGCGTCCACATTTATCTAGACATATTGGTGTTACATATTCTAGATCATGAGACTTTATTTCCTTTTTATTGTCTAGTCACGGAGTAGGCAATAATGGAGCTGAATTAACAGTGGTTGACTGCAAGTTCTTTTCAGTCAAACCGCTGCTGACCGATAACTCTCTGATTTGTTTTATCAGAGGAGCATAGGGAGAAGAAGATTGAGTTTCTTTCTGACTAGGAGGAGCAGATGGTTCAAGAGAAATAAGTCCATTTTCTTTACCTAAATTTCTTGAATCCTTTATCTGCATATCCTTTAAGAATTTTTTACACTTCCATTTTAAATGTCCAGGTTTTTGACAGTAGTAACAAGGTATTAGCTCTCTCTGTCTCACCTGCTTGTATCTGTCACTTTTACTAAGAGCAGTCATTCCTGTCTTGGCTGCAGTTTGACCGTTCCTATTTAAAGTTTCATTTTGAACTAGAGCTATCTTAGACTTGAGATAGTTCTGTTTCATTTGTCTTCTGATTTTATCAATTAATGAACAAGCATCTGTAATCGAATGTTTATCTTGTACAATGGCCAAAGAAGTTGGATCAAGATATTTACATTTTTTTACAAATGCTTTTATCATACCTGTATCGTTTTCATCATCTACGCCCAAGACCATTGTGTATGCCTTTGTGAATTTAATTTTAAATTCATAAGGGTCCTCTCTAACTGAAGTCTGTAATGAGTCTAGTACTTCTAAAGAAGGTACTTCCTCACCTGTGGTACATAACAACAATTGTCGTAATCTGTCTGATGCGTCACTATGTATCTCCTGTCCGTCATCGTCAATAACAGGTGATTGCACAAGTAGTCTAGCAAAATGTGCAGGTATCCATAAATAATAGATACGGTTACGCTGTTCGTCAGTCAAGTGATAACGATCTGTATAAGACTCGAAGATGTCCGCATTATAAAAGGCATCGGCCTTTGAGTCATACACTGGAATATCTTTTAAAATTTTAATTAATTGATCATGAATTTGTAATTTTAATTTAGCTGCACGGTCTAGTAGTTTTTTCTTTCTGACTTCGGTTTCGTCATCTGCGTCATCTTCCCCCATTTCAGGAATGCAGGAAGCTTGAGGCTTTGACTTTTTAGAATCAATCTTTTTACCACCTTTTGTTAATACAGCAACCTCTGTCATTCTGTAGTTTTAACAAAAGATTTGTTTTAGAATCAATTTGCTCCTCAAGATTTTCTATGTAGTTAAAAAAAGAATGTCACAATTTGGACAATTAACCTCCCTGGCGGTATGATTATTTCAGATTTTTGGTGCTGAAAGCGGTACCATTTTTTTGCATGGAAATATGTTTTTTTTTTATTGTAGGGCTGTAATTTTTAGGAATAACTTACTGAAATCTGTCCGAACAAGAGTCTAGTAAACATCCCGGGTATGATAAAATTTGAAACACTAAATCATAATTTATAATTTAATAAATATTCATAAAAATAATAATATAATAATAAATTTAATTTAATAATATAATCAAACCAAAAACACTTAAATTTGAAATATAGCGCCAAGTTCGCAAATCACTGAGCAAAGTCGCAAAATCGTTTTCACTGTTTGATGACGAATTTCCCCACAAATCATTATCACTCAATTCTGCAAGTGGTTCTGATTTACTATCGCTGTTCTCTAGCTGGTCTAAAACCGCTTTTGACCTAAAGTGACGCTTTTTGGACACCATGGACATTTCTCAGTTTCCAGGCAATAAGAACAGTAAAAATGCAGGCAGGACACAGGACAAAGCACTCGGGACAAAATGTATGTGAAATGGTTTGATACAGGAATGGAATACTATGTGATTTTAGTGAATGTCACTTTTTGTCATTTTTGAATTTCCCGCCGTTCTGTCCCCCGTACGTCTCGACGCTCACAGGGGACGGAACCCAGATGACAGATGCTGTCATCCGCCGGATTACATTGTCATGGACACTGCAGGAGGGACACCGTGGGAGCGCAGGACAAGGTAAGTGATACAGGGATTGTGGAGCAGCGCCGCATGGTATTCCCGAGTGTAGCTCGGGGTTACCACTTGTGGTACTGAAACCTTACCCCGAGCTACACTCGGGAATACCGCCAGGGAGGTTAAGAGGATCTTGAGACAAATTTTCATGCATTTCTGTGTTCTGTACAGTGCTACATTCTGTCTGCTTTAGTGTAGAAACACTTTTAGCAGGTAAGTCAATATTCAAAATAATTTTGTTGAATATTCTTACCAACTTTAAGATATTAGATATCTTCTTATGCTGTTTGTTTACAGTAAATCTAGATTTATCTATCTGAACATTGGCCTGTAAACATTCCTTGTACATGTTCTGCCATAATTTACCATCATCAGGATATAAAGAAACATCCTTAAACTCTAACTTGCTTTCTATAGCTAGTTTATCAATAAATTCCAAAACTTTTACTCACCGTAATCAGATGATTTTCTTTTTTGCAGCCGGAGGCTCAGTCACTGGACCTCTCGTCCACGTCTGACGAAACACAAACGCCTTCACTTCTAGGTTCTTTTCACCGTGTTTTTCCCAAGACTTGATCAGTCTGTGCTTTCTCCCCCTTATCAAGGAATGAAAAACCGGAAATTGTGGAGGTGGCTGGCTTAGCCAAATGTTAAATATCGTGACACTTATATTATTTAAGTGTCTGTCTTATGCGTTTGAGGTAAAGTGTTCTAGTGCCAGGCTGATTTAAAACAGTGTGACTTTTATTTAATTCACACTTGGCATCAACATAAAATGAATACAAAAGATAAAATACAGAGTAAAATATAACGAAAGTTGTAGATTATGGAAAAAGAAATAAACTTTGGAGAAATGTCTAATCTCTTGCCTGTTCTATGACAAGTGTTTCAGTCTTGGCAAGGAAGACAACAGGTGTATCAAGGCTTTGTAGGCCTTAAGAAAACAAAAATGTCAGTGCGTGTCAGCTGTATAATGTATTGATGTGTGTCTGTGAGTGTGAGTGTGTGTATGTGTCTCTCTATCTCTAAGGCATCTTATATATATTTTACCAGACCAACCCACTAAACAGTTATTTCCTAATTCAGTGTGAGCTAAATAAGTAAAAGCCTTTTTTGTACTCCTTCTATACTTATACTCTTAGTGTCCATATTTGTAAACCTTCTAAACTTATATTCTTAGTGTGACGTTATCTTCAAACCTCTTAGACGACAGAAATACATGATACTGTTACATGATATACAATGGCTTCACATATCTTTAGAAAGGGACAATTGATCACATAAATGCATATAACCAACAATAATTGATACTAAACTTATCACACACTATTCCTGACTAATAAATTAATTATATGAAATAATTATCCAACTAACTATATTATAGATTAGACATGATTTTCTTTATAAAAGACATATACTTTCTTTGCTCTACTGCATACCAATATCTTTTTACATTCCAATTTGCTATTCTTAAAAGAAGCTTATGACCTGCTGACCTCTTAGACATGAATATACCATGGTTCATCTTTAACACCTGTTTTCCAAAGCTTTCATACACACGCAAAGTTAAAAATTACTTTACTTGTCATTTTAGAGGAGACACTGATATGAAAAGATACAGACGTCTGTTTTATGGTGAATTAATTTCTTACAATAGCAGAGGAGGGTAAAGCCGGCCATACAGTATATGGATCGAAATTTGGCTGGTTCAGCAGGGAACATCCCAGATTTGATCCATGTATGGACAGGCTAGTTGTACTGAAGGCAATCCATTAACTGACTTAGGTACAACCAGCCTATTGGATATTTTTTTACATACGATTACTGCCGGTAGCCACAGCCGCTAACAGTAATCATTTCCCTGCTCCCATTTACATCTAAACTCCTCGAGCGCCTAGTCTACACCCGCCTATGCTCTCAGCTCAACGACAACAACCTCCTTGATCCCCTACAGTCCAGCTTCCGTCCCCTACACTCCACCGAAACTGCCTTACTCAAACTCTCCAACGACTTGCTAACCGCCAAAGCTAATGGCCACTATTCAGTGCTCCTACTCCTTGACCTCTCTGCGGCCTTTGACACAGTCGACCACCCCCTCCTCCTCAAAAAACTAAACTCTCTCGGCCTCAGAGATTCTGCTCTCTCCTGGCTCTCATCCTACCTGTCACAATGCTCTTTCAGCGTTACCTATAATGCTACCACCTCCCCCTCACTCCCCCTCTCTATTGGGGTCCCTCAAGGCTCTGTCCTCGGGCCCCTTCTCTTCTCCATCTACACCTCCTCCCTTGGCCAACTCATACACTCTCACGGCTTCAACTACCACCTCTATGCCAACGACACACAAATCTATCTCTCAACCCCCCACCTCACCCCCTCGGTCCCCGCCCGAATCACACACCTACTGAGCGACATATCAGACTGGATGTCGCTCTACTTCCTTAAACTGAACCTCTCCAAAACCGAGTTTCTTGTCTTCCCCCCAGCCCGGACACCACCCCCCATTGACTTCTCCATCATGTCCAACAACGCCACCATCAAACCCGCCCCGCAGGCGGACTTGGTGTCATTCTGGACTCCAACCTATCCTTCCAGCCCCAAGTCCAATCTTTAACAAACTCGTGCAGACTCCACCTCCGCAACATCACCAAAATCCGCACGTTCCTAACTCCAGAAAACACTAAACAGCTCATCCACTCCCTCATCATATCACGACTCGACTACTGCAACTCCCTCCTCACTGGCCTGCCTCGCCGCTGGCTATCCCCGCTTCAGTCGATTCTGAATACGGCTGCCAGACTCATTCACCTTTCCAACCACTCCGTTTCCGCCACCCCCCTCTGCCAATCCCTCCACTGGCTTCCAATTGCGCAACGGATCAAATTAAAAATCCTAACACTGACGTACAAAGCTGTCCACCATACTGCCCCGAACTACATACACACTGACCTAATATCCAAGTACCGCCCAGCAGGCACACTCCGCTCCTCACAAGACCTCCTTCTCTCTAGTTCCCTGGTCGCCTCCTCCCACGCTTGCCTCCAGGACTTCTCTAGGGTGTCACCCATCCTCTGGAACTCCCTGCCCCAACCCATCAGATTATCACCTCCTCTCCTCTCCTTTAGGCGCACCCTGAAAACCAATCTCTTCAGGGAAGCCTACCCCACCCCCTGCTAACTTGCCGACCTCCTCCACTCTTCCTACCACTCCATCCCCCACAGCTATCACCTCCTGTGCCACCATCCCCTCCCTCCTAGATTGTAAGCTCGAAAGAGCAGGGCCCTCAATCCCCTCATGTTTTGCATTGTATTGGTATTGTACTGTCACATGTTCTGTCCCCCTTTGTAATGTACAGCGCTGAGCAAACCATTGGCGCTTTATAAATACTGTATAATAATAATAATAATTGTGTTTTGCTGGCTGGGAAGTCTCCCTGCTGGCATAACACAATAGTGCTGTGGGAGGGTTTTCGCCATTAAAACTGACTGTGTTGATGGGGGAATCAAGTGATTTTCTTTCCTTTTTACCCGTGGTGGTAGGAAAGAAAATTGTATCATCTATGGGCTGTTTTTGATAGAGGAAGGAACAGAGTCCTCCAGCAGTGCAGAGTATGGCAGGTCATAGACAATGTGATCTTTCCTGCAATCACGGTTTGCAGAAAAGGAAAATTGCTCGATTCCACCATCAACACAGTGCTGATAGTGAAATACCCCCCCCCCCTGGAGCTTTTATGTTCTCCCAGCGAGGGGGTGTTGGAAGCCATCCCTGCCGGGAAAACACAGTGATTATTGCGGCTATAGCTGCTGGCAATAATCGCATGTAAATATCCAACATGCTGGTTGTACTCAAGTCAATAAATGGATTGGGTACAATCAGTCTGCCCATAGATGGTTCAAATCTCAGCTGGTCCCTGCTAATCCGGCCGAAATTCAAACCATCTATGGCCAGTTTATTTCAAGAGAGGAGAGTTAGATAGAGGAAGTAGCAGAGTCCTCCAGCGGTGCAGAGCATTTCAGGGGAGAAGAGTTAGAGGAAGGAGAAGAGTCCTCCAGCGGTGCAGAATATTTCAGGAGAGAAGAGATAGAGGAAGGAGCAGAGTCCTCCAGCGGTGCAGAATATTTCAGGAGAGGAGAGTTGGATAGAGGAAGGAGAAGAGTCCTCCAGCGGTGCAGAGCATTTCAGGAAAGGAGAGTCAGATAGAGGAAGGAGAAGAGTCCTCCAGCAGTGAAAAGTATTTCAGGAGAGAAGAGTTAGATAGAGGAAGGAGCAAAGTCCTCCAGCAGTGCAGAGTATTTCAGGAGAGGAGAGTTAGATAGAGTAAGGAGCAGAGTCCTCCAGCAGAGCAGAGTATTTCAGGAGAGAAGAGTGCTAATCCTTTGGGCAGCAAGGACTTCTCATATCACTTTATATTTGTAGACGGGGTTTTCTTTAACGAAGGCTGTGTTATAATAATTACAAACATAGTCCTTCACTTGCTGCATATTCTACTGACAACATACTGTATTATGATTTATAGGGACCAAATTGAAGACATAGAAATGCGCCTGAAGTCGTCCATCGAGCAGGTTTTGAAATGTGACTTTGAACAGGAAAATATAACTACCCCGGAGGTGTTGCCTCTTGCTGACTGCATTCTTAGATTTTTGTTACTGGATTCTATCAGTAAAAATGAAGAGGAATATATGAGTAACCTGGGAAAGGTCACAAAACTGCTAAAACCCGGAGGCCACCTGTCACTTTTTTCGATAACACATAAAAGTTACAGGTGAAACTCGAAAAACTAGAATATCGTGCTAAAGTTCATTTATTTCAGTAATGCATCTTCAAAGGTGAGACTAATATATGAGATAGACTCATTACATGCAAAGCAAGATAGTTCAAGCCGTGATTTGTCATAATTGTGATGATTATGGCTTACAGCTCATGAAAACCCCAAATCCACAATCTCAGAAAATGAGAATATTGTGAAAAGGTGCAATATTCTCGGCTCAAAGTGTCCCACTCTAATCAGCTAATTAAGCCATAACACCTGCAAAGGGTTCCTGAGCCTGTAAATGGTCTCTGTCTGGTTCAGTAGGAATCACAATCATGGGAAAGACTGCTGACCTGACAGTTGTGCAGAAAACCATCATTGACACCCTCCATAAGGAGGGAAAGCCTCAAAAGGCAATTGCAAAAGAAGTTGGATGTTTCCAAAGTGCTGAATCAAAACACATTAATAGAAAGTTATGTGGAAGGGAAATGTGTGGAAGAAAAAGGTGCACAAGCAGCAGGGATGACAGCAGCGTGGAGAGGATTGTCAGGAAAAGGCCATTCAAAAGTGTTGGGGACTTTCACAAGGAGTGGACTGAGGCTGGAGTCAGTGCATCAAGAGCCACCACACACAGAAGGATCCTGGAAATGGGCTTCAAATGTCGTATTCCTCTTGTCAAACCGCTCCTGAACAACAAACAACGTCAGAAGCGTCTTACCTGGGCTAAAGAAAAACAGACCTGGTCTGTTGCTCAGTGGTCCAAAGCAGGAGCGTATCTACCACAAGGCAAACAAAGCGTTTGCCTAGGGCGGCAATTTTTAGGGGGGTGGCACCGCCCCCGGAAGAAGGGACCTTGAAACCAGCAGCAGACAGACCCATGCAGGGCCGCCAGCAGAGGGGTACCTTCGGTACTCTTGCAGTGGCCCAGAGGACAGCAGGAGGATCGATGGGGAGGGCAGTTGCAGAGCGATGCTCCTGTACCTCTCCCTCCAGCAGGTGACGAGCCGGGACCAGGGGACAGCTTGGAGCAGGGAGAGGAGAGGATCCGAAGGAGGTGAGCTGTGCTGTGGTCTGTGGATCTCCGTCTCCCTCCCTGCCCTGACAGATCTTATGGGACTGCACTCACCTCCCCCCCTCCTCCTTCCTGCTGCATGGAGATCAGCAGCCTTTGGAGGAGGTGTGTATTTGTAGCCCCATATGATGTGAGAAACGGAGAGAGAAAGGGGGAGAAGAGAGAGAAGAGGGGGAGAAGAGAGAGAAGAGAGTGAGGGGAGAGAGAAGAGAGGGAAAGAGAAGAGAGTGAGGGGAGAGAGAAGAGAGGGAGAGAGAAGAGAGGGAAAGAGAAGAGAGTGAGGGGAGAGAGAAGAGAGCGAGGGGAGAGAGAAGAGAGGGGGGAGAGAAGAGAGTGAGGGGAGAGAGAAGAGAGGGAGAAGGGGGAAGAGAGAGGGAATGAAGAGAGAGAAGGGGGGAAGAGAGAGGGGGGGAGAGAGAGATATAGTGGGAAGAGAGAGAGAATCATATATATATATATATATATATATATATATATATATATATACACACTTATTAAATCTCTCGCTCTCTCATTGGGGGGGGAGGGGCGCAACATTTTTGTGTTGCCTAGGGCAGCACAAAGTCTAAATACATCAGTGGTCCAAAGTCCTCTTTTCTGATGAGAGCAACTTTTGCATTTCATTTGGAAACCAAGGACCCAGAGTATGGAGGAAGAATGGAGAGGCACACACTGCAAGATGCTTGAAGTCCAGTGTGAAGTTTCCACAGTCTGTGTTGATTTGGGGAGCCATGTCATCTGCTGGTGTTGGTCCATTGTGCTTCATTAAGTCCAGGGTCAATGCAGCCGTCTACCAGGAGATTTTGGAGCACTTCATGCTTCCTTCCACAGATGAGCTTTATAGGGATGTTGACTTCATTTTCCAGCAGGACTTGGCACCTGCCCACACTGCCAAAAGCACCAAAACCTGGTTCAATGACCGTGGGATTACTGTGCTTGATTGGCCAGCAAACTCGTCTGACCTGAACCCCATAGAGAATCTATGGGGCATTGCCAAGAGAAAGATGAGACATGAGACCGAACAATGCAGAAGAGCTGAAGGCCGCCATTGAAGCATCCTGGTCTTCCATAACACCTCAGCAGTGCCACAGGCTGATAGCTTCCATGCCACGCCGCATTGAGGCAGTAATTGCTGCAAAAGGGGCCCAAACCAAGTACTGAGTACATATGCATGCTTATACTTTTCAGAGGTCCGATATTGTTCTATGTACAATCCTTGTTTTATTGATTGCATGTAATATTCTAATTTTCTGAGATTGTGGATTTGGGGTTTTCATGAGCTGTAAGCCATAATCATCACAATGATGACAAATCACGGCTTGAACTATCTTGCTTTGCATGTAATGAGTCTATCTCATAGATTAGTTTCACCTTTTAAGTTGCAATACTGAAATAAATGAACTTTTGCACGATATTCTAATTTTTCCAGTTTCATCTGCATATTACTGTCGGAGGGGAACAGTTCCATATTTTTGCATACAATGAGAGCTTTGTAAAAAAACGCCTTGGATAAGCTGAGGTTAGTCACTGATTACTGCGCCTGGCAGAGGAGACGCAATGTGAGCGATCTCACCGATTACACAGCTGTTATGTTCACCGTAGCCCACAAGGGGGAGTCAATGATTGTAGCTGACTGCATGCATCTCATTGTCTTTCCAGGCGACAGAAACACTGAAACTGCGCTAAAGTAAGGACTATTAGTTTGCATTAGTCTCACTTTTAAACTCCTATCCTGTTGCAATTTGCTTTAATGAATCTTACAATTTTAACACAGATCATTCAGAATTTAAATCTGTATTCACCTTCCTTGGAATAATTTTTGACATCCATTACCCCAGGTTCACACCTAAGCGTTTTCTGCAGCATTTTGCAGAAACGCAGTAAGTCCATTTAACATAATTTCATATGGGACATTTTCACATCTCTGCGTTTTCACCCGGTGCATTTTATGGAAAGGTTCAGGGACTTTTTTGAATGCAAAAAGTTGCATTTTTAGTTCTGTAGACTTCAATGGAACCCCTGGAGAAAGGCATTTAGCACATTCTTGAAGCGTTTTTCATGCGTTTTGCGTTTTAAATCTGCCTAGCAACAAGAAAAAAAAAACCTAGCCTGGACCTAGCCTAATGCTGTATTCACAGTTGAGTGATTTGTAGCTTGAAGCTCGATGGTCCGAAAATGCTGGATCTTTAAAAAAATCAATTGTTCTCCATGGTGACTGTTCACACCTGATCACTGGAACAGGCACCATAGAGAACAATTGATTTTTTACAGTTTGAGCGTTGTTGGAGCTTCAAGCTTCCAGCTATGGGTATTGCAGCAGAGTGTGATAAACCAACCTACCAGCCAGGGCTCCCTGTCTGTTAAAAAAAAAAACCGAAGCCCACAACTACATTTTAGGAGAAGCGCCTTCCAATCCTCTGCAGTCAGTAATGGCTCCGTCCTGAGTTATTTGTAGGGATGGAGCAGCTGTTAGGACCAGTGCCCAGCAGTGTATTTAAATTTTGTGCTGCCCTAGACAACACAAAAGAATCTTCCGCCCCCACCTCTCCCGGTGACATCTCCTCCAGAGCAATTGAAGTGGCAGATGCAGTGGCTGTCCATGGCCATGTACGGGTGGGGGGAGGGGATCTCCCAATGCCGGTATTCCTGGTGTGACACTTCCCCCACCCTGGAGATCAGGTAGACTCCTCTGGACAGCGGCTCTCCTTCCCAGGCGGTCCGTGACTTTTTCCCCCCCGGAGGGGGAGGTGCTGCCCCAGGGTGTACATGCATCCCGGATTGTTCCTTTTTCTCCCCCCACCCCCACCCCCGGCTTCCTGGTGTCTCCAGGAATCTGTCTCATACAGGGGCGGACTGACCATTTAGAAACTCAGGCACTGCCCAAGGGCCTGGGGTCAGTAGGGGGCCCCATGAGATGCCCCTGGTACCTTTTTCATAGGCTTTTTTGAGTTTGGGCAAGGACACAGGGGCCCCATGATCCCCTATTGCCCGGGGCCCCATGAGTTGTCAGTCCACCCCTGGTCTCATATCAATGGTCAGTCCACCGCCATGAGGGGCAAGGGTGGCCAGGGCGAGGCACAGACTGGCACCGGCCAACAGCCTCAGCACACTGGAGGAGAGGGATCACACCCCGGGCATCAGCATCAGCCTCAGCCCGACCGCTGCCCACAAGTCTCTCCAACTTGAGACCCCTGTACATCACCGCAAACCCCTCAACCAGAGAAGGAGAGACTCACCATCCAGTCCCGACTTCCCTTTGTCCGGGGGGGGGGCGCACCACCCCCTGAAAAATGCTGCTCAATGGAGGATTTGGGTGGTGCCCAGCATTCTACTACTTTACAGTAAGAGCTGTGAAAACGTGGAAGAGACTACATCAAGAACTATTTCTGGCCAGCTCAGTAGATGGTTTTAAAAAAAAGAGCTGGATGCATTCTTAAATGCACAAACTATAACTGGTTACTAACATTTATATGTAATAACAGCACAGTGGCTAAATGGTTAGCATTTCCGCCTAGCAGTACTAGGGTCGTTGGCTCGAATCCCAACCACAGCATCACCTGCCTATAGTTTGCATGTTCTCCCTGTGCCTGTGTGGGGGTACTCCAGTTTCCTGCCAAAAGACATGCTGGTAGGTTAATTAGCTCCTGTCTAAATTGGCCCTACTATGTGTGTGTGAATGTGAGTTAGGGACCTTAGATTGTACGCCCCTTGAGGGTTAGGGACTGATATAAATGTACAACATATATGCAAGTGCCTCGTAAATTGACGGCGCTATATAAGTACCTGAAATAAATAATACCAGAGGTAGTTGATCCAAGGAATATCTGATTGCTTTCAGGGATCACAGACAGAAATGTATTTTGTCCCCATTAGAGCAAATTGGACCACGATTCCTATAGGTCAGGGGTCTCCAAACTATGGCCCTCCAGGTGTGGAGGAACTGCAAGTCCCATGAGGCCTTGCAAGACTTTGACAGTCCCAGCAAGACTCCCAGAGGCAGAGGCATGATGGGCCTTGTAGTACTTCAACAGCTGGAGGCCCATAGTTTGAGGATCCCTGTTATAGGTTATTCAGCTGTGGGTATAGAATTCTGTATAAGGAGATTTTCTATTTATTTATTTTTTCTCTACTGGTTGAACTGGATGTACTTTCGTCTTTTCTCAAGCTGACTATGTAACTACGATTTAGATTTCAAATTGTTTTGCAGGAAACAATTAAATGAATGACTGTGTATACATGCATCTTTATATGTACAGTATGTGAAGTGGTTGGACTGAAAGTGAAACAAACAAAAAAAATACAACTGAATATTTTTTAGTTGACATAACGTTCAGTTTTAATTTTGCCCCGGACTCACTTAATGGGTACCTGTCAGGACATAAATATAAAAAGATGCAAATGTATTATTGAAGGCCATTTATTAAGACCTATAAGGCTTTTACTTATATCTGATTATACTTGTAGTTAAAAGAAATTCACAATAAAATGTGATGCTAATTTCCTGGCTATTCAGTTTGTGGGAAATCTTGATCTTACTGTTTCCAAAGTATACACAGCATTGTCACATGCTTTCCAGCAAACATATAATTAAAGACTAGTGACAGTGCACAAATATTTAGGCAACGCTGCAAGCACTACAGAACAGCTCACCACTAAATCTAAAATGTGGATAGATTTATAACCCATCAAATTCCTTTTAGATTTACTACCCATTTAAATGTGGATAGATTTACATTACTCTGACTTGTGTTTTTGAATAGTATTACTGGAAGAAATAATGGTACCCAAAGTTTTCAGCTTACAGGTGAAACTTGAAATATTAGGTCGTGCAAAAGTTCATTTTTTTCAGTAATGCAACTTAAAAGGTGAAACTAATATATGAAATAGACTCATTACATGCAAAGCAAGATAGTTCAAGCTGTGATTTGTCATAATTGTGATGATTATGGCTTACAGATCATGAAAACCCCAAATCCACAATCTCAGAAAATAAGAATAATGTGAAAAGGTGCAATATTCTCGGTTCAAAGTGTCCCACTCTAATCAGCTAATTAAGCCAGAACACCTGCAAAGGGTTCCTAAACCTTTAAATGGTCTCTCAGTCTGGTTCAGTAGGAATCACAATCATGGGAAAGACTGCTGACCTGACAGTTGTGCAGAAAACCATTATTGACACCCTCCATAAGGAGGGAAAGCCTCAAAAGGTAATTGCAAAAAAAGACAATTATAAACAAACAGCGCAAACATAGACCTCTAAATAAAATCAATCTGTAAAGTGCATAATATATCATAAATAATATTAGTAGTGAAAGTCCATCATAGTAATAGACAACAAAAGTTCGTGAATCACAAAAAATTCGTGCAAAAAAATCCAGAAATTCTTCAAATGCAAAGAAGACTTCCACCTTCCACCCGTGCAAACCAACATCAATTACACTCACCAGATTTAAGTGAATGAAACGCCTTTTAGGAATTTTATGGGATCCTAAACCCTCTTTCGTATCCACTCTATAGGATTCCTCACCATCAGAATAGGCTCCACCATACAACCAGGGAGAGAAAATCTCAGATAGTGTGATATTGCTAATTACCGTTTTTAAATAAAATCAAGGATTAAGGCCACTCACATTTCAATCACTTTAAAAAGGCATATTTATTGAAACAAGCTTCTTCCAGATGGACAATGAGTGTTAGACAACCTCCTCAGGAATCTCACATCACAGCTCCAGGGTACAGCAGAAGCTCCACAGAGAAAACCATGCACAGATCCCAAAAAATGGCCGCTGGAACGCACCGCTCAGCGTGCGTTCCTCTCACCGGAAGTGACGTCAGACGTACGTGGTAAAGACCGGAAATGCGTCAACGCGTTTCGCCCCTCCCATCGGGCGTTCTAATTGCAAAAGAAGTTGGATGTTCCCAAAGTGCTGTATCAAAGCACATTAATAGAAAGTTATGTGGAAGGGAAAAGTGTGGAAGAAAAAGGTGCACAAGCAGCAGGGATGACCGCAGCCTGGAGAGGATTGTCAGGAAAAGGCCATTCAAAAGTGTTGGGGACTTTCAGAAGGAGTGGACTGAGGCTGGATTCAGTGCATCAAGAGCCACCACACACAGACGGATCCTGGACATGGGCTTCAAATGTCGTATTCCTCTTGTCAAGCCTCTCCTGAACAATAAACAACGTCAGAAGCGTCTTACCTGGGCTAAAGAAAAACAGACCTGGTCTGCTGCTCAGTGGTCCAAAGTCCTCTTTTCTCATGAGAGCAACTTTTGCATCTCATTTGGAAACCAAGGACCCAGAGTATGGAGGAAGAATGGAGAGGCACACACTGCAAGATGCTTGAAGTCCAGTGTGAAGTTTCCACAGTCTGTGTTGATTTGGGGAGCCATGTCATCCTCTGGTGTTGGTCCACTGTGCTTCATTAAGTCCAGGGTCAACGCAGCCGTCTACCAGGAGATTTTGGAGCACTTCATGCTTCCTTCCGCAGAGGAGCTTTATGGGGATTCTGACTTCATTTTCCAGCAGGACTTGGCACCTGCCCACACTGCCAAAAGCACCAAAACCTGGTTCAATGACCGTAATGGCAGTAATTTCTGCAAAAGGGTCCCAAACCAAGTACTGAGTACATATGCATGCTTATACTTTTCAGAGGTCTGATATTGTTCTATGTACAATCCTTGTTTTACTGATTGCATGTAATATTCTTATTTTCTGAGATTGTGGATTTGGGGTTTCCATGAGCTGTAAGCCATAATCATCACAATTATGACAAATCACGGCTTGAACTATCTTGCTTTGCATTTAATGAGTCTATCTCATATATTAGTTTCACCTTTTAAGTTGCATTACTGAAATAAATGAACTTTTACACAATATTCAAATTTTTCGAGTTTCACCTGTATAACAGGGAATGGAGTTTGAGTTAGAGAACGCTCCTTGATATTTCATGGGTATTACACAACAAACTAACCATTAGCCCTGGTTCACACTGATGCAGTGCAGAATTGGCAGCAGTTGCTGTGTGAATTCCGCATCACAGTCCTACCCCGTTCATGCGAACCGCTGCGGGTGTGTGTTAAGTTAACAACACCCGAAATCGGTCCGCGAAACGCGGTGCGATGTGCAGAATCTGATCGCATGGATGTGAATACCCATGCAATCCGATTCTATTGTGAACCAAAAAAGGGTCCTGCATGTTTTTAATGTGGATGCGGTGCGATTTGAGCCATACACAATGTATGGCTCAAATTCGCATCGCACAGAATTTGCATGTGATTTGCACAGGAATGCAGTGCGGTCTCTGTGCGAATCACATGCAATATGCCGCACCACACAAGTGTGAACCTGGGCTTACACAGAATGCAATTATATACCAGAGTGGGCACTCCCATAGCTACTGATTACCTTCACTTGGATTTTGTAGCTGCTTTACAACCTTCATTCCTGAGTACTGCTGCAACACACAAGGTTTGATGAAGCATCGGGTGCACTATACCATGTTTTCTGCTACTGCAGTTGTGCGTAAAGGTGCCATTTTATAATACTTGGCACCAGGGGCGGACTGACAACTCATGGGGCCCCCGGGCAATAGGGGATCATGGGGCTCCTGTGTCCTTGCCCAAACTCACAAAAGCCTATGAAAAAGGTACCAGGGGCATCTGATGGGGCCCCCTACTGACCCCGGGCCCTCGGGCAGTTTCCAAATGGTCAGTCCGCCCCTGCTCGGCATGCAGTGCCACATGTTATCGTGCAATAACTTGTGGCCAGATGCATATTTTACTGGAGAGTCCTGCAATGCATCAATTTCAATGGGCACTTGGGCAAAAAAGGGTTCTTTTGTTATTCTGTAACATTAGTGTAGTGGGTACAAATGATTTCTTCCTCCCCCACCCCCCTTCACTTGGTCTGAGTGGTGACAGGAGAGGAAACGGGGATTGCTCCCCCCCCCACACACACACACTCAATCAGCCTGCAGGTGCTGCGGGGAGAGAGGCAGAGCGGCTCTTTGTATTCCCGCTGCTCACTCTTTCCTCCTGTCAGCACCAGAGAGATTAACCACTTGCCCTCCTGAGGATTTTCCCCCCCCCCCCTTCCTGAGCAGGCCATTTTTTGAGATATGGCGCTGCATTAGTTTAACTGACAATTGCACAGTCACGCAACGCCGCACCCAAATTAAATTTACATAATTTTTTTTCTCACAAATAGAGCTTTCTTTTGGTGGTATTTGATCACCTCTGCGTTTGTTATTTTATGCACTATAAACAAAAAAAGACTGACAATTTTGAGAAAAAAAAACAATATTTTTGACTTTTTGCTATTAAACATGTCCAGTAAAAAAATGAAAAAAATCAAATTTCGTCATAAATTTAGGCCAAAATGTATTCAGCTCCATGTCTTTGCTAAAAAAAATCCCAATACATGTAATTTAATTGGTTTACGTGAAAGTTATAGCGTTTACAAATGGTGGTGTATATATACTGGAATTGTTTTTTTTGTTTACTAGTAATGGTGGTGATTAGCGACTTTTAGAGGGACTGCGGCAGACATTCTGACATTGGGGGGAAATTACTTGGTGTCCCTGACATTCCCAGAGACACCAATACAGTGATCAGTGCTAATAAAAAGCACTGACACTGTACTAATAGCACTGGGCAGGAAGGGGTTAACATCTGGAGCGATCAAAGGGTTAACTGTGCGCTGTGTGAGTGCTTTACACTGTAAGCATTCTGCTTTGTATGGTTCGGCTATGCAGACTGTGTTCAGCTTACAAGTACTTTTACTTCTAAACAGGTGTGTGTTCATTATTTGGTATTATCTATAGCCAGGAAAAAGGTATTTTCTGTTGGTGCCTTAATACTTGTCTGCAGTGTTTCACATTCATCCAGGTGTGCCAGTGGGGCTGAGGTTGTTCTTAGAGTCTAGGGTCAGAAAAGAGAACCCACAATTACTAAGCAGCTCCTTTTGGGGGTGGCGCTACATTAGATATAAAAAGTGGTATGATATCACAGATATTCTCCTGATTTAGCGACATTGCAGATACTCTACTAATTCAGTAGGCAGCAGAGTTGACAGATTTCCACAATTTGAATAGACATTTTGGGCTTCCTTCCTTCTCTTTGTACTATTATGAGCCACATGGAAATGCAAATTTGTATGTTGCAGTTGTGCAGAACCACCTAGGAACCAACATAATGGTTATATGAAGATGTCGGTGTACACTATGGGGGGGGGGGGGTTGGGTCATTCAAGTGTAGCGCCTTTCATGAACTTCAGTCCAGTCAGTGAAGTACATTTCAGGGCTTTTTCCCCACTTTTATTAAAAAATAAAAGTTCAAAAATCCACACATGAGGGATACCCTTGCAGGGATTCTCAGCATCACAACAAAAGTGGAAAATTGTCCAACCTTCTGGTTATCTGGACTGCGTAATCTCCGAGCCTGTCTCCGCACAGACGCACCATGTTATGTCATTTAGTCATGTGACCAACTGCTGCGCTTGGGCTGCAGAGACTCCTTTCTAAATGCACAGTCTGTTATTACCTCTCAGGTGTTGGCTTGGTCAGATTAGATCACCTCTGCTTGTGGTCAGGATAGACAGGATAGTCTCTTCACACATGCTGCTCCTGCTGCGTCTTGTTTCCAGGGGAAGTAACTGCAAACCATAGACAGACCCCTGGCTAAGGGCCAGTTCACACCTGAATGTGTTCGTTCATGCTTGCATGTTTGTGTGTTCCCTTGCGTTCCGTTTTTAACAACCCATTCATTTCAATGGGCTGCCAAATGAATGGAAACATGCAATGAGTATGGCGAGCAAAACTTTTAAAAATCGTGCTGCGCCAAACCACATGGTAATGTGGTTTGGTCAGGGCTGCTGATAGAAACCACGGGGCCCCATATAGCCAGCCTAACAGGGCCCTCTCCAAAAAAAAAAAAAACAACACAGTTTACTATGCTTCAGCTATGAATGTACACAGTGAGTGATCAGCACCAATCACTCATTGTGTTCATTCAGGAAACAAAGGGGTAACGTGCTTACTGGGCCCTTCCTGCACTCTTCCTCCTCAAGGATCCTATTGTGTGCTTGCAACTGCTAGTGGAAAGGAGAGGAGGGAAACTGGTAGCACTGTGGAGGTGGGGGCACACAGGGGGGGCCTGGGCAGTAGGGGGAAAAGTATAGTGCAAAGGAAGGGTGATTGGTGTGGTGGGGGTGCAATTACTGGAACTAATCACTCTGCAGCAGCTGCCAGCAGTAGGGAAAGGAGAAGAAGCCAGCTTTCAGTTGCTGCAGAGAGAGCCATACAGGGGATCGGTTCCAGTAATTGCCCCTCTGTCATGTCAATCACTCTCCCTGCCCACATCCAATTCACCTGCTAGCCTGGACCCCATACAGGAGGACTGGTAGTACCCCCTTATCCACAGCCCTGGGTTTGGTGGCCACAAACATGCAGAGTTTGTTAGATGTGCTTGGGGTACCAATAACAATTACTGGCACCCACTTGCATCTAACAAGGTCAGTGCATTCCTATCTGGTGTGGGAAACTCTTGTGGAAATGCACCTTTTTCTTGTGTAAACAGGCCCTAGAAGAGCTGCAGGCTTCTTGTAAAATGAGAATCCAATCTAGGTGTTTCCAATTCTGGAGAAAACATTGAAACCCATTTTCTCCACTTAGAACAGACATCCCAGAGATGTCATCTGTCATCATCTGTGTCCCATTGGGGGAGATTTACCTTCACTTCCTGTCTCAAAGCCAAAACAGGAAGTGAGAAAATCTCTGTAAATTAACCGCTTACAGTCAGCTGAAAGCATATAGATGGTGGGACGGGAGCAGTGCTGATGCAGGCTACTGTACTGGAACGTCAGCCCGCATCTGAGGCTCGTGTGCGGCTCCTAGAGTGCGCTGTGCTGCCCGGACACAACGGATCACGTGACATGAAATCGGTCATATAGCACGTGATCCAAATTGTCCAATGAGGACATAGTGTAAATGTAAACATAAGCCGCATGGTGTGGCTTCTGGCTCCTTCTCCTCACACAGATCTGCCTGACAGGAGAAGAAGCTGTTTACAACAGTGCAAGTGCGAATATAGAGGTACAGCACCAGAAGTCACTTTACAGTGTCCCTGATCACTGCCCAGCTGTCACCAGTGCTGCCATACCAGTGCCTAAATCAAACCAGTGCACTAATCACCTCCCTACCTGATCACCGCCATACCCTTTGGTTCCATAATTTGCAAATAAATTATTTCCAAATCAGCCAATGTCATTGTCTGGATTTTTTTTCTCATTTTGTCTCTCATAGTTGAGGTCTACCTATGATGCCAATTACAGGCCTCTCATCTTTTTAAGTGGGAGAACTTGCACAATTGGTGGCTGACTAAATACTTTTTTGCCCCACTGTATATATATATATTATATGTTGAAATGCTTTTTCTATATATTGCAAAATATATGAAAAATATTTTTAAAAATACATTTTTAAATATACCCTGTCTTTAAAAATACATTTAATCTATATTTTTGTAATGCATTTACAAATATATGTAAAAACATACGGTACAATGACTTTTTTATATGTTAAAACAAATTCTGAAGAATACATTTTTCATATATATTGTAATATATAAAAAACACATTTCAACATACAGTGTGTGTGTGTATATATATATATATATATATTTTTTTTTTTTTCATTTATTTTTTTTAAATATATTGAATATGACCAAAATTGTAGTATTTCAAATATATATCAATATATTTGGGAAGAATATTTTTAAAATATATTTTTCTTCCATGTGGGTAAACAGCCTCCCTTTTAGCTGGCTTCAGGTGGTGACTAGTTACATTGGTCAATAAAATTATAATGTTTTGTCTTTTCTCCTATATTTATTTTTTTCGTATTGTAATTTTATTGAAGGTTAACATTTACAAAAGAAATGGAACACAAAACCGAATGAAAGCCAACCAGCGGTTACGGAGGGTTTGACAGTAACGAAAATACAATATATACCTTGCATCAACAGTACAAAAGCATTGAGATACCATAGTCATCATTTATTTGTTGAACATATACCATGAAAAATTTACAACCGATAAAGATGTTAGATTGTATCTGAAGAAATCAAGAAAGCAGAGAAAGGGAACTGAAGAAAAAAGAGAGAAAGGAAAAGAAAACCTGCACTTCAAGATAGACAGGATAAGTGGCCAAGGTTTGTGAGGAGAGCAGGCATCACATTTTTAGGAGCTTTGAGGGATTAATCTCCTGGCAGCTGTCAATATCTGTGCACTAAGTTTTTTAGAGTGTTTAGGAATTCCAGAAAAGGGTAACCTTAGGAGGCAGAGTAAAGGGTCCAATGGGAAGGATATTCCCATATTTTTAGTTTGACAGATTTCTATTTTAATTTGTGAAAAGAAAAATCAAACACTTGAGATATTACTGTATACTGTAAAGGAATCATATTGAAAGCCCTGTGGAAATCATCCTTCAGTCAGGTGTATCCTCATGACTGTTCTGGGAAAGTAAATATCAGTTATGTAATGATGTTGAATTGCATGTTAATGAATTTCCTGAGCTTATACCAGATGAGTATATATGGAACTCTGACAGTAAAAAAATAGTAACAGATTGAATGCAAAGAGCAGAAGTGAGGCCTATTCCGTAGGACGATGGATTCCTCGACACACAAGTTGTATCACAAAGATGGAATGCACTCCAGAAATCATTTGGAATCATATTTTTCTGGCAAGAAGGACATGGTCTTTGTTGACGATTCTTTGACATTTCCAATGATGAATCTTCACTATTATTTGAACAGGGGTATGTACAATATATATATCAGTAGATCTAACATACAAAACACCTTTATATTGATAGAGATAGGGGCTCATTCACACATTCGGCTACTATTGTTGCCACTTTGAAAAGCTCATTCTCTGTGCTGTATCTATAAAGGAGCAGCATTACCACCCTAGGAGAGGAAGTTTATTAGGAATACAGAACATAGTTACTTAGTTAGTCTGGCTGAAAAAAGAAAAAAGTCCATCCAGTTCAACCATAAAAAAAAGTTATAATCCTACACCCACAGTTGATGCAGAGGAAGGCAAAAAACCCAGCAAAGCATAATCCAATTTGCTCCTGCAGGGGAAAAAAAGTATTTCCTGATCCCCCGAGAGGCAATCGGATATTCCCTGGATCAACTTTACCTATGAATGTTAGTATCCAGTTATATTCTGTGTATCTAAGAAAGAATCCAGGACTTTTTTGAAGCAGTCCAGTGAGCTGGCCAGAACCAACTCTTGAGGGAGTTTATTCCACATTTTCACAGCTCTTTCTGTGAAGAAACCTTTCCGTGTTTGGAGATTAAATTTCTTTTTCTCCAGACGTAAAGAGTGCCCCCTTGTCCTCTGTGATGACCTCAGGGTGAATAACTGTACACGGAGTTCACTATATGAACCACTGATGTATTTATACATGGTGATCATATCCCCCTTATGTATTATACATGGAGATCATATCCCCCCTTATGTATTATACATGGTGATCATATCCCCCTTATGTATTATACATGGAGATCATATCCCCCCTTATGTATTATACATGGAGATCATATCCCCCCTTATGTATTATACATGGAGATCATATCCCCTTTATGTATTATACATGAAGATCATATCCCCTCTTATGTATTATACATGGAGATCATATCCCCCCTTATGTATTATACATGGAGATCATATCCCCCATTATGTATTATACATGGAGCTTATATCCCCCCTTATGTATTATACATGGAGATCCCATCCCCCCTTATGTATTATACATGGAGATCGTATCCCCCCTTATGTAATATACATGGAGATCGTATCCCCCCTTATGTATTATACATGGTGATCGTATCCCCCCTTATGTATTATACATGGTGATCATATCCCCCTTATGTATTATACATGGAGATCATATCCCCCCTTATGTATTATACATGGAGATCATATCCCCCCTTATGTATTATACATGGAGATCATATCCCCCCTTATGTATTATACATGGAGATCATATCCCCCCTTATGTATTATACATGCAGATCATATCCCCCCTTATGCATGGTGATCATATCCCCCTTAATCTTCTCTTCTCAAGAGAGAATAAATTCAGTTCCTCTAATCTTTCCTCATAGCTGAGCTCCTCCATGCCTCTTATCAGTTTGGTTGCCCTTCTCTGTACTTTCTCCAGTTCCCCAATGTTCTTTTTGTGAATTGGTGCCCAAAACTGAACTGCATATTCCAGATGAGGTCTTACTAATGATTTGTATCGGGGGAAATTATATCTCTCTCTCTGGAGTCTATACCTCTTCTAATACCAGAGAGGATTTTGTTCGCTTTAGAAACCGCAGCTTGGCATTGCATGCCATTATTCAGCTTGTGATCTGCCAGAACTCCCAGATCCTTCTCCACCATTGATGTCCCCAGTTGTACCCCCCTAGTATGTATGATGCATGCATATTCTTAGCCTCCAAGTGCAGAATCTTACATTTATCAACATTAAACCTCATTTGCCACCTAGTTGCCCAATTACACAGTGCATTGAGGTTGGCTGGTTAGTTGAAGACATCCTGTAAGGATGTTATTCCACAGCACAGCTTGGTGTCATCTGCAAATACTGAAATGGGATTTTTAATCCCAGACCCTATATCATTTATAAATATATTAAAAAGTAAGTGTCCCAACACTGGCAATCTTAGACCATTCAGAGTATGAATCATTAACCACTACTCTCTGATTACCATCTGTTAGCCAGTTTTCTATCCATTTACATATGGATGTTTCATCTCCCACTTTCCTCATCACCCGTGACATAGAGCTGGACAGGGTCATAACACTGCTTCACATAACACTGCAGAGGGTGTAGGACAACACTTGGTTTTTGGTAGGATCATCAGGCATTTGTTTTTGGAAATAAAACAAAAGCATTTCAGTTGGAGGTGCAACACAACCAAACATCCATTTGGCCATTCACTGGACGTCCCACACAGCCAAAATTTTGTCCAAACCTTTGTTCCAACTGAACCATCAGCTCATTCATAATCATTAACAGTGCTTTAGAAAATACAACAAAGGGCATAGGACAGCACTAGGTTTTTGGCAGGACCAACAGGCATTTTGTGCATTTAGCCCTGGTTCACACCGCAATTTCCAAAGTGGTGCGATTTGCTTCCATTTAAAATGCGACTTCAAAGTAGCGCTGATATAGACACAATGGAGATTGCAATTCCATTTACCTTGTAGTCTATGAGAGTTAAATCGCACTGAAGTGGTGAAAAATGAATGCAGGAACTATTTTTCAAATCGAGCTACTTGAAATCGCACCTATTAGGACAGTGTCATGGAAATGCATTAGATGTGACTTCAGGTGAGATTTAACAAATAGAACAACACACTTTCATTGGTATATTTAACAGATCAAAAGAAAAGCAAATATGAGAAGTGCATTGCTAGTGTTTATCTAAACCTTAAAGGGGAACTGTACTCATACCAACTTGATAAAAAAATGATGGGCTCCATTCACAGAGGTATTTAGGAAACGCAGTAAAATACAGCTTAGCATTTTTCCAAAAAAATTTAAATTCACTAAAAAACGCTACTAAAATACTACATGCGCTATTCTATGAAGTGATGCGGTATTTTAGTCATTAAAACCTGCAGTAATTTATCGTCGACGATAGCCAGCGTCCTTAACAACCAGTAACCTTTATGGTTGTTAAAAAGCGAGCGGCCGCTGAGTCCCTAACATCCATGACTCATCCACTGTTTGGGGGGGCATTTATTTTTTTATTTCCTTTGTGAATTGAGTTTAACACTGTTTTATACAGTACTTACAGAGCATTTTGACCTTTTTGCTGTAAATACCTGAAAATGGCATAGTGAATTGAGATTTACAAGATTGCATGAGATATTTAAGGAAAATGTGTCCGGACACCTAAATACAGCATGTGATCTGCTTTAGTGAATGTAGCCCAATGTTCTATAGCAAGGAACATACATTCCACATTAATAATTATGCTACCAGAATTAGTGTGTGCTGTAAATTGCCTCCAGCATTGTTCCTGTCTCTTCTTGCTGGAAGCTGCCATTTTGCTGAAGACTAGAGATGAGCGAATCGAACATGACGAAGTGGAATTCGTTCCGAAGATTTGGAAAAATTCTATTCGCGACGAATCCGAAGATTAGCAAACTTCGGATGCACGAATCGAATTTTCCCAAAAATGGCGGCGACATGTGTGGCGACGGAGAAAATGGACAGAGAAGATGGGGCGGGGATCTCTGGGAAGGCGCGCAGACAAGGCGCGCTGACCCATAATGCATTCATGACATGTGATCGCATTAGCCAATCAGCAGCCAGCCAGCACTGTGTAATGGTGGAGCTATAAATCGCGGCCATCTTAGAATTCTCCATTAGCCTCCGGTCATTCAAGAGAGACAGACCTGTGTGTATTAAGGGACAGAGTTAGGGCCACAGAGACTTTAGGGCCACAGAATCGTTACTCAGGGACACAGAATCGTTACTCAGGGACACAGAATCGTTACTCAGGGACACAGTGTTCAGTGTTGTGCGCATTAAGCCAGACACCAAAGGGCAGCACAGACCTGTTATTACTCGCTCAAGCATGGCTGAACAAAACCAGTCTCTACCACAAATTGGACCCAGACCTGCCCAGGGTCTCGTAACTAGATTGCACGGAGGAGTAGAGTCCGTTATCGGAATTAAATAGACAAAACGCCACACCAAAAAGAGTGGCCATTTCCAACACTTATTCCAGAAAGAGGAACAACCCGTTTCATATACGGCCCGTAGACGTTTCACGTCTGCCACATTCAGTCGATTTAAGACGCAAGCTCCACTTCCTGTGGTCTCTGACCGTCAATATACCTTTAAGTGTCAGCTTTGAAGCTATATTCCCTCCGGAGCACTGACACTGGTGCCCTTCCGTCAACATGCCTTTAAGTTTCAGTTTTCAACCATATTCCCCACAGAAGCCAAACTCTTGGGTATCCCAGAAGCTGCTCAGCGGGTCAGGGCAATAAAGCTCCCGGTTCGCAGGTTGTTCCGTCTTATGGATGGAAGTACGACGGTATATGATCTTCTTCGCACCCACGGCATTACCTCATAAAATTTCTGCATTGCATCTGCAATCACAACGCTGACTTCCCGGATCGCCACTCAGCCATTGGACTCTTGATAGTCGTCTCCCCACACTGCTGCTGGGGGGACTTTTTAACCTAGGCCTGTGTATGGCCTTCAATTGAAGCTGCTTCCGCTCCGCCACTCTGCCATTGGACTCTTGATAGTCGTCTGCCCACGCTGCTGCTGGGGGGACTTTTTAACCTAGGCCTGTGTATGGCCTTCAATTGAAGCTGCTTCTGCTCCGCCACTCTGCCATTGGACTCTTGATAGTCATCTCCCCACACTGCTGCTGGGGGGACTTTTTAACATAGGCCTCTGTATGGCCTTCAATTTAAGCTGCTTACGCTTCGCCACTCTGCCATGGGCCCCTGTACCGCCTCCTCTTGCTGCTGCCAGGTCCAGAGTGTGTCATGGGTCCCTGTACGGCCTCCCATTGCTGCTGACTTCATCGCCAGACTCTGCCATGTGCCACTTTCAGGTCTCCTTACACTGTTGGTGGGTTCCATTTTGTGATAGGGTGCTGTATGGCCTTCCATTGCTGCTGCCTCCACCGCCACCCTGCGCCATGTGTCTCTGTCGTCTGCTCACGCTGCTGACGGCTTCCGCTTTTTAACCGAGGCCTGTGTTTGGCTTCCGAATACTGCTGCCTACACCGCTACCCTGCGCCATGTGCCTCTGTCGTCTGCTCACGCTGCTGCCAGGTCCATACTGATTCATGGCCCCCTGTACCGGCTCCTCATGAACGTGGTTCAGCGGGTTTGCATCACTTAACGGCAAATCATTGACAAACGCTGGGACGTTCAGTGTTGTGCGCATTAAGCCAGACACCAAAGGGCAGAACAGACCTGTTATTACTCGCTCAAGCATGGCTGAACAAAACCAGTCTCTACCACAATTTGGACCCAGACCTGCCCAGGGTCTTGTAAGTAGATTGCACGGAGGAGTAGAGTTCGTTATTGGAATTAACTGTGAGGGACTTTTAAACCTAGGCCTGTGTATGGCCTTCAATTGAAGCTGCTTCTGCTCCGCCACTCTGCCATTGGACTCTTGATAGTCGTCTCCCCACGCTGCTGCTGGGGGGACTTTTTAACATAGGCCTCTGTATGGCCTTCAATTTTAGCTGCTTACGCTCCGCCACTCTGCCATGGGCCCCTGTACCGCCTCCTCATGCTGCTGCCAGGCCCGTAATCTGCCATGGGCCCCCGTACCGACTCCTCATGCTGCTGCCAGGCCCGTAATCTGTCATGGGCCCCTGTACCGCCTCCTCATGCTGCTGCCAGGTCCAGAGTGTGTCATGGGTCCCTGTACGGCCTCCCATTGCTGCTGTCTCCATCGCCACACTGTGCCATGTGCCACTTTCAGGTCTCCTCACACTGCTGGTGGGTTCCATTTTGTCATAGGGTGCTGTATGGCCTCCCATTGCTGCTGCCTCCACCGCCACACTGTGGCTCCACACTCTGGTTTTGGCCCCGTGACTGCCCAAATGAGTGAAGTGTGTGGTGATTCTAAGATCGACGGCACTCATCTGCATGTCATACTGACTGACAGTATTATTTCTCTTCCCCAGCAGACTCCAAGAGCATTTAAATTAAAGGTACAGTGTTCTGCACTAATATAAAGGCTCTCTGAAGCCTAGAAACACCCTTTTTATAAGTTAAATTCGCAGCGAATATATTCGGCTCGAAGCTAATTTATTCGGCGAATTCGGCGAATCAGCCGAACCGAATTTTTGAATAATTCGCTCATCTCTACTGAAGACCAAAGCCCCTTAGCAGCAGTAAATATTTAGGCTGCCAGAAGATTGGCCTCTGCAATTTCGGCACAGTTACAATCAATACCAAATTAAAAAAGAAAAAAGCGCCGCTTACAAAAAACACCAAAATGTCAGGAGCATATCTCACCCAAAATAAATTTTGGCAACAATAATCCTAATTAAAAGGTATGCACTAATAACAAATTTATACAAAGGTGTATGTCATCATCCAAAAAACATTAGTGTTTTCAATAAATAATTATAGTGTCCAAACATAAATTAGTGTCCAAAAAATATATATATATCTTCAGTGACTTGAACCAATTGTGAAAAATCCACCACCAAAGGAGATTAACTCACCAGAGCTAATGGCTGGTCAGATTATAAACCAGCAACAGCGCTTGTGCTCTGGGAGCAATGAACCCGATGTCCAAATAGATATGGTGATGTTTCAGATACTTCCAGATAATAATAATCCATAATAATCTGTGATTATTATTATCTGGAAGTATCTGAAACATCACCATATCTATTTGGACATTGGGTTCATTGCTCCCAGAGCACAAGCGCTGTTGCTGGTTTATAATCTGACCAGCCATTAGCTCTGGTGAGTTAATCTCCTTTGGTGGTGGATTTTTCACAATTGGTTCAAGCCACTGAAGATATATATATATTTTTTGGACACTAATTTATGTTTGGACACTATAATTATTTATTTAAAACACTAATGTTTTTTGGATGATGATATACACCTTTGTATAAGTTTGTTATTAGCGCATACCTTTTAATTAGGATAATTTCGGCACAGTGCCTAAAAATAGAGAGAAACTGTGCAGCTCAGGGTGAGACTGCATTACCGGATTTTATACAGTATAGACCAACTTTTCTCAACCTTTTCAACGATGAGGAACCTTTAAAATAACTTTCCGGTCTCAGAAAACCCCTACTAAAAATGACTATATCTACAACTCATGACATATTAGTGTGATGGTCATTGGGAAGAATTATACAGAATTATATAGATAGCTAAAAACATTTAATGGATTCAGTGGGAACTTATCTGAGAGGCAGAAATAGCTCATGGAACCCTAGCAACCTCTGCAGAGACCCTTGAGTTCCATACAACCCTGGCATAGACACTTATTTTTCATATATATACCTGCAAATGTATTTATTACAGGTACTTATATAGCAGGTATAGATATGTATGCAGTGCTTTACATATACAGTCATGGCCGAAATTGTTGGCACCCTTGATATTTCTCCAGGAAATCATGTATTTCTCACGAAACGTATTGCATTAACACATGTTTTGCTATACACATGTTTATTCCCTTTGTGTGTATTGGGACAAAACAAAAAAAGGGAGGAAAGAAAGCAAATTCGACATAATGTCACACAAACCTCCAAAAATGGGCTGGACAAAAGTATTGGCACCCTTTCACAACTGCGGATAAATAAGAATGTTACAAGCATGTGATGCTCCTGTAAACTCACCTGGGGCAAGTAACAGGTGTGGGCAATATAGAAATCACACCTGAAAGCAGATAAAAAGGAGAGACGTTCCCTTAACCTTTGCATTGTGTGTCTGTCTGTGCCACACTAAGCATGGACAACAGAAAGAGGAGACGAGAACTGTCTGAGGACCTGAGAACCAAAATTGTGGCAAAATATCAACAATCTCAAGGTTACAAGTCCATCTCCAGAGAACTAGATTTGCCTTTGTCCACAGTGCGCAACATTATCAAGAAGTTTGCAACCCATGGCACTGTAGCTAATCTCCCTGGTCGTGGACGGATGAGGAAAATTGATGAAAGATTGCAACGCAGAATAGTCCGGATGGTGGATAAGCAGCCCCAAACATGTTCCAAAGACATTCAAGCTGTCCTGCAGGCTCAGGGAGCATCAGTGTCAGCGCGAACTATCCGTCGACATTTAAATGAAATGAAACGCTATGGCAGGAGACCCAGGAGGACCCCACTGCTGACACAGAGACATAAAAAAGCAAGACTACAGTTTGCCAAAATGTACTTGAGTAAGCCAAAAGCCTTCTGGGAAAACGTCTTGTGGACAGATGAGACCAAGATAGAGCTTTTCGGTAAAGCACATCATTCTACTGTTTACCGAAAACGGAATGAGGCCTACAAAGAACAAAACACAGTACCTACGGTAAAATATGGTGGAGGTTCAATGATGTTTTGGGGTTGTTTTGCTGCCTCTGGCACTGGGTGCCTTGACTGTGTGCAAGGCATCATGAAATCTGAGGATTACCAAAGGATTTTGGGTCGCACTGTAGGGCCCAGTGTCAGAAAGCTGGGTTTGCGTCCAAGATCCTGGGTCTTCCAGCAGGACAATGACCCCAAACATACGTCAAAAAGCACTCAGAAATGGATGGCAAAGAAGCGCTGGAGAGTTCTGAAGTGGCCAGCAATGAGCCCAGATCTAAATCCCATTGAACACCTGTGGAGAGATCTTAAAATTGCTGTTGGGAAAAGGTGTCCTTCCAATAAGAGAGACCTGGAGCTGTTTGCAAAGGAAGAGTGGTCCAAAATTCCGGGTGAGAGGTGTCAGAAGCTTATTGATGGTTATAGGAAGCGACTGATTTCAGTTATGTTTTCCAAAGGGTGTGCAACCAAATATTAAGTTAAGGGTGCCAATACTTTTGTCCAGCCCATTTTTGGGGTTTTGTGTGACATTATGTCATATTTGCTTTTCTGCCTCTGTTTTATATTTGTTCCAATACATACAAAGGGAATAAACATGTGTATAGCAAAACATGTGTTAATGCAATACCTTTTTTGTGTGAAATACTTGATTTTCAGGAAAAATATCAAGGGTGCCAACAATTTCGGCCATGACTGTATATTGTACATTCACATCAGTCCCTAACCCTCAAGGGGTGTATAATCTAAGGTCCCTAACTCACATTCATACATACACATACTAGGGACAATTTAGACAGGAGCCAATTCACCTACCAGCATATCTTTGGAGTGTGGGAGGAAACCCACACAGGCACAGGGAGAACATGCAAACTCCAGGCAGGTGGTGCCATGGTTGGGATTTGAACCAACAACCCTAGTATCGCCAGGTGGAAGTGCTGACCATTTAGCCACTGTGCTGTCCAGCCTGAAGTGACCTAGCAGAACCTAATTTTTTGACTAAAGTTTCACTTTAAAATAACTCCCACAGCATGGTGAACAGAACCCTATAAAAAGGTAAGTGCAGGCATTTTGAGGTGCTTAGATTTAGATGTTAATAGGGCATGCCTTTTTTTTTTATGGCAAGTTAACTTTAAAGCCTCATGCACGCCAGGCATTTAGCTGCAGTTGGAGAGCCCAAGCAACTGTCAGGCTCTAAGTTGGGTTTGAAAGACTGCTGGTGGCTTTACTGGATGGTGCACCTGTGCCCTCCAACCACAACTAAATACCTGAGGCTAAACGCCCAGTGTGCATGAAGCCTTAATGCAATGTTTGATTAGAATGTACTTAACACCCAATTCTGTGATATCCCTGCAGAACACATAAAGGGCAATCTTTTGATTGATCTCAGCATTGGTTCCTTCATCCACCATCTCTTATCTGGGTCCAAATTCTTCAAAGAAATCGCTGTACTGAAATGCAATGAGCATTGTATTATGGAATTGAGCAGATGGCTACACAACCGCACCGGATCGTATGATTGGACGCACACATTAACTGTTGTTGCCGAGTTAGAAGGAAAGAGGTGACTTGTCCTTTAATGGTTCCACTTTTGTTAGCTTTATTTTTCAGCTCTTGCCTGATTCTTTTTAAAACCACACCGATTCTATCCATAAGGGCTCTAGTCTTTACACTGACAGCTTGGGGGGTGGTAACAACAGTTGACAAGGCTATACGCATGCAGCAACCATGGTGCTTTTCTTCACGGCTGTGACAATTTTAATTCAGGCTGTAGAGTTTGAAAGGTTGTGCTGTCTGTCATACTCACCCAGTGAGATTAATGGGGCTGCACCACAACCGCAAGTGAAATGCTTGGCTTGCAGTTGCATCCAGGGGCGGACTGACAACTCATGGGGCTCCCGGCAATAGGGAATCATGGGGCCCCTGTGTCCTTGCCCAAACTCAAAAAAGCTTATGAAAAAGATACCAGGGGCATCTCATGGGCCCCCCTACTGACCCCGGGCCCTCGGGCAGTGCCCGAGTTTCCAAATGGTCAGTCCGCCCCTGGTTGCAACACTGTCCTGCAATATAAAATTGCCATTCAAGAATTAAAAAAACAAAAAACAAAACATGAAATGTGAAAGTTGCACGAAAAATGTTACAAATAGACCCAGATCTGATATGTGTATTCCTAATCCTAATATAAAATTGCCATTCAAGAATTAAAAAAAAAACAAAAACCGTGAAATGTGAAAGGTGCAGGAAAAATGTTACAAATAGACCCCGGTCTGATATGTGTAATCCTAATCATTATCATGCTTGTGATAAAAAAAAATGAAAACTGCTAAAAATTAGTGTAAAACGTACAAAAAAAACAAACTTGAGCCTTTCATTTTTTGTTATTTTGTTGTTTTTTGGGCAGTATTTTAACCATTTGCCGCCCACACTGTGCTGTAGGCGACGCAACATACTGGTATGTCACTACCTACTGGGTTTAGGGTGTGCGCATACATGCCCTCAACCCGGCATCCACTGATCCACTGTGATTGCACACGGCAGAAGCCAGTCAACAAGTCCTGGCCAATGATTCACAGCCAGGACCTGCTAATCGGCTGTGTTCAGTCCCAGTCCAGAGCTCTGTGTTGGTAAACAACACAGAGCTCTGAACAAAAGCAGCAATCTTGTCAGTTTCGTATCCCTGCAAAAAGTGTTAGATCTCTTAGTAAAAGCAGGACATTTTACAAATATTGCACATAGTTAGGCACATATTTAACCCCTTGATTGTCCTAGATGTTAACCCTTTCCCAGCCAGTGTCATTAGTGTAGCACTGCCCCCTTAGAAGTCGCTAGAGATTTGGGTCCCGCTATAGACCTGCACAGCCAGGCAACACACATTTTTCACACAGACTTGCATCCAGGAGACAGTAACCAGTTCAGCTGAGTTTTTCAGGAGATGAGAGTTAGAGGAAGGAGCAGAGTCCCCCAGCAGTGCAGAGCGTTTCAGGAGAGGAGAGTCAGAGGAAGAAACAGAGTCCTTCAGCAGAACAGAGTATTTCAGGAGAGGAGAGTCAGGTAGAGGAAGAAGCAGAGTCCCCCAGCAGTACAGAGCGTTTCAGGAGAGGAGAGTCAGAGGAAGAAGCAGAGTCCTTCAGCAGAACAGAGTATTTCAGGAGAGGAGAGTCAGGTAGAGGAAGAAGCAGAGTCCTCCAGCAGTGCAGAGTATTTCAGGAGAGGAGAGTTAGATAGGATAGTTAATGTGCCTGATCAGGTAAAGCCTATCAAGTCCGAAACAGTGGATAAAACTATTTTTGTGCCTTTTAACACAGTGACTAATGCTGACAGTTTGCCCAGTGACACTCAGTCTGGTGACCCCATATCCAGCAATGCATTGACTGATAATGTTAGAGCTCAGCAAAATGTGCATTTAAAAAAAAAGAAGACATTTCTGCAGAGGGACTACAAGTGCCAGCAGAACCCAATAACCCTTCTTTGGCCAAATCCAAAGCTGCTTGACCAGTCACAGCTGCTGAGCAAGGCTCTATAGTGCAGCATCAGGTGACCGGTGGTATTGCAGTGGAGACTGTTACTGCACCTGATGGAAAGGTTAATGTCTGTGTGACTGATAACAGGTTTTCCAATACAAGTGTGATGGACAATCCTACCAGTGCAGGTGTGATGGACAATCCTACCAGTGCAGGTGTGATGGACAATCCTACCAGTGCAGGTGTGATGGACAATCCTACCAGTGCAGGTGTGATGGACAATCCTACCAGTGCAGGTGTGATGGACAATCCTACCAGTGCAGGTGTGATGGACAATCCTACCAGTACAGGTGTGATGGACAATCCTACCAGTGCAGGTGTGATGGACAATCCTACCAGTGCAGGTGTGATGGACAATCCGACCAGTGCAGGTGTGATGGACAATCCTACCCGTACAGGTGTGATGGACAATCCTACCAGTGCAGGTGTGATGGACAATCCTACAAGTACAGGTGTGATGGACAATCCTACCAGTGAAGGTGTGATGGACAATCCTACCAGTGCAGGTGTGATGGACAATCCTACCAGTGCAGGTGTGATGGACAATCCTACCAGTGCAGGTGTGATGGACAATCCTACCAGTGCAGGTGTGATGGACAATCCTACAAGTACAGGTGTGATGGACAATCCTACAAGTACAGGTGTGATGGACAATCCTACCAGTGAAGGTGTGATGGACAATCCTACCAGTGCAGGTGTGATGGACAATCCTACCAGTGCAGGTGTGATGGACAATCCTACCAGTGCAGGTGTGATGGACAATCCTACCAGTACAGGTGTGATGGACAATCCTACAAGTACAGGTGTGATGGACAATCCTACCAGTACAGGTGTGATGGACAATCCTACCAGTACAGGTGTGATGGACAATCCTACCCGTACAGGTGTGATGGACAATCCTACCAGTGAAGGTGTTATGGACAATCCTACCAGTGCAGGTGTGATGGACAATCCTACCAGTACAGGTGTGATGGGCAATCCTACCAGTGAAGGTGTGATGGGCAATCCTACCAGTACAGGTGTGATGGACAATCCTACCAGTACAGGTGTGATGGACAATCCTACCAGTGAAGGTGTGATGGACAATCCTACCAGTACAGGTGTGATGGACAATCCTACGAGTGAAGGTGTGATGGACAATCCTACCAGTGAAGGTGTGATGGAAAATCCTACCAGTGCAGGTGTGATGTACAATCCTATCAGTGAAGGTGTGAAGAACAATCCTACCCGTAGAGGTGTGAAGGACAATCCTACCAGTAGAGGTGTGATGGACAATCCTACAAGTGCAGGTTTGATGGACAATCCTACCAGTACAGGTGTGATGGACAATCCTACCAGTGAAGGTGTGATGGACAATCCTACCAGTGCAGGTGTGAATAACAATCCTACCAGTAGAGGTGTGGACAATCCTAACAGTATAGGTGTGATGGACAATCCTACCAGTGCAGGTGTGATGTACAATCCTGCAAATAACAGGTTTTCCAATACAAGTCAATCCTATCAGTGCAGGTGTGAAGAATAATCCTACCAGTAGAGGTGTGGACAATCATAACAGTATAGGTGTGAAGGACAATCCTAACAGTAGAGGTGTGAAGGACAATCCTACCAGTAGAGGTGTGAAGGACAATCCTACCAGTATAGGTGTGAAGGAATATCCTACCAGTAGAGATGTGAAGGGCAATCCTACCAGTATAGGTGTGAAGGACTATCCTACCAGTAGAGGTGTGAAGGACAATCCTACCAGTAGAGGCATGAAGGACAGTCCTTCCAGCTCAGATCCATCTTTGAATAGTAATATGCAGACTAATACTGCCCTACCATGTGGGGCCTTGGCTCTGATAAGCATACCTTTGCTCAGGTGGTAGGCTCTGCCCCTGGTAATGTCATTAAGCCAGGGCTGCAGTCAAAGGGGAACTCCACTTCCAAGCAGGATTTTTCCCCACAAACTGCCACATTGAGCACCCCATGTCGGGTCTTGGGTTTCTGACCTCAGCCGGGGGTCTGAGGTGAAATGTCATCATGCTTAAATGTGAAGGTCGTGCAATCCCTTCAGCAAGGCATGTGGTAGTTGATCTAATCTTGGGAATGGGTTTTAGGGCTAATTACCTCTATGCCCTCATTCATGTAGCTGGGAGCAGGGAGTACACTATAAGCTTCACCAGGCCAGAGGGTCTTGACCTCTTTTGGGAATGATATGAGGCTCAGTGCAGGTCAAGCCCAGAATGGGAAGGTCTGGCACCAGTTGCTGTCTCACAGAGATCAACAGTGAAAAAATATAACTGTCATCCTCAGTAATGAGAGTGTTCCTGCTCAGGACCTAGAGGTCTGGTTGAGGCATTATGAGGAGGTTTTGACAAAATTGGATAAAATTCTTGATGAGCGCAACATCTGGACTGGGGGTTGGTCGGTGACGGTCATGTTGGCCAGGGATGGGAAAATTGTCCGTCACCTGCCCTCCTCCGCTTTTATAGGGAGGGATAGGGTGACTATTTTTTACCCTGGTCATCCAAAGCTGGGGTCACTGGTATGGAGAAAAGGGGCATTTTAGCTCCTCCTGTTCAGCATTAATATGTTCAATGTGTCGGGATAAGGGTCATGTGGCCAAGGACTGCACCCAGATAAGGTGCAACCTGTGCCTATGCCTTGGCCACCCCTACAGCCAATATTCTGAGGCTTGACACAATGTGGAGAAAGCAGTGATAGAAGAACTATTGAGGCTGGACAGATTGGAGGGTGAGGCCCCTGGTGTAACATCCTCCTCTTCGGTGACTGTCTCCCCTTATTCTGTTCAGGATCCCTCCCCAGTTCCACTGGCCACCCCTCCTCTGTCTGTTAGTATTCCTTCTGTGCCTGTCTCTGCATCCCCCCAACCTACTGTACCCACTCCCTTGTGTCAGAACCTTCCAAATCTGTGCCCCCTGAGATGTTATCCCCAGTGAGTCTTCCCCTCCCAAGTCTGACTTGAAGGAAGGTGCCCCCCCACCAGGAGTGGTAGAGGGTGGCAAAAATTGTGCTGCTGTCTCTTCTGTAAAGAAATCTTCTGTGAAGACTTCTAACAAAAAATCAAGAGGTGAGAGCATCTATGAGTCTGACTTGCAGTACCTAGAGGGGAGAAGGAAGGTTGTGAGGCAGAAGAGGCAGGCATTGAGGACGGAACAGGGACGGGAAACTCCAGTGCCTGTCTCCAACCGTTTTTGGGCCTCCAATTTAAATATTTCCTCATCAGGCACTTCTGATGAGCGTAGTTTAGAATCTGTAATGGAGTTTGAGGAGGCCTCGAGAAAGAGAGAGGCTTCTGGTGATGAACAGCAGAGGGGAGCTAAGAAGCAATCCACCCAATAACCCAAATGGTGGTTCCCCCTCCGCTAAAAGTGGCGACAATAAATGTTGCCAGCATTAAGTCAGTTAACGCTCGTTCTATGGTCTTCTTTTTGTTCAGCCAAGTAGATTCTGAAATTTTATTTTTGCAAGAGACTAGGCTCACCTCTTTGGCAGATACTCATATGGATAAGAGAGAGTGGAGGTATGGTCCATCTTACTGGTCTCTTGCGGCCGAACCTTACAGCGGTGTGGCGGTGTTGTTTAAAACTGACATGGTAACTGTCTGGCGGGTTATTGAGGTAGAGATTGGGAGATGTATGGTCTTAGACATCCTTGTGGGAGAGCAGGACCTGTACCTAATTAATGTTTTAGGGGCGCACACAAAGTGGGACAGGAAATGCCTTTTTACAAGGATCAAGCAATTTCTTTTTTCATCCCAGCAAGTGGTCTTTGGTGGTGACTTTAATACTGTGGCTAGGCCAAAGGACAAGAAGAACTTCAAAGACAAGCTGGGATATGATAGCGTTTTTTTTTAATAGTATGGTTAGGGATGCTGGTCTTGTAGATGTGCACATTAAGCACCTCCCAGATGACACACGGTTCACCTTTCATCGAGGTAATAGCCAGAGTACGATAGATAGGTTTTTTCTAAAGGAGACCTCTGCTTTCTCTCCCCTAGTGGTGCATGCAGTAGAGTTCTCTGATCACTGTATGCTATCTGTGGTCTTGAATGCTTTAAATTCCCCTCAGAGTGTCAAGGGCATCTGGAGATTGAATTTGACTCTCCTCAAGGAAGAACATCTCTGAGATGAAACTCCTCCTAAGGAAGTGTCAATATGACCGGCATGCCTCTTTGCTTCTGGAGAGGGACTATGGGAAGTACCACTCACCCGACCCTTAAGAGAACTGCAAACAGGTGTAGCTGTTAAGACGGTCATTTGCCTTAAGGTTAGTACAGGTTCCTTGACAAAGTCCAGGTCAGGGATCCTGGAGGTCATGAGGTCCTTTTATGCTGAACATCTTGGGAGGAAAGAACTTGACCGAGGCAAGATGGAAAGATGTTTGGACTCTACTCCAGGTCTAAATGGTGGAGATGTTCCATTGATGAATTTGACAGAGGAGATCACAGTTGAAGAGATGATAAGGGAAATTGAGCAACTAGCCATCAAAAAGTCACCTGGATCAGATGGTTTTACAAAGCTTTTAAGTCTATTCTGGCCCTGCATTTGGCAGAGATTTTTAACAGCTGCCTCACTGAGGGGACTCTTCCCCCTTCCATGAGGCACTCAGCTGTGATTCTTCTGTCAAAAGGTAAGGATCCTTCGATGACTAAGAATTGGCACCCCATCAGCCTTCTGAAGGTCAATGGAATGTTTCTAGCGAAGATACTTTTCTGGTGCTTATCGTCAGTAGTAGAGTCTTTGCTTTCTCGCCATCAGCACTGTTCAGTCCAGAGTGGGAGCACATTCACAGCGGTGTTAGCTGTCTGGGAGGCCCTGGAGCAGTGCAGGGTTGCAGGCTGGGGAAAGTATTTGCTGACTTTGGATCAGGCAGGGTTGATTGTGTCAACCATGAGTACCTGTGGCTACTCCTTAGTAAGTATGGTCTGCCATGTGGCTTTGTCAGTTGGTTGAAAGTCTTGTATAAGGGGTTGTAAAGCTTCCCTCTTGTTAATGGTTGGGTTAGGCATTCCTTTGTGGTTGGCTCTGGGGTGCTCCAGGGTTGTCCTCTGAGTCCCCTGCTCTATGTGTTTGCAATCGCCCCCATCATCAGGAGGCTAGAGAGAAGCATGTTGTATGGGGTACCAGTGGGGCTCCCGGGTGAGCCATATTTGATAGTTGTTGCCAATGCGGACATTGTATCAGTGATTGTCACTGGGACGGATGAAGCAGAGAAGGTGGTCTCTGACATCAAGGTACTCTGAAGATCAATAAGGATAAGAGTAAAGTTTTCTGGATGGGAAAGGAAAGTGAGGTGTTTGATCTCCCGGACGCCATTCCAACACCCCAGGAGAAAAATTAAGATATTAGGCTTTGAATTCAGACTTGGCGATTATGGCCTTATTATTATTGGTGATCAGCTGGAAGAGATGGAAGTTATCTCTGAGGGAAAGGATTGATTTGATTAAGACTTACCTGATTCCGGTCTTTTTACAGTATATGTCAGCTTTGTTTGCATCTTGCCAGTGTCTCTCTATGCTAGGGTCTCTAATGTGTTCTTCCAGATGCTGTGGGGGAGCAGACTGAACCTCATCAAGAGGAATGTCACCTGTCTGTCCAGGAGGGAGGGAGGCTTAGGTATGGTCAACCCAGTTCTTTTCACTGCTTTTTCTCAAGTTTAACATTAGTATTATGCTTGCAGTGGAACCTCCTTGATGGGCAGGCATGTTTGAAGGTGGTCAAGTGAAGAATCTCAGGGGTCATCGTGGTCAGCTTCCAGCCTACATCTCTCCATGCCTGAAGTTGCTGCGGCAGTGGCGATTATCAGCTGAAGATCTCAGATCCGCTCTGAGGAAAGTCCTTATGAGCCGAGTCTTGAGCGAAGTCTTTCATGACCCACTGGCCTTAAGGGATTGCCCAGGTGAAATTCCGAGGGAAGAGTTAAGGCTGATTAACTTGGATAGAGTCCCCCTTAAATTTAGGGATCTGGCCTGGCTGTGCTTCCACAGGAGTCTCTATGCTCGGGGCAATTTGAAATACCGCAGTTAGATGGATCAAGGTTGTCCTCGGGAGGAGTGTGCACGTGAAGGGGAGACTATAGACCATTTTCTGCTTCGTTGCCCTTTTAACATAGAGATATACAAACAGGTGGGGAGGGCCCATAGTGTTCCTTTTCTCTCTAGGCTGTGTTATGCTGAGTGGATATATGGAGCATTCAACACTGGTGGGGTTTTTTTGTTCAGATACACTTTTTTTTAGTTAGTCTAGTAGTCCGTTATTTCACCTGGAACGCACGGTGTCAGGTCACCACTCAGCATAAAATCCTTCCTGTTCAGGTGGTGGTGTGTGACATTTTGCATGAGGTGGGGAAGATTCGGGTGCTTGAGAGAGACAAGAGGGGTCGGGGGGGTTTGGTTGAAGGTGTGGAGGGGTTTCATGCTCCCCTGACTACCAGGAGTCTCTTTCCGGGGTGTGGCTGTCTGTCTCTTATCACCCTAGTTTTTTTCCTTGATGCTTAATTTTTGAAAAATGGCTGCGTACATAGGTGCCATGGGTTGTGCTTCTTAGGCCCTCTCTGTTGCTTTATGTAAATAGTTTTCTATAGTTTGAAAGTTTTGGTAGTAGACTCTCTATATATTGTATATATTCTGAACGTGGATGTGCATTCCTTTTGTTTTCTGTTGAAGTATGATTGTATAATAATAATAATAATAATAATAAAAGCACCTGTGCGCAATCTGAAACAGGCTAATGTATAAAAAATATCACAAACTAATTTGCTGCTGCTAAATCCTCATATGATCACACCACATATCTGAACAGCAATAGAAAAAACAGGACAGCGCTACAGACAAAGAATGCTGAAAGTCCGTTATGTGAACTTTCAGCATTCTTTGTCTGTAGCGCTGTCCTGTTTTTTCTATTGCTATGACTGTACTATGGTTTTGATTTTTACTTTAGTATAAAATTTTGTTGTTTGATTCTTTTCAATAAAAGATCAACAGAGGCCATAGATGGGTCGAAAATCGGCCGATTTTTCGGCCAAAAATAAAATCGGCCGATTTTCGGATCGTTAGTGGGCTATTTGTTCGGCCGTTTTTCGGTATTTTGGCCGATTTTTTTATCGGTAAAGTTGGAAAAAAAACGGCCGATTTTGCCGATTGGCCGATTTTTGCGGCAATGATGGGCAAATCGGCCGATTTTTTACCGATAAAAAATCTGCGCATGAGCAGTGACCTGCAAGAGGAAGACAAAAAGAAGAAAAAGAAGAAGAGGAAGAAGAAGAGGATGAAGATGATAATGATAAAGAAGAGGGTGATGATGATGAAGAAGAAGAAGAAGAGGATGATGACGAAGAAGAAGAAGAGGATGATGATGAAGAAGAAGAAGAAGAGGATGATGATGAAGAAGAAAAAGAAGAAGAAGAGGATGATGATGATCATGAAGAAGAAGAAGAGGATGATGATGAAGAAGAAAAAGAAGAAGAAGAGGATGATGATGATGATGAAGAAGAAGAAGAGGATGATGATGATGAAGAGGAAGAAGAAGTAGAAGAAGAAGAGGATGATGATGAAGAAGAGGAAGAAGAAGTAGAAGTAGAAGAAGAAGAAGAAGAAGAAGAAGAAGAGGATGATGATGATGAAGGAGAAGGAGAAGAAGAAGAAGAGGATGATGATGATGATGAAGAAGAAGAGGATGATGATGAAGAAAAAGAAGAAGAAGAGGATGATGATGTAGAAGAAGAAGAAGAAGAAGATGATGATGATGATGAAGAAAAAGAAGAAGAGGATGATGACGAAGAACAACAAGAAGAGGATGATGATGATGAAGAAAAAGAAGAAGAGGATGATGATGATGAAGAAGAAGAGGATGATGATGATGAAGAAGTAGAAGAAGAAGAAGAGGAGGATGATGATGATGATGAAGAAGTAGAAGAAGAAGAGTGTGATGATGAAGAAGAAGAAGAAGAAGAAGAAGAAGAAGAAGAAGAGGATGATGATGACGAAGAAGAAGAAGAAGAGGATGATGATGAAGAAGAAGAAGATGATGATGAAGAAGAGGATGATGATGAAGAAGTAGAAGAAGAAGGATGATGAAGTAGAAGAAGAAGAAGAAGAAGAGGATGATGATGAAGAAATAGAAGAAGAAGAAGAAGAAGAGGAAGAAGAGGATGATGATGAAGAAAAAGAGGAAGAAGAGGATGATGATGAAGAAAAAGAAGAAGAAGAGGAGGAGGATGAAGAAGAAGAAGAGGATGATGATGATGAAGAAAAAGAAGAAGAAGAAGAGGATGATGATGATGAAGAAGAAGAGGATGATGATGAAGAAGGAGAAGAAGAAGAAGGATGAAAAATAAGAGGAATTCCAGTCCGGCAAAAAGTGTCCCTGCAGAGAGCTCTGCTATTTCTTTGACAGTTCCTTGACATTTACAGCGGTTGCAACATTATATCTATTTGTTTCCGAATAAAAACATCTGTATCCTAAATAAATACAAATAGATACATTGTTGCAACCTCTGTAAATGTCAAGGAACTGTCAAAGAACTGTCAAAGAAATAGCGGAGCTCTCTGCAGGGACACTTTTTGCCGGCTGTAGACGGGATGAAAATTGGCCGTTTTTTTTTAGCATTGATGGTAACGTCGGTCGCTTGAACGACCGATTTTTCGTTTTTTAAAAGAAAAATCTGCCGTTCTTCTCCCCGTCTATGGCCTGCATTAGATGGAGGAAGGAGCAGAGTCTTCCAGCAGTGCAGAGTATTTCAGGAGAGGAGAGTTAGATAGAGGAAGAAGCAGAGTCCTCCAGCAGAGCAGAGTATTTCAGGAGAGAAGAGTGCTAATTCTTTGGGCAGCAAGGACTTCTCATATCATTTTATATTTGTAGACGGGGTTTTCTTTAACGAAGGCTGTGTTATAATAATTACAAACATAGTCCTTCACTTGCTGCATATTCTACTGACAACATACTGTATTATGATTTATAGGGACCAAATTCCAGACATAGAAATACGCCTGAAGTCGTCCATCGAGCAGGTTTTCAAATGTAACTTTGAACAGGAAAACATAACTACCCCGGAGGTGTTGCCTCTTGCTGACTGCATTCTTAGTTTTTTGTTACTGGATTCTATCAGTAAAAATGAAGAGGAATATATGAGTAACCTGGGAAAGGTCACAAAACTGCTAAAACCCGGAGGCCACCTGTCACTTTTTTCGATAACACATAAAAGTTACAGGTGAAACTCGAAAAACTAGAATATCGTGTAAAAGTTCATTTATTTCAGTAATGCATCTTCAAAGGTGAGACTAATATATGAGATAGACTCATTACATAGAAAGCAAGATAGTTCAAGCCGTGATTTGTCATCATTGTGATGATTATGGCTTACAGCTCATGAAAACCCCAAATCCACAATCTCAGAAATTGAGAATATTGTGAAAAGGTGCAATATTCTCGGCTCAAAGTGTCCCACTCTGAAGAGTACAGACTGAGCATTTGGAAACTCGGGCACTGTCCGAGGGCCCAGGGTCAGTAGGGGGCCCCATGAGATTCCCCTGGTACCTTTTTCATAGGCTTTTTTGAGTTTGGGCAAGGACACAGGGGCCCCATGATCCTCTATTGCCCGGGGGCCCCATGAGTTGTCAGTCTGCTCCTGGAAGAGTATTTCAGGAGAGGAGAGTTAGATGGAGAAAGGAGCAGAGCCCTCCAGCAGTGCAGAGTATTTCAGGAGAGGAGAGTTATAGAGGAAGGAGCAGAACCCTCCAACAGAGCAGATTATTTCAGGAGAGGAGAGTTATAGAGGAAGGAGCAGAATTCTCCAACAATGCAGAGTATTTCAGGAGAGGAGAGTTACAGAGGAAGGAACAGAGTCCTCCAGCAGTGCAGAGTATTTCAGGAGAGGAGAGTTAGATAGAGAAAGGAGCAGAGCCCTCCAGCAGTGCAGAGTATTTCAGGAGAGGAGAGTTATAGAGGAAGGAGCAGAATTCTCCAACAGTGCAGACTATTTCAGTAAAGGAGAGTTATAGAGGAAGGAGCAGAGCCCTCCAGCAGTGCAGAGTATTTCAGGAGAGGAGAGTTATAGAGGAAGGAACAGAGTCCTCCAGCAGTGCAGAGTATTTCAGGAGAGGAGAGTTATAGAGGAAGGAACAGAGTCCTCCAGCAGTGCAGAGTATTTCAGGAGAGGAGAGTTACAGAGGAAGGAACAGAGTCCTCCAGCAGTGCAGAGTATTTCAGGAGAGGAGAGTTAGATAGAGAAAGGAGCAGAGCCCTCCAGCAGTGCAGAGTATTTCAGGAGAGGAGAGTTATAGAGGAAGGAGCAGAATTCTCCAACAGTGCAGACTATTTCAGTAAAGGAGAGTTATAGAGGAAGGAGCAGAGCCCTCCAGCAGTGCAGAGTATTTCAGGAGAGGAGAGTTATAGAGGAAGGAACAGAGTCCTCCAGCAGTGCAGAGTATTTCAGGAGAGGAGAGTTATAGAGGAAGGAACAGAGTCCTCCAGCAGTGCAGAGTATTTCAGGAGAGGAGAGTTACAGAGGAAGGAACAGAGTCCTCCAGCAGTGCAGAGTATTTCAGGAGAGGAGAGTTAGATAGAGAAAGGAGCAGAGCCCTCCAGCAGTGCAGAGTATTTCAGGAGAGGAGAGTTATAGAGGAAGGAGCAGAATTCTCCAACAGTGCAGACTATTTCAGTAAAGGAGAGTTATAGAGGAAGGAGCAGAGCCCTCCAGCAGTGCAGAGTATTTCAGGAGAGGAGAGTTATAGAGGAAGGAACAGAGTCCTCCAGCAGTGCAGAGTATTTCAGGAGAGGAGAGTTATAGAGGAAGGAACAGAGTCCTCCAGCAGTGCAGAGTATTTCAGGAGAGGAGAGTTATAGAGGAAGGAACAGAGTCCTCCAGCAGTGCAGAGTATTTCAGGAGAGTAATAATCTTATGGGCAGCAGGGACCTGTGATATAATTTTGTTGATGGGACTTTCTTTAATGAAGGCTGTGCTATAATAACTGCAAAAACAGTTCTTCACTTGCAGCATACTGGAAACTTTCCTTGCAATGCCTGTATTTTGTTTTTAGAGACCAACATCCAGACATAGAAATGCGCCTGAAGTCGTCCATCAAGCAGGTTTTGAGATGTGACTTTGAAAAGGAAAACATAACCGCCCCCGTGGATTTACCTCTTGCTGACTGCGTGGTCAGTTGTTTCTTACTGGAAGCTATCAGTAAAAATGAAGATGAATATATGAGTAACATGGAAAAGGTCATAAAGCTGCTGAAACCCGGAGGCCACGTGATACTTTTTTCGTTAATAAATAAAACTCACATGAATGTCGGAGGAGAACGGTTCCATGTTTTAAAATATGATGAGAGCTTTGTGAATAACACCTTTAAGAAGCTGGGGTTAGTCACTGATTACTACGCCTGGCAGAGGAGACGCAATGATTGCGATCTCACCGATTATACAGCTGTTATAGTCACTGCAGCCCACAAGGGGGAGTAGCTGACTGCAGTCTAAGAACATTCAGGGCTGATATACTAAAGGCAAATAGACTGTGCACTTTGCAAGAGCAGTTGCTCCAATGGGCAGAAGCTCTGCTGACTTCCATCGTCCAATCATGTGCAAGCAAAAATGCTGTTTTTTATTTTCCTTGCACATGATTTCTTTGCACGTATTCTTTGCAAAGTGAAGCTTTTGTTCATTTACTAAGCTCTGGAGCAAGTGCACTTTGCAGATTGCACACTATTTGCCTTCAGTAAATCAACCCCAAAGTCTCTACAGGCGACAAATGGAATCGATCAGCGGTTGTCAGGAAGCACTGCAAAGTGAGGAATATTAGTTTGCATTAGTCTCAGTTTTAAACTCCTATCCTGTTGCAATTTGCTTTAATGAATCTTGCCTATCAAGTTAAAAATTGGTTTCATGAAAGTTGCCCTTTTTAACAAAGATCTTGCAGTTTTCAAATATGTTTTCACCTTCCTTGGCATACTATTGTACATCATTTAAAGTGTAAGTTCGGCTTTACAAAAAAAGCACACTATGCTGTCCCATATGGGTATAGGAGTCCAGTGCAGGGGCGGACTGACAACTCATGGGGCCCCCGGGCAATTGGGGATCATGGGGCCCCTGTGTCCTTGCCCAAACTCAAATCTCACCCAAAAAAGCCTATGAAAGGTACCAGGGGCATTTTATGGGGCCCCCTACTGACCCCAGGCCCTTCGGGTAGTGCCCGAATACTCGAATGGTCAGTCCGCCCCTGGTCCAGTGTGATAAACCTACCTAACAGCCAGGGTTCCCTTTCTGTTTAAACAATGAAGTCCACAACCACATTTAGAAGAAACATCTTCAAATGCTCTACAGCCAGTTATTATAGGGATGGAGCAGCCATTGTCAGAGGTGTATTTACAACAAGGCAAACAAGGCATTTGCCTAGGGCGGCATTTTTCAGGGAAGAAGGAATGGAAGAGGGGACACATGGGGCTTGGGGACCAGATGAGAACTGAGAGAGGCTGCAGGCTCTCTCAGTTCCTAGGGATGTCCAGAGCTGTGAAGGTGAGTGTCTTTCTCTCTCTCTCTAACTGGGAGGGGCGTGGTCGGTGTATGGGGGTGATGGTAGTGGAAGGCTCTCTTGGGTGGTTTGGGGTCCAGGGGTGTTGTTGGTCAATGTCAGTCTCTCACGTGGAGGGGGGGGGGCACATTTTGTGTTGCCTAGGGCAGAACAAAACCTTAATACACCACTGGCCATTGGGACTAGTACCCCCTGTCTACTATAATGAGCTTAGCAGCTGCAAAAGAAAAAAGAATACATAGTGCTCATGTGCAGCCCAAAAAACAAGATGGTGCTCCCTTCAATGGCACTAGGGGATGCAGATCCCAACTGCTGCTGTACATTTCTGTGACACTGAACTTACACTTTAAGGATCAAACACATGTATGCATCTAACTAGCTAAATCCAATTCTCATTGGAGCAATTACCTCTTCATGAGGACCATGGATTAAAATAATATTAAACTATATTAACAGTGTGGATTTTACCCCCTTTTTACCTCCTTCCTCCTCTTTATGTTCTTTATCCTAGTTTTATTAAATTGTCTTCACCTTATGCACCTATTCCTGGATTCCAAACTCCCTGACTTTGAAGCTGACAATAGGTGACCCAAAAGTCCCTTACCTTTCACGGTATTGTCATGAATATATCGCTTTGAGAGTGGAGTCCCATTTGATATACTGTATTTGCTTGTTCTTGCTCTTCTAAATGTTTATATGCTCTAGCTGACACTTTGGTACCTGCATGGGTGCATCTATCGCTATTCTTTTTAAAATCAATAAAACAAACTGAAAATAAAAAAAAACTAACATCGGATTTAATATATGAATAATACATTAAAAAATTACATCTGATTCAATGCAAACACATTCTTAGTAGTTTGTAAGCATATAATAATAACAAAACACAATTATTTAAATAAATATGTGTAGAAATAAAATAAAAAATGACTTTTTGTGTTGCAATAGTACAACCAATAAATTACTTTGTTAATTATTTGTATTAGTTATTATTATTATTTGTATTAATTATGATCAGGGGCGGACTGACAACTCATGGGGCCCCCGGCCAATAGGGGATCATGGGGCCCCTGTGTCCTTGCCCAAACTCAAAAAAGCCTATGAAAAAGGTACCAGGGGCATCTCATGGGGCCCCCTACTGACCCCGGGCCCTCGGGCAGTGCCTGAGTTTCCAAATGGTCAGTCCGCCCCTGTTAATGATACAAACACATCACTAGAGAGCAGACTATTTCAATGAAATTGATTTTGTTGTTGGCAAAACATTGCCATAGCTAAATGAAAATCTTGCTCAATAAACCATGATATTTGCTTGCAAAAAAGTCTACACCTTTTTTCTTCTTTTTTTGGGATGGGGGGTAGTTGTGTATTATTTGTATTTGAGTATCTACCAGATTCACCAACCCATATGTGAATAAATGGGTCCAAAAAAGCCCTGAGACTCTGTCTCCAACTGAGATGTTGGTGTGTTAAGGTTTTATTGGACCCATTTGTTCAAGTATGGGTCACATAGTTACATAGTTATTCTGGCTGAAAAAAGAAAAAAGTCCATCCAGTTCAACCATAAAAAAAAAAGTTATAATCCTACACCCACAGTTAATCCAGAGGAAGGCAAAAAAAACAGCAAAGCATGATCCAATTTGCTCCTGCAGGGGAAAAAATCCTTCCTGATCCCCGAGAGGCAATCGGATATTCCCTGGATCAACTTTACCTATAAATGTTAGTATCCAGTTATATTCTGTATATCTAGGAAAGAATCCAGGACTTTTTTAAAGCAATCCACTGAGCTGGCCAGAACCAACTCTTGAGGGAGTTTATTCCACATTTTCACAGCTCTTACTGTGAAGAAACCTTTCTGCATTTGGAGATTAATGGTTCTACTCTTCTTGGCCTAATATTTTTAGCTCTTGCTTGAATTTTTTTTAAACCACAACAGATCTATTCATAAGAGCTCTTTCACACAGGCAGCTGGGGAAAGGAAGGTTGAGTCAAATCCAGGGGTCAGAGCCAAGGTTTTACTGCCCTCCAGCCACAAATTGGCATTTTGACATTACAGTCTGCCTGGGCTATACACATATAGTAGCCGTGATGCTTTGCTACATGGGCTGCTAAGTCTGAGAATGTGAGAGGTGGCGCCGCATGTGAAATTCGCCCATTGAGGTCAACAAGATTCACGCTTCAGCCACAAGCATTTGCGGTGCGTTCCCACAATGTAAAATTGCTGCTTGGAATTGAAAAAACAAAACAGGATTAAGGTTATGTGAAAATATTTTTGATATTGAGTTTTTAAGGGGGGGGGGGGGTTTAACTGCTAGCCTACAGGGCACTTATACCCCTTTCCTGCCCAGGCCAATTTCCAGCTTTCAGTGCTGTCACACTTTGAATGACAATTGCGCGGTCAAACAACACTGTACCCATATGACATTTTTATCATTTTTTTGTGACAGAGCTTTATTTTGGTGGTATTTAATCACCTCTGGGTTTTTTATGTTTTCTTAAACAAACCAAAAACCACTGAAAATTTTGTAAAAAAAAATGTTTTTTCTTAGTTTGTGTTATAAAATTTTGTAAATAAGTTATTTTTCTCCTTCACTGATGTGCGCTAATGAGGCTGCACTGATGTACACTGATAGGTGGCACTGATGGGCACTGATGAGGAGGCACTGGTAGGTGGCACTGATGGGCATTGACGGGGATCACTGATGGGCACTGAAAGGTAGCACTGATACATGGCACTGATACAGTTGCAAGAAAAAGTATGTGAACCCCTTGGGATTACGTGGAGTTTTGCATGAGTTGGGCATAAAATGTGCTCTGAACGTCATCTAAGTCACAACAATAGAAGAACACAGTCTGCTGAACATAATACTACACAAACATTAGATGTTGCCATGGTTTAATTGCACATAACATGTAAACATTCACAGTGCAGGGAGGAAAAAGTATGTGAACCTTTGATTTAATAACTGATTGACCCTCCTTTGGCAGGAATAACCTCAACCAAACGTTTCCTGTAGTTGCAGATCAGACCTGCACAACGATCTGGAGTAATTTTGGACCACTCCTCTTCACAAAATTGTTTCAGTGTAGAAATATTCTTGGGATGTCTGGTGTGAATCGCTCTCTTAAGGTCATGCCACAGCATTTCAATCGGGTTGAGGTCAGGACTCTGACTGGGCCACTCCAGAAGGCGTATTCTGTGCTGTTGCAGCCATTGTTTTGAAGAATTACTTGTATGCTTTGGGTCATTGTCCTGTTGCATCACCCATCCTCTGCGGAGCTTCAGTTGGCGGACAGATGGTCGTACGTTTTCCTGCAAAATGTCTTGATAAACTCTGGAATTCATTTTCCCATCAATGACAACAATCCGTCCAGGCCCTGAGGCAGCAAAGCAGCCCCAAACCATGATGCTCCCTCCGCCATGTTTTACAGTGGGGATGAGGTTTTGATGTTGGTGTGCTGTGCCTTTTTTTCTCCACACATAGTGTTGTGTGTTCTTCCCAAACAACTCAATCTTGGTTTCATCTGTCCACAGTATATTTTGCCAGTAGTGCTGTGGAACATCCAGGTGCTCTTTTGCAAACTTCAAACGTGCTACAATATTCTTTTTGGACAGCAATGGCTTCCTCCGTGGTGTCCTCCCATGTACTCCATTCTTGTTTAATGTTTTCCTTATTGTAGATGTGTCAACAAAAATGTTAGCATGTGCCAGAGATTTCTGTAGGTTTTTAGCTGACACTCTGGTATTCTTCTTTACCTCATGCAGAATTCTGCGCTGTGCTCTTGCAGTCATTTTTACAGGACGACCACGCCTAGGGAGAGTAGCAACAGTGCTAAACTTTCTCCATTTGTAGACAGTCTGTCTTACTGTGGACACATGAACATCAAGGCTTTTGGAGATACTTTTGTAACCCTTTCCAGCTTCATGCAAGTCAACAATTCTTGATCATAGGTCTTCTGAGAGCTCTTTTCTGCGAGGCATGGTTCATTTATGACTATACTATATGACTCCAATAACCCATTATCACCAGGAGCATTTTCAAATATTTCAGTTTTAGCATTTAAATCATTTGGTTCAAGTACTCTCTTGTCCAGAGCAGCACCATAGTTGTCCCAGGCAACCTCTGGCTCCAACACACAGAGCTACCAGGAGGTTTCCATGGACACCTTTGCAGCCCTTGATACTGTTGCCAAGGGCAACAACATATCTTTACTCATATTCACATCAACGCTGTTATCTTTAGTGAGCTGTGCTAGCCCATCACCAACCATAACATTACATTTACCAATAGTAACACTTTTGTCGACATGACCATCAGCATTCTCATTACATATAGACATGACTGTGGCTTTTGCGGGTAGTCCCTGGATATTACCCAGCTGAGCAGCCTGTCAGCCATGCCTCACAGCACTCTCTCTCTCTCTAAAGGAGCAGTATTTTCAGTTTTAGCAGCTCCATAGCTGACCTGGGAAATCCTCTGCTCCGTCACTGCGGGCTCCTGGGAGGTTTCCCTGGGCATTTCTGCAGCACCTATCACTAGGGAACACGGTGCCAGGATAGTTTTGGTCACCCCTAGTCTAACTTCCCCAGCCATCTGCTGGATTATAGCAGGCCCCTGCAGAGTCCCCATGTCCTATTCCATATTTAGTCCTGCTAATCGTTGGGCTGTTCCCTGTGCCTCCCCACTACTCAGGGTAGCACACAGCAGCCAGTCCATGTCCATCTGTATTGTGGAACTCCCTGAAGGACACTCTCACTTCCTTGGACTCAGTCCCACAAACCGAAACAGTCTTACCGTTTCCTGAAGCAGGTGTCATAGCCTTCACTTGAGTGCGTAGTCTCTCCTCTGTGGTGTCTTCACGGACTGACTTCCCCATGTGGTCACGAGGCAACACTGCAGCCATTCCTGACCAACTTACACCCCCTGCAGGTAACACAAGATCCCTGTTGCTAGGGGTAACAGTAGACTCGCTCTCAAAAGGCAATTGGCTATACCTCATGTCGGATGCAGGCTGTTGTACCCTCTGTTCAGGGCTGACCACTTCACCTAAGCGGCCGTAACACGAAACCTTGCATTTCTCTGGCTTCAGATCCCTTGGCCTTCCAGCGACACCTCTTCCAACCTGGAGCATTGCTGGCCAGCCATGACACGCCGAACTTCCCCTCAAAGAAGGATTTCCTCTTTAACCTCCCTGGCGGTATGATTATTTCAGATTTTTTGTGCTGAAAGCGGTACCATTTTTTTGCATGGAAATATGTATTTTTTTTTTGTAGGCCTGTAATTTAGGAATAACTCCCTGAAATCTGTCCGAACAAGAGTCTAGTAAACATCCCGGGTATGATAAAACTTGAAACACGAAATCATAAATTATAATTTAATAAATACTCATAAAAAATAATAATATAATAATAATAAATTGAATTCAATAATATAATCAAACCAAAAACACTGAAATTTGAAATATATCGCCAATTTCGCACATCGCTGAGCAAAGTCGCAAATTCGTTTTCAGTGTCTGATGACGAATTTCCCCCACGAATCATTATCACTCAATTCTGCAAGTGGTTCTAATTTACTATCGCTGTTCTCTAGCTGGTCTAAAATCGATTTTGACCTAAAGGGACGCTTTTTGGACGCCATGGACTTTTCTAAGTTTCCAGGCAGAAAGAACAGTCAAAATGCAGGCAGGGCGCCGGACAAAGCACTCGGGACAAAATGCGAAGGACAAGGTAAGCGCTGTAGGGAATCCCTATGCAACGCCGCATGGTAAGCCCGAGTGTAGCTTTTGGTACTGAAACTTTACCCCGAGCTACACTCGGGAATACCGCCAGGGAGGTTAAAGGTACAGTAGTCATCCTGGTCCCAATCCATGAAATGGTAAATCGACCGGAACGCCCTCGGTAATAAGGATTGCAGCAACTCTGGCCACTGGTCCCTAGGCCATTTTCTCTGTGTAGCGCCTTTTTCAAAGTTTTCAAGGAAGTCCTCCTCTGTAGGTAGCATGGGTTGCATGTAATCAGAGGCCCAGAACTCAGCACCTCTCACCGTAGACTTTACATTGCAGCTATTGCTACGAGCAACCGCACTCCTCTCAAACTTGTGGTCAGCCTGTCGCTCCTTCCTTGCACTCAGAGCCGGCTTGCCAAACGCAGATGCAGTCCTTTGCTTTGCTATGCAACTTTGCACTGGAGGCTGAGACAAAGGGCATTTGGAGACAGTGTGCCCCCACTACCTGCACCGCAAGCATCGCTCTTGCCAGCGTGTTTTGTCCACATTGCAGCCTTTTTCCAGCTTAGGTACACAGCCGATGACAGATCGCGCCGCTGCGCGGCTCTGCTGGAGCTCAATCTGTGCGGGAGGACGCCATATGGCGTCCACCTGGAACGCTGATGACATTTGCCGGCGGCCATTCGGCCATAGGGCGGGGGGCAAATGGTTGACATTCATTTTCTCTCATTGTATCTATTTGGAAAGCCTTTCATGGTCCCAGTACATTGTTCTGGGAGCATGGTGACAAGCCTTATCTTCCCTTACACAGTGAGGGTGTTTTTTTTTTGTTTTTTTTTTAAATGTATTAATTTTTGAAAAATAAAACCTTCAAAGAACTCTTACTAAATACCTTGGACTGTTTGCTTTCCAAAAAGGCGGTCATCTGGGGGGTATTCGCACTGTCCTGGTGTTTTGGGGCCTCAAGAAATGAGATAGGCCATCAAGTACATCAAGACTGATCGATTTTCATATATATATATATACAGTATGTGAATCAGCACTCAACCCTAACGGTGAATTTTTCTCATTTGCTCTTTTTTGGTCTGATAAACATAAATCATTGCAAAATATTTTTTTTTCTGTTTAACCGCCTCCCGCCCGCCATATAGTCCACGAGGTGGTTCTCTAGTTCTGAGAGGACGTCATATGATGTCCTCCCATTCTCACCGTGCATGCGCGGCTCCGGGAGCAATCGCCAGTGCACTGTGTCCCTCGGACACAGCGGATCACCGATTCACGGAAAGAGCCGAAGATGTCAGCTCGGTCATGTGATCAGCTGTGTCCAATCACAGGTGCCTTGATGATCAGTGTAGCCCCAGCAGTACCACCTGTCAGTGTCCATCAGTGCCAGCACTCAGTGCTCATCCATGTCACCTGCCATTGCCCATCAGTGCCATATCAATGCCACAGATCAGTGCCCATCTGAGCTGACTTTCAGTGTCACCTGTGAGTGCCAGCCAGTGCAACCTATCAATGCCAATCAGTGCCACATATCAGTGCCAGTCAGTGCCGCCTATCAGTGCTGCCTTTCAGTGCTCATCAGTAATGCCTGTCAATACCCATCAGTGCCTCCTCATCAGTGCCCATCAGTGCCTCCTCATCAGTGCCCATTAGTGCCACCTATCAGTGCCCATCACTGCAGCCTCATTAGCGCACATCAGTGAAGGAGAAAAATCACTTATTTACAAAATTTTATAACAAAATCTAAGAAAAAACTTTTTTTTTCAAAATTTTCAGTGGTTTTTGGTTTGTTTAAGAAAAAATTAAAATCCCAGAGGTGATTAAATACCACCAAAACAAAGCTCTGTCTGTCACAAAAAAAATGATAAAAATTTCATATGGGTACAGTGCTGCATGATCGCGTAATTGTCATTCAAAGTGTGGGTATAAGTGCCCTGTAGGCTAGTGGTTAATAAAAGCAAAAAAAAAGCCCCATTGATCCTTCCAGAAATCTTATCAGCCCATAAGTCATGGCCTGGACTGAGCGGAGCTAAGGGGAGGGCCAGCATGACTGCGGCTTGCAGACGAGGCGGAGATTGGATTTGGGTGGGAGGATATTCAATAGGTAGGGGCGGTTACTCACCTGATTGGAGTATTCAAGTTTGAGGGTGGTCTTTCCAGGATGAGGTTGGGACTTGCTGGGTGTCAGTCGGAGCTTGTTCCAGCATGGGTGAGGTTTGTCCCGCCCTCCCTCCCTCTCTGGACTTGCTTTATTGTTTTGTTGTTTTGTTTTTGTTTTTCCTCTTGTCCTTTGTGTTTGTCGTGTTGTTTGGTTTTGTTTGGGTTCCTTGATTTTATCTTCTTTCCTTGATCGGCATTTTGTGTTCTGGGGTGTTTGGCGTTTTTTGTTTTGTCATGGCAGCCGGCAGGGGTCGCTGGGTCTTTGAAGGCGGTGCTGGAGTGACCATTTGGTGGATTATGGGTTGGGCCCATCGTAGGTATGGGTGTTCCTTCCCAATTATAAGGTCATGTTGGTAAGGTGGGAGTTCATTGGCTGTATCTGGGACTACGTAGTTGTAGTATTGTCCCCGAGGCGGTGTAGTAGCGGCTGGGGGCCTTTTCATTGGGTGTCAGATACAGCCGAGTTATTGATGTGAATAACAGTGCCTTGGAAGACCTTGGACCCGGTTGGGATCATTACTGTCAGTTATTATTTGATTGTACTGTATGAAGTGTTATGTAAGAGTTATGTTAATCCGTCGCTCTTCCCTCCGGGTGGATGCCATAAGGCGTCCTTTCCAGAGCGCGCATTGCACATGCCTACAGGGCCGCGCTGCGGCGTGATATGTCACTGGCCGTGTACCTCTGACACGGCCGATGACAGATCTGTGTACCGGCCCCGTTGCCAGTACCATGTGACCTGTTGTGACCAATCCCAGCAGTTCAGTTGTATACAATGGATGGCTTCCTTTCATGCCATCCATTGTATACAAGTGTGTCTAGCTGTGAATGGTCACAGCGATCACATGCACAAGCTGGGCCAATCACAGCCCAGCTGTGTCATGTGATTAGCCGTGGCCAAATCACAAAAAAAAAAAAACCCAGAGTGAATCGATTTCATTCAGGTAAATGCATGCTAATAGCAAAGTACTTCTTTGCTATAAGCAAATTGTGTAAAAAAAAAAAAAAAAAATACTGATCACTCCCCCAAAGTAGTACAATGTTATTATGGTAACATTATACTACTTTGGTCATAGTGAAATATGAAAAAAAAATATTAGCTGAAAGTAGAAAATATAGTTTTTTTTCAAAATTTTGGTTTTTTTTGTTTATAGCGCAAAAAATAAAAAGCGCACAGGTGTTAAAATACCACCAAAAGAAAGCTCTATTTGTGTGAAAAAAAGGACGTAAATTTCGTTTGGGTATAGCATTGCATGACCGCGCAATTATCATTTGAATTAGTGCAGTGCTGTATTGCAAAAAAGGCATAAATTACAGTATCTATACCATAGGTTGTAGACGCTATAACGTTCACACAAAGCAATCAATATACACTGATTGGGATTTTTTTTTACCAAAAACATGTAGCAGAATACATTTTGGGTTAAATTTATGACTAACTTTGAGTTTGCGATATATTTTTTATAGCTGAAAGTAGAAAATATTGGTTTTTTTCAAAATTCTTGTGTTTTTTTTGTTTATAGCGCAAAAAATAAAAAGCGCACAGGTGTTAAAATACCACCAAAAGAAAGCTCTATTTGTGTGAAAAAAAGGACGTAAATTTCGTTTGGGTACAGCATTGCATTTGCGTGCAATTATCATTTGAATTAGTGCAGCGCCAAACAGCAAAAAAAGGCCTGGTCATTAAGGGGGTTAAATCCTCAGGAGCTCAAGTGGTTAAATACCACCAAAAGAAAGCTCTAGTTGTGTGAAAAAAAGGTAATATTTTACAATGTTGTATGAGCACGCAATTGTCATTCAAAGTGTGAGAGCGCTGAAAGCTGAAAATTGGCCTGAGCAGGAAGAGGGTAAAAGTGCCCGGTATGGAAGCGGTTAAGCACTGCACTATAGATACTTGACATTGGGCAGGTGACAGTTGGCCGTTTTTGAAAACAAGGGTCAGTTTGACAGAGTCTATACCTGGTAACCTCCATAGCACAGTAGTGAGAGTGCCCGTCCAAAGAGTGCATGGTCGTAGGTTCGAGGCTTACCTCTGCCAAGTGCGTCTTTCAGCATGACTATGCAGTACTGGACATGAGATAAATGGATGTTACCAAATTTTTTTTTTTTTGGGCTTTGTTTTTTTTTTTTAACATTCATTTTCTCTCATTTTATCTATTTGGAAAGCCTTTCATGGTCCCAGTGCGGGTAAAAGAGTCCGGACTGGAAGTGGTTAACCACTTGAGCTCCTGAGGATTTACCCCCTTAATTACCAGGCCTTTTTTTGCTGTTTGGCGCTGCACTAATTCAAATGATAATTGCGCGGTCATGCAATGCTGTACCCAAACGAAATTTACCTCCTTTTTTTCACACAAATAGAGCTTTCTTTTGGTGGTATTTTAGCACCTGTGCGCTTTTTAATTTTTGCACTATAAACAAAAAAAACCACAAAAATTTTGAAAAAAAACAATATTTTCTACTTTCAGCTATAAAAAATATATCGTAAACTGAAAGTTAGTCATAAATTTAAGCCAAAATGTATTCTGCTCCATATTTTTGGTAAAAAAAATCCCAATAAGTGTATATTGATCGCTTTGTGTGAAAGTTATAGCGTCTACAAACTATGGTATAGATACTGTAATTTATGCCTTTTTTGCTATACAGCGCTGCACTAATTCAAATGATAATTGCGCGGTCATGCAATGCTGTACCCAAACGAAATTTACGTCCTTTTTTTCACACAAATAGAGCTTTCTTTTGGTGTTATTTGATCACTTGTACATTTTTTATTTTTTGCGCTTTAAACAAAAAAAAACACGAAAATTTTGAAAAAAACCCAATATTTTCTACTTTCAGCTATAAAAAATATATCGTAAACTCATAGTTAGTCATACATTTAAGCCAAAATGTATTCTGCTACATGTTTTTGGTAAAAAAATCCCAACAACTGTATATTGATTGCTTTGTGTGAAAGTTATAGGATCTACAAACTATGGTATAGATAATTTGAAATTTACACAGCTTTTACTTTCTGACCGCCCATCACATCTCTTGAGGTGCTAAAATACCAGGATAGAACAAACACCCCCAAATGACCCCTTTTCGAAAAGCAGACACCCTAAGCTATCTGTTGAAAGACATATTGGGGTTTATTTACTAAAGCTGGAGAGTCCAAAATCAGACTCCCTTCTGCATAGAAACCAATCAGCTTCCAGGTTTCATTGCCAAAGCTTCATTGAACAAGCTGAGGTTAGAAGCTGATTGGTTTCTATGCAGAAGGGAGTCTGATTTTGGACTCTCCAGCTTTAGTAAATAAACCCCATTGTGTCCATGGAAGATTTGGTTTTTTCCACAAGTTTCTGGAAAATGACAAAAACGTTTTTTTTTTTTACACAAAATTGTCATTTAAATGATTTATTTCTTGCAGAAGCCATGGGTATATGTGGAATTACACCCCAAAATAGATTCTACTACTTCTACCGAGTATGAGGATACCACACATGTGACACTTTTTGGGAGCCTAGCCACATACAGGAGCCTGAAATCCAATGACCACTTTGAAAGCCTGAAGGTGCGTAACTTCTTCATTTCACTTCCCCACTACCTATCACAGTTTCGGAGGCTCTGAAATGCCAGGATAGCACCAAACCCCCCCCCCAAATGACCCCTTTTTGGAAAGTAGACACTCCAAGGAATTTAAAAAGAGGCATGGTAAGTATTTTGCAGATCTCATTTTTTTCTCACAAGGTTTTGAAATATAAAAAAGAAAAGAAAAAATATGTTTTTATTTTTTTCTTCATTTTCCAAAAACTTGTGGCAACAAATGAGATCTTCAAAATACTTACCATGCATCTTATCAAATTCCTTTGGGTGTCTACTTTCCAAAAAGGGGTCATTTGGGGGGATTTGGTGCTTTTCTGGCATTCCAGGGCCTCCGAAACTGTGATAGGTAGTCACGAAGTGTAATGAGGAAATAAAGCCCTTTAAAAGCCTGAAGGTGCTTATTGGATTTTGGGGTCCTGTACTTGGCTAGACTGCCAAAATGTCTCTCATATGTGGCACCCCCATACTCGGGAGAAGTAGCAGAATGTATTTTGGGGAGTAATTCCACATATACATATGGCTTGTGTGAGCAATAAATTATTTCAAAGACAATTTTGTGTAATTTTATTTTATTTTTTTGTCATTTTCCACAAACTTGTGGTAAAAAAATAAATTCTTCTATTGATTCAACATTCCTCTCAGCAAATAGTTTGGGGTGACTACTTTCCAAAAAGGGGTCATTTTGGGGGGTGGGGGCGTTTTATGCCCAGCATTAGAAGTTTATGCCACACATCATTCACTCTTCTAACCACCTGAAGACCAATCCTTTTTGTTCACATGAAAAAAATCTGTATTTTTTGCTAGGAAATAATTTAAACCCCCAAACATTATATATTTTTTTAAAGCAGACACCCTAGTGAATAAAATGGTAGGTACTACAATTTTTCATGGCACATAGTACTCGCGCAGCGATTTTTCAAAAGCAATGTTTAAAAAAAAATACACTTGTTTTATTTTAATGCACAAAAACACAATATATTGGCCAATTGTTTGGTAAAATATAAAAGATAATGGTATGCCGAGTAAATATATAGCAAACATGACATGCTATAACAGGGAATGCAAATAACCCCTATAACTTCAATGGGCATTGTCATATATTCTTTTTTTTTGAGAAATCTGGGGTCTATCAGACTCTAGATATTGTCAAGGTCCTACCTTTTCCCAGAGATTATGTTTCTCCATGTGCTGGCATCCATGTTGGATTTCTGCAGAGCATGGTGGGAATATTTTATGCCTTCTGGTCTCTGAGGTCCATCCCCCAGAGGGGTGTGGCTGATTACATATAAGCCTGTGGTTCGCACATGTCCTTTGCACTTGTGTCTTGTGTCTTGGTGTTGCTATAACGCTGTTCTGACTCTCGTGACTCTCCTGGAAGCTGACTCGGCTTGTGACCTGACCATTCTTTGTGTTCTCCTTTGATCTGACCCTCCATTGCTGAACTCGGCCCGTGACCCGTGATTCTCGTCTGCTGTCCTGTACCGTTTTCTCCCGTTGCTGTCGACCCGGCCTGCCCAACTACTCTATTGTCTTTTCCACTAGCTACACGCCATTGGCGGCGGCCATTACCGCAATTGAGGTGTCTCGGGGGCCGCGACCTGGTTCCTGGCTGCGTCAAGTCCATCCCCACCATCAGAGGCCCTGGTGAAGGGCAGCCTGGGACTTAGACTCCGCGCCCTGGGGGACTTCGGTCTGTGGGTGGTGGTTGTCGCCAGCCAGTGCGTTACATTGTTATTAGGCCTGCCTGTCCGTTCCTCAGCTCCTGCCCTGACAGATATCTCCTCTGCCCTTACATTATCTAATCAAACCAAAATCGGTGTGATCAGATGCTTTCCCAATTTACAAATGGCACTGTTTATATCCTGCGAAACTGAAGTGATGAAATGCTTGTAGCTTCCAAATTCTTAGACTAAAGAGATGATTGGCACCACTCTGGTCTCCAATCAGCTCTATGGTCAGCTGGCAGAAACACCGGCTGCATTCTCAGGTTCCCCTGATGGCATGGGACTGCCCGAGAAGGCCGCGGAAGGCAGCGGGGGAGGGGGGACATCATCTCCCACTTCTTGTAAAAGCAATCTTGCAGCTAATTAGCCACTAGGATTGCTTTTACATGAAAGCCGATAACCGGCTGAAAAAAACAACACCAGGATGATGCCTGCAGCTGTAGGCATCATCCTGGTATAACCCTTCAAATCCAGTGATGTACCAGTACATTGCTGGTCATTTATACGATGTTCTTTTTTTTTTTGTATGCAGCCAGTGGACTGAATGAAAAAATGAGAAGAAATCTCTGCCAGAAAAAGTGTGTGGTATGCCCACCATTAGAATATACCGCCTTGCATCCACTCACTTCTAATGGTGGGCACACATTAGGTCACATTAGGTCAGTTCCAAGATTGAATAAATGTCTAAATAGTGTTACTCTTGAATAAAAATTGTCCACGTATAAGTGGTACCCCATATGGAGAAATGATGACACCAAGTCCCAAACTATCTTGCCACTTCTCCCCATGTAGTCTGGGCATCCGGGGGGGGGGCTCCACGTGACTATCTTTTCCCTCATAAATCCGAAACTTATAAGTATAGCCCAGGGGCGGACTGACCATTTAGAAACTCGGGCACTGCCCGGGGTCAGTAGGGGGCCCCATGAGATGCCCCTGGTACCTTTTTCATAGGTTTTTTGAGTTTGGGCAAGGACACGGGGGGCCCCATGATCCCCTATTGCCCGGGGGCCCCATGAGTTGTCAGTCCACCCCTGGTATAGCCTGTTGTCCTCTCAAAGGTCTTCTACATCTTGACCCCATATCTGGCACGCTTGCAGGGGAGAAATTGCTTGAATGCAAGGCGGCCAGAAAAATTAATAAGGGACTCATCAACGTAGATGTTTTGCTGGGGAGTATAGACATCTGCAAATTTTAGGTTAAGGTGATTTGCGAGGGGCTGAATTTTGTGGAGCCGGTCAAATTCAGGGTTACCCCGAGGATGACAGAGTGTATTGTCGCTGAAATGCATAAAACACATTATACTCTCATATCTATGCCTGGCCATGGCAGCAGAGAACATGGCATATGATGAATCGGGTCTGCGGACCAATACAACCGCAATTCATTTCTTTTAGTAATGCCCATGTTGAGGGTTAGGCCCAAAAAAAAAGTAAATTTGAAAACCGTAATGAGTTTCCATGCGAATGGTCTAGCAAGGTTTGAATTTGGGTTGGTGGCAATAAATTGTAGTGCATATAAACTGCTTTGATCCACAATCAACGCATACAGATATTCCGTGAAAAACAGCTCCAAAAATCAAGGAGGTATGTGAAAGACCAAGATGTACTAGACCGCTGGTACTCGACAGTTCACCAAAAGGTAGCGCGGCACTAGTACTGGCACTCTGCTGCATGTGAGAGTCATCAAAATTTACCGACAAGTGCTAACAGAGATCAGGCCTGATTCTGCGAACACTGCGGTTTTGTGTGCAATGTATCAAGTAACAGTGACCTACTGAGACTACACTTGCTGGGGGAGAAGGGGGGGGTAAGTGTAGGGGCTAAACGCAGGTGTTGGCAGGTGCCGGGGCTGATCCCGCTAACGCTGCGTTTTTGGGGATGCTATACTAATGTGATCGCTGGTATAGTGCTGACCTGATCAAAGATATTGACCCGTTCAGACACTATACTAGCAATGGAGGTTTATTGTACATGAGCGTGCTCCTGGCAATCAAGGGGTTAAATGTGATGACTGGTGTACTGACGGGCAATCTGACGCTATCTGGGAGGGGTGTGAAAACCACGGGAGCGTGACTCACATATATCTAAATATATATATATATATATATATATATATATATATATATATATATATTGTGGGAACTCGCTTCAAATGGTAGAGCTTTGTTAAACGCACACAGCAACTCGCTTTCTTTTTTTAAGGCTTTTTAGCCCACTTTTATTTAAAGAAAATGTCCCGTCACATAAGGCTTCCCACGCAGGGGTATCCACCATCAAACACATGCAAATGAAAACTCAGCCTCCTGGTTTGTACACAGGTTTTATGTCTGTCTCCTACAGACTCTTTCCAAAATATGGCTCTCGCACACAGCTAGTCAGGAGCACACAGCTAGTCAGGAGCACACAGCTAGTCAGGAGCACACAGCTAGTCAGGAGCACACAGCTAGTCTTGCTTCCACCTCTCCTGGGTGAAGTCCTTCTGACTCCAAGGCAGAGACCTCCTGTCTGCCGGGGTGGAGCCCTCCTGACTCCTATCTGCCGGGGTGGAGCCCTCCTGACTCCTATCTGCCGGGGTGGAGCCCTCCTGACTCCTATCTGCCGGGGTGGAGCCCTCCTGACTCCTATCTGCCGGGGTGGAGCCCTCCCAAATCTCTTAGAAATCTCCAGGCTACAGGTCCTAAAACAGGCTTTACAAACCAAAGAGGAAACCAATAAACCCATTTCCTCTGCATTATGAGAACTGCCTGGAGCCCCTCAACCTGTATGGTTGAGAATCCTGGGTCACCACTGTGATTTTCACCGTGGCAGGATACCGCACTGCCACATATCCCCCCCCCTTTGTTTTGATCCCGTAGGGGGCAGAACACACAAGCCCAAACTCTTTAATTTGGCAGCTCTGTGCCAGCTTTCACCCATATGCGCCCATACCTGACTGACATCACTTTCAAAGGAAATGTCTTCCTGTCTTACGAGGCGACTTTCCCTGTATTCTCCTACTACATGGACGCAACCTCTATAAAGACACTGTGCCTTTTTACGGGTTCGCTTCCAAAACCGTTGCCTCTCTATTTTCCTATCGTTCACCCAAGTCACCTTCCCATTAAGAAATTTCCAAAACGGTACTTTTCTGAGGGTGAGGTTGATGCCTGAGTTTTAGGAGTCGGATAACATTTAAGCTACGCTGCACTTTCAACAGCCGGTTTCCCTTTAGCTTTTAAAGGGTCACGCTTTTAAACACAAAAAGTGTGGGTTCTTTTATTGGGGTTACCTTAGACCCTCTCTGCATTCTAAGTACATGCATCTTCTTACTGACCAAACTTAGCTCTGCTTGTTTCCCCACGTACACTGCATGCTTCCTTTTGTCACTGAGATTCTCAGACAACAGCAATGTCCTACTCTCCTTCTGAAGGACAGACCGATTGTCTTTCCCTTCAGATGTTTTTATGTCAGGGGACCTCTTTAAATATTCCACTTCCTTCAAGTTTTCCCTCGGGGGAGATAAGCCATTTAAAGTTTCCCTTCCCAGACAACCCTCCTGAACCTGTAAGGGGCCTAATTCTACTGCAGCTTTTATCTCAGCGGCGTCTACCACCGCATTACCCGCCACATCACATGTTTCAGGGTTATCAGCACGCATGTCCACATGACCTTCAGGTCCATCATTAGGCTTATGATCACCCACAGAAACTAAATGATCGACATTTCCTAGTGCCTGGCACTTTTCCTCCTCATATTTTTCAACATTTACCAGTGCCTTGCATTTTTCCTCATGGTCAGACACATCCACACCTTTGTCAGAACTCATTTCAATGTTTGGCAGGGCAGTGTCTGGAGACCGAGCGCACAAAGCGGAGTGGTTGTCTCCCATGGCAACGTCACTATCCACCAGCCCCACTGGCACATGAACCTCTTCCAGCAACTGTCCTGACACCTGACCATCATAACAATTCTACATTTGGGTTACTGACCTCAATCACTTGATTTGTGCCATCTGACACTTCCACCAACACCAGCTCATTTGGTATCACACTATTCATTACCACACCATTGGATGCTTTGTGGTTTGTGGGCATGATCTCTGCTATGTGCTCAATCTCACTTGTCCCTTCCATATTGGGAGGGGGACCATCTGCAGCAACAGCAAGTGTGCCCTTGTCTATAAGCTGCTCTGCAGTCCCTCCATTTAGCACAGCAGAAGTCGTGTCCACTCCATTGTTGGCAACAGAGGTCCCTTTCAACAAAGCCAACAGGTTTTTAGCCCATCTGTCCCAGTCTACTTTCTCTGCGCTCCAATCAGAGGTACTACGCAGTACCGCACCAACTGGCGGAGGAGACACAGGACAGAGAGGCTCAGCAGCCGCAGACACATCACATATCTCACTTTTGTTCAAACCAAACAGTGCACTAAATTTTGAACCTCAACAGGTTGCAATACTACACCCTCACCACCGTACTCTGATGGCGCTTCATTCAACTCATGAACATTTCCATACATTGTATTGTCAGCACTGACAGACTCCATTAACCCATTATCGCCATCATACATTGTATTGTCAGCACTGACAGACTCCATTAACCCATTATCGCCATCATACATTGTATTGTCAGCACTGACAGACTCCATTAACCCATTATCGCCATCATACATTGTATTGTCAGCACTGACAGACTCCATTAACCCATTATCGCCATCATACATTGTATTGTCAGCACTGACAGACTCCAATAACCCATTATCACCAGGAGCATTTTCAAATATTTCAGTTTTAGCATTTAAATCATTTGGTTCAAGTACTCTCTTGTCCAGAGCAGCACCATAGTTGTCCCAGGCAACCTCTGGCTCCAACACACAGAGCTACCAGGAGGTTTCCATGGACACCTTTGCAGCCCTTGATACTGTTGCCAAGGGCAACAACATATCTTTACTCATATTCACGTCAACGCTGTTATCTTTAGTGAGCTGTGCTAGCCCATCACCAACCATAACATTACATTTACCAATAGTAACACTTTTGTCGACATGACCATCAGCATTCTCATTACATATAGACATGACTGTGGCTTTTGCGGGTAGTCCCTGGATATTACCCAGCTGAGCAGCCTGTCAGCCATGCCTCACAGCACTCTCTCTCTCTCTAAAGGAGCAGTATTTTCAGTTTTAGCAGCTCCATAGCTGACCTGGGAAATCCTCTGCTCCGTCACTGCGGGCTCCTGGGAGGTTTCCCTGGGCATCTCTGCAGCACCTATCACTAGGGAACACGGTGCCAGGATAGTTTTGGTCACCCCTAGTCTAACTTCCCCAGCCATCTGCTGGATTATAGCAGGCCCCTGCAGAGTCCCCATGTCCTATTCCATATTTAGTCCTGCTAATCGTTGGGCTGTTCCCTGTGCCTCCCCACTACTCAGGGTAGCACACAGCAGCCAGTCCATGTCCATCTGTATTGTGGAACTCCCTGAAGGACACTCTCACTTCCTTGGACTCAGTCCCACAAACCGAAACAGTCTTACCGTTTCCTGAAGCAGGTGTCATAGCCTTCACTTGAGTGCGTAGTCTCTCCTCTGTGGTGTCTCCACGGACTGACTTCCCCATGTGGTCACGAGGCAACACTGCAGCCATTCCTGACCAACTTACACCCCCTGCAGGTAACACAAGATCCCTGTTGCTAGGGGTAACAGTAGACTCGCTCTCAAAAGGCAATTGGCTATACCTCATGTCGGATGCAGGCTGTTGTACCCTCTGTTCAGGGCTGACCACTTCACCTAAGCGGCCGTAACACGAAACCTTGCATTTCTCTGGCTTCAGATCCCTTGGCCTTCCAGCGACACCTCTTCCAACCTGGAGCATTGCTGGCCAGCCATGACACGCCGAACTTCCCCTCAAAGAAGGATTTCCTCTTTAACCTCCCTGGCGGTATGATTATTTCAGATTTTTTGTGCTGAAAGCGGTACCATTTTTTTGCATGGAAATATGTATTTTTTTTATTGTAGGCCTGTAATTTAGGAATAACTCCCTGAAATCTGTCCGAACAAGAGTCTAGTAAACATCCCGGGTATGATAAAACTTGAAACACGAAATCATAAATTATAATTTAATAAATACTCATAAAAAATAATAATATAATAATAATAAATTGAATTCAATAATATAATCAAACCAAAAACACTGAAATTTGAAATATATCGCCAATTTCGCACATCGCTGAGCAAAGTCGCAAAATCGTTTTCAGTGTCTGATGATGAATTTCCCCCACGAATCATTATCACTCAATTCTGCAAGTGGTTCTAATTTACTATCGCTGTTCTCTAGCCGGTCTAAAATCGATTTTGACCTAAAGGGACGCTTTTTGGACGCCATGGACTTTTCTAAGTTTCCAGGCAGAAAGAACAGTCAAAATGCAGGCAGGGCGCCGGAAAAAAGCACTCGGGACAAAATGCGAAGGACGAGGTAAGCGCTGTAGGGAATCCCTATGCAACGCCGCATGGTAAGCCCGAGTGTAGCTTTTGGTACTGAAACTTTACCCCGAGCTACACTCGGGAATACCGCCAGGGAGGTTAAAGGTACAGTAGTCATCCTGGTCCCAATCCATGAAATGGTAAATCGACCGGAACGCCCTCGGTAATAAGGATTGCAGCAACTCTGGCCACTGGTCCCTAGGCCATTTTCTCTGTGTAGCGCCTTTTTCATAGTTTTCAAGGAAGTCCTCCTCTGTAGGTAGCATGGGTTGCATGTAATCAGAGGCCCAGAACTCAGCACCTCTCACCGTAGACTTTACATTGCAGCTATTGCTACGAGCAACCGCACTCCTCTCAAACTTGTGGTCAGCCTGTCGCTCCTTCCTTGCACTCAGAGCCGGCTTGCCAAACGCAGATGCAGTCCTTTGCTTTGCTATGCAACTTTGCACTGGAGGCTGAGACAAAGGGCATTTGGAGACAGTGTGCCCCCACTACCTGCACCGCAAGCATCGCTCTTGCCAGCGTGTTTTGTCCACATTGCAGCCTTTTTCCAGCTTAGGTACACAGCCGGTGACAGATCGCGCCGCTGCGCGGCTCTGCTGGAGCTCAATCTGTGCGGGAGGACGCCATATGGCGTCCACCTGGAACGCTGATGACATTTGCCGGCGGCCATTCGGCCATAGGGCGGAGGGCAAATGGTTAACATTCATTTTCTCTCATTGTATCTATTTGGAAAGCCTTTCATGGTAAAAAGGTTGGGAGAACCACAATCGGGCTCAGGGTAGGATTTCTGCTGCTGTTCCTAATTTTGAGATATGGATTGCGTGCACGCCGGAAAATAATTACACGGACAACTGTCCAGTACAACCACTTTCACATCATCTCATCTCTGTTTATTGCAGGGCGGTGCTTAACCTTTTATACATAGAGAACAATAGAGTATACGTCACTATTACGTATATACAGTCACATTCTGAAAGGCACATTTTGCTTGGTTGAAATATAGGAGAAATGTAGAAACTTGATGCTTGCTTCTCATCCCGTTATCTCTGTTCACTCCCCTTCACATTCCCAAAGTCTAAGTGAAATCATCTCAGTGCGAAGGGAGGGGTTGAGAGCATCGCTCTGAGCAAAACAAGTTAAGGAGGACTGCAAAGCCCAGCAGACAAAATATATATATATATATATATATATATATATATATATACACTCACAACACATATATTTAGAAATATAAAAAAGTATAAAAGTAAATATGTATAAAATGTATATTTTAAACAGAAAACAGAATAGGCATTTTACCAAATCCATCACAATGGTCCCAGTACATTGTTCTGGGAGCATGGTGACAAGCCTTATCTTCCCTTACACAGTGAGGGTGTCAGGGCTCCCAGGTATGACCAGAGGTGTGTGACTGATGCAGGGAAACGCAGACTTCAGATATGTGATAAACAATACAATTTATTAACACTAACAATACAAACATAAACGCAGTGCAATACTAAAACATAACACAGTGCAAACAAACCAAACCAACCACCCACAGATAACAGTATATACAAGCAAGCGTCGTCAGGCAGGCCGGGTCAATATCAATGGGCAGGTAGGTACAGGGGGAGCAAGCAGAGAATGGTCGGGGTCACAGGCCAGGTTCAGCAGGTAGCAAGCAGCGTAGTACAGAGGGTCAAGCAGAGGGATGGTCAGGGTCACAAGCCAGGGATCAGGACAGGTAGCAGAGAATCAGACAGGAACAGAGAGCAGGAACAGGATACAGGGCCCAAGAGAAACACAACACCAAGGCAGAGTCTGTGGGTCTGGCCATCCCTTAAATACCCCAGCATCATCAGTTCCAGGTGTTAGCTGGCTGAAAGGTTGAGTCTCTGATTGCTGGGAGCACCCGCTGGCCAGCCCTGGTACTGCAGATCAAAAGGCAGGTGAGTCCCACCATTGCTGGCCAGTCCATTCCTAACAGTACCCCCCCCCAAGGAGCGGCCTCAGGACGCTCCAAACAGTCCTAGCTGGGCAAAATGTTCCACCGCCCGGGTCTGGTAACTGGCGGGATATCAAAGACTGGCACACCGGGCAGGACTCCGGGCAGCGGCACACCGGCCTGGACTCCGGGCAGAGGCACACCGGGCTGGACATCGGGCAGAGGCACATCGGGCAGAGGCACATCGGGCAGAGCAGCAGGCACCGGGCCCCCGGGCGGGGCGACATGCATCGGGCCCCCAGGCGGGGCGACAGGCATCGGGCCCCCAGGCGGGGCGACAGGCATCGGGCCCCCAGGCGGGGCGACAGGCATCGTGCCCCCAGGCGGGGCGACAGGCATCGGGGTGACAGGCATCGTGCCCCCAGGCGGGGCGACAGGCATCGTGCCCCCAGGCGGGGCGACAGGGATCGTGCCCCCAGGCGGGGCGACAGGCATCGTGCCCCCAGGCGGGGCGACAGGCATCGTGCCCCCAGGCGGGGCGACAGGCATCGTGCCCCCAGGCGGGGCGACGGGCATCGTGCCCCCAGGCGGGGCGGCGGGCGCCGGACCCCCAGATGGAGCGACAGGTCTCGGGCCCTCAGGCGGAGCGGCGGGCGCCGGACCCCCAGGAGGAGCGACAGGTCTCGGGCCCTCAGGCGGAGCGGCGGGCGCCGGACCCCCAGATGGAGCGACAGGTCTCGGGCCCTCAGGCGGAGCGGCGGGCGCCGGACCCCCAGGCGGAGCGACAGGTCTCGGGCCCTCAGGCGGAGCGGCGGGCGGCGGACCCCCAGGCGGAGCGACAGGTCTCGGGCCCTCAGGCGGAGCGGCGGGCGCCGGACCCCCAGGAGGAGCGACAGGTCTCGGGCCCTCAAGCGGAGCGGCGGGCGCCGGACCCCCAGGCGGAGCGACAGGTCTCGGACCCTCAGGCGGAGCGGCGGGCGCCGGACCCCCAGATGGAGCGACAGGTCTCGGGCCCTCAGGCGGAGCGGCGGGCGCCGGACCCCCAGATGGAGCGACAGGTCTCGGGCCCTCAGGCGGAGCGGCGGGCGCCGGACCCCCAGGTGGAGCGACAGGTCTCGGGCCCTCAGGCGGAGCGGCGGGCGCCGGACCCCCAGGCGGAGCGACAGGTCTCGGGCCCTCAAGCGGAGCGGCGGGCGCCGGACCCCCAGGCGGAGCGACAGGTCTCGGACCCTCAGGCGGAGTGGCGGGTGCCGGACCCCCAGGCGGAACGACAGGTCTCAGGCCCCCAGGCGGGGCGGCGGGCACCGAGTCACCAGGCACAACCGTGGGCTCCGAGTCAACTGGGATGACCGCTGGCACTGGGTCAGACATTGGATCGTCTGGCTGGACAGCGGTCATCGGGTCACCAGGCATCAGGTCATTTGGCTCGACAGCGGGCACCGCGTCATCTGGCAAGGCAGTGGGCTCCGAGTCAACTGGTATGACCGCGGGCACTGGGTCAGACATTGGATCGTCTGGCTGGACAGCGGGCACTGGGTCACCAGGCATCAGGTCATTTGGCTCGACAGCGGGCACCGCGTCATCTGGCAAGGCAGTGGGCTCCGAGTCAACTGGTATGACCGCGGGCACTGGGTCAGACATTGGATCGTCTGGCTGGACAGCGGGCACTGGGTCACCAGGCATCAGGTCATTTGGCTTGACAGCGGGCACCGCGTCATCTTGCAAGGTAGTGGGCTCCGAGTCAACAGGCACGACAGTGAGCACCGGGTCATCAGGTACCGGATTGTCTGGCTCGACAGCGGGCATCGGGTCACCAGGTATGACAGCGGGCACTGGGTCACCAGGCATCAGGTCATTTGGCTCGACAGCGGGCACCGGATCAGGTACCGGATCATCTGGATCAACAGCGGGCATCGAGTCAACTGGCCTAATAGGATCGTCAGGCTGGATCAGTTCATCATGCTGGGTAGAGGCATCAGGCTGAAGAGAGGCATCAGGCTGCGTACAGGCATCAGGCTGAAGAGAGGCATCAGGCTGCGTACCGGCATCAGGCTGAAGAGAGGCTTCAGGCTGAACCACGGAAGGCAGGCTCACCGGTTTGGATACTGGCAGGATGGTATTGGTTGGAAAGAATTTTCGCTTTTTTCTGGTTTTAACTACTGGAGCACTGCAAGTAAACGCAGGTCTGCAAACGAATGGAGCAGCTGGAGACAGAGAAGAACTGGAGGATGGAACAGGAGAGGGAGCAGTTGCTACAGAGGGCTCTTTTACAGGGTTAAAGGCAGGATAGGTGCAGCGAGTGGGAACAGGGTACTGACATGCGGTAGATAGCAGGGCAGGAGGAGCTGTTGGGAATGCAGGAATAGAGTTTTGAGGAAATAGATTAGAAGCAGGACTGGGTCTTTGTAAGCTGACTGAGGCTGGGTGCAACAAATCTGTCCATGTCTGCAGTATGGGTTGAACAAAGCTGAGCTTACACAAAGCCTGTCTGGTCAATGACTGCACTGCGTTTATACAATCTCTTAGTGTCTGTGGTGAACATGTGGAATAACGCTCCAGAAAGTAACCCACATCATCCTCTAATAACCACACCAGGGACTCTACCTGGTCTGCACTAAATGGTGGCAAAAATTCATCCCTGCATTCGGGGGAACCAGATGAAACCAACTCAGCACAAACTTCAATCAAAGGCTGCACCTCAGAGAACTCTATGCCCTGATCTACTAGAACATGAGCGAGCCGTATGCATTCTAGCAGTTCATCCCGGGTATACTCCTTCAGAGTCTGATAAGCATACTCCCTGTCATCAAACACTAGCAGATATAAATATTCAACCTCATCCAGATCCATCCTTCCCATCAACAAGCCAAGATGGCTTCCCTGTGCAGCCACTTCTGGTCAGGATTGGCCTTGGTGTAATGTCAGGGCTCCCAGGTATGACCAGAGGTGTGTGACTGATGCAGGGAAACGCAGACTTCAGATATGTGATAAACAATACAATTTATTAACACTAACAATACAAACATAAACGCAGTGCAATACTAAAACATAACACAGTGCAAACAAACCAAACCAACCACCCACAGATAACAGTATATACAAGCAAGCGTCGTCAGGCAGGCCGGGTCAATATCAATGGGCAGGTAGGTACAGGGGGAGCAAGCAGAGAATGGTCGGGGTCACAGGCCAGGTTCAGCAGGTAGCAAGCAGCGTAGTACAGAGGGTCAAGCAGAGGGATGGTCAGGGTCACAAGCCAGGGATCAGGACAGGTAGCAGAGAATCAGACAGGAACAGAGAGCAGGATACAGGGCCCAAGAGAAACACAACACCAAGGCAGAGTCTGTGGGTCTGGCCATCCCTTAAATACCCCAGCATCATCAGTTCCAGGTGTTAGCTGGCTGAAAGGTTGAGTCTCTGATTGCTGGGAGCACCCGCTGGCCAGCCCTGGTACTGCAGATCAAAAGGCAGGTGAGTCCCACCATTGCTGGCCAGTCCATTCCTAACAGAGGGTGTTTTTTTTTTTTTTTTTTTTTTTAAATGTATTAATTTTTGAAAAATAAAACCTTCAAAGAACTCTTACTAAATACCTTGGACTGTTTGCTTTCCAAAAAGGCGGTCATCTGGGGGGTATTCGCACTGTCCTGGTGTTTTGGGGCCTCAAGAAATGAGATAGGCCATCAAGTACATCAAGACTGATCGATTTTCATATATATATATATACAGTATGTGAATCAGCACTCAACCCTAACGGTGAATTTTTCTCATTTGCTCTTTTTTGGTCTGATAAACATAAATCATTGCAAAATATTTTTTTTTCTGTTTAACCGCCTCCCGCCCGCCATATAGTCCACGAGGTGGTTCTCTAGTTCTGAGAGGACGTCATATGATGTCCTCCCATTCTCACCGTGCATGCGCGGCTCCGGGAGCAATCGCCAGTGCACTGTGTCCCTCGGACACAGCGGATCACCGATTCACGGAAAGAGCCGAAGATGTCAGCTCGGTCATGTGATCAGCTGTGTCCAATCACAGGTGCCTTGATGATCAGCGTAGCCCCAGCAGTACCACCTGTCAGTGTCCATCAGTGCCAGCACTCAGTGCTCATCCATGTCACCTGCCATTGCCCATCAGTGCCATATCAATGCCACATATCAGTGCCCATCTGAGCTGACTTTCAGTGTCACCTGTGAGTGCCAGCCAGTGCCACCTATCAATGCCAATCAGTGCCACATATCAGTGCCAGTCAGTGCCGCCTATCAGTGCTGCCTTTCAGTGCTCATCAGTAATGCCTGTCAATGCCCATCAGTGCCACCTACCAGTGCCTCCTCATCAGTGCCCATCAGTGCCTCCTCATCAGTGCCCATTAGTGCCACCTATCAGTGCCCATCACTGCAGCCTCATTAGCGCACATCAGTGAAGGAGAAAAATCACTTATTTACAAAATTTTATAACAAAATTTTCAGTGGTTTTTGGTTTGTTTAAGAAAAAATTAAAATCCCAGAGGTGATTAAATACCACCAAAAGAAAGCTCTGTCTGTCACAAAAAAAATGATAAAAATTTCATATGGGTACAGTGCTGCATGATCGCGTAATTGTCATTCAAAGTGTGGGTATAAGTGCCCTGTAGGCTAGTGGTTAATAAAAGCAAAAAAAAAGCCCCATTGATCCTGCCAGAAATCTTATCAGCCCATAAGTCATGGCCTGGACTGAGCGGAGCTAAGGGGAGGGCCAGCATGACTGCGGCTTGCAGACGAGGCGGAGATTGGATTTGGGTGGGAGGATATTCAATAGGTAGGGGCGGTTACTCACCTGATTGGAGTATTCAAGTTTGAGGGTGGTCTTTCCAGGATGAGGTTGGGACTTGCTGGGTGTCAGTCGGAGCTTGTTCCAGCATGGGTGAGGTTTGTCCCGCCCTCCCTCCCTCTCTGGACTTGTTTTATTGTTTTGTTGTTTTGTTTTTGTTTTTCCTCTTGTCCTTTGTGTTTGTCGTGTTGTTTGGTTTTGTTTGGGTTCCTTGATTTTATCTTCTTTCCTTGATCGGCATTTTGTGTTCTGGGGTGTTTGGCGTTTTTTGTTTTGTCATGGCAGCCGGCAGGGGTCGCTGGGTCTTTGAAGGCGGTGCTGGAGTGACCATTTGGTGGATTATGGGTTGGGCCCATCGTAGGTATGGGTGTTCCTTCCCAATTATAAGGTCATGTTGGTAAGGTGGGAGTTCATTGGCTGTATCTGGGACTACGTAGTTGTAGTATTGTCCCCGAGGCGGTGTAGTAGCGGCTGGGGGCCTTTTCATTGGGTGTCAGATACAGCCGAGTTATTGATGTGAATACCAGTGCCTTGGAAGACCTTGGACCCGGTTGGGATCATTACTGTCAGTTATTATTTGATTGTACTGTATGAAGTGTTATGTAAGAGTTATGTTAATCCGTCGCTCTTCCCTCCGGGTGGATGCCATAAGGCGTCCTTTCCAGAGCGCGCATTGCACATGCCTACAGGGCCGCGCTGCGGCGTGATCTGTCACTGGCCGTGTACCTCTGACACGGCCGATGACAGATCTGTGTACCGGCCCCGTTGCCAGTACCATGCTACCTGTTGTGACCAATCACAGCAGTTCAGTTGTATACAATGGATGGCTTCCTTTCATGCCATCCATTGTATACAAGTGTGTCTAGCTGTGAATGGTCACAGCGATCACATGCACAAGCTGGGCCAATCACAGCCCAGCTGTGTCATGTGATTAGCCGTGGCCAAATCACAAAAAAAAAAAAAACCCAGAGTGAATCGATTTCATTCAGGTAAATGCATGCTAATAGCAAAGTACTTCTTTGCTATAAGCAAATTGTGTAAAAAAAAAAAAAAAAATACTGATCACTCCCCCAAAGTAGTACAATGTTATTATGGTAACATTATACTACTTTGGTCATAGTGAAATATGAAAAAAAAATATTAGCTGAAAGTAGAAAGTTTTTTTGTTTATAGCGCAAAAAATAAAAAGCGCACAGGTGTTAAAATACCACCAAAAGAAAGCTCTATTTGTGTGAAAAAAAGGACGTAAATTTCGTTTGGGTATAGCATTGCATGACCGCGCAATTATCATTTGAATTAGTGCAGTGCTGTATTGCAAAAAAGGCATAAATTACAGTATCTATACCATAGGCTGTAGACGCTATAACGTTCACACAAAGCAATCAATATACACTGATTGGGATTTTTTTTACCAAAAACATGGAGCAGAATACATTTTGGGTTAAATTTATGACTAACTTTGAGTTTGCGATATATTTTTTATAGCTGAAAGTAGAAAATATTGTTTTTTTTCAAAATTCTTGTGTTTTTTTTGTTTATAGCGCAAAAAATAAAAAGCACACAGGTGTTAAAATACCAGCAAAAGAAAGCTCTATTTGTGTGAAAAAAAGGACGTAAATTTCGTTTGGGTACAGCATTGCATTTGCGTGCAATTATCATTTGAATTAGTGCAGCGCCAAACAGCAAAAAAAGGCCTGGTCATTAAGGGGGTTAAATCCTCAGGAGCTCAAGTGGTTAAATACCACCAAAAGAAAGCTCTAGTTGTGTGAAAAAAAGGTAATATTTTACAATGTTGTATGAGCGCGCAATTGTCATTCAAAGTGTGAGAGCGCTGAAAGCTGAAAATTGGCCTGGGCAGGAAGAGGGTAAAAGTGCCCGGTATGGAAGCGGTTAAGCACTGCACTATAGATACTTGACATTGGGCAGGTGACAGTTGGCCGTTTTTGAAAACAAGGGTCAGTTTGACAGAGTCTATACCTGGTAACCTCCATAGCACAGTAGTGAGAGTGCCCGTCCAAAGAGTGCATGGTCGTAGGTTCGAGGCTTACCTCTGCCAAGTGCGTCTTTCAGCATGACTATGCAGTACTGGACATGAGATAAATGGATGTTACCAAATTTTTTTTTTTTTGGGCTTTGTTTTTTTTGTGGTATTTTAGCACCTGTGCGCTTTTTAATTTTTGCGCTATAAACAAAAAAAACCCACAAATTTTGAAAAAAAACAATATTTTCTACTTTCAGCTATAAAAAATATATCGTAAACTGAAAGTTAGTCATAAATTTAAGCCAAAATGTATTCTGCTCCATGTTTTTGGTAAAAAAAATCCCAATAAGTGTATATTGATCGCTTTGTGTGAAAGTTATAGCGTCTACAAACTATGGTATAGATACTGTAATTTATGCCTTTTTTTGCTATACAGCGCTGCGCTAATTCAAATGATAATTGCGCGGTCATGCAATGCTGTACCCAAACGAAATTTACGTCCTTTTTTTCACACAAATAGAGCTTTCTTTTGGTGGTATTTGATCACCTGTACATTTTTTATTTTTTGCGCTTTAAACAAAAAAAAACACAAAAATTTTGAAAAAAAAACAATATTTTCTACTTTCAGCTATAAAAAATATATCGTAAACTCATAGTTAGTCATACATTTAAGCCAAAATGTATTCTGCTACATGTTTTTGGTAAAAAATCCCAATAAGTGTATATTGATTGCTTTGTGTGAAAGTTATAGGATCTACAAACTATGGTATAGATAATTTGAAATTTACACAGCTTTTACTTTCTGACCGCCCATCACATCTCTTGAGGTGCTAAAATACCAGGATAGAACAAACACCCCCAAATGACCCCTTTTCGAAAAGCAGACACCCTAAGCTATCTGCTGATAGACATATTGGCCCTGATTCACTAAGATGTGAGTGTAATAGCAGAGACTGACCATTCAGGCAGACTCCGGTCAATCAATCAGTCGTCTGACCAGCGTCTAGCAAGCTCATTGACGAGCGTCTATTGACTACTTTGCTATCACTGGCACATTTTTAGGTGCAATACCGGATATGTTCGCTAGATGGCGCACAAGCGCGGGCTTTATTAACATTGGCGTTTTCATGATGGCAAAAGAATTCTTAGAATGTTATAAATACACCTGTACACCTGTATTAGAATTTTCTATTTTCTTCTATTTATTTTCTTGCTGTGTCTCCAAAATGATCAGGAAACTAATGCATTTACTAATGAATGTCATACATTCTGTACTCAAATGTTAAACATTTACACACTTATATCTCAAATAATTTATATACTTCTAATTTCCCAATATAATTATATATCTTCATTCTCTTTAATCACGTAACTATTCTATGGTAAAGACAAGTGCAGCGCTATAAATGCATGTGATCAATAATGAACGCATGTAAAAACCAAAAAGTGCAAAGAATTGCAACAATGACGTAATATTGTAAATGGTGCTAAAATAAGTTCATAGAATCATTTCTGAATAATGGAATGTCCTTCGTGTGAGAGTACCAACTCAGAGAGTGCCTATGAATGGCACGTGTGGTCTCTCCGTGACGGACAGTAGTGCATGAACTTGTGAAAGGTAAACCACCCTTGGGACTGGTCTACACTCACCAGAACAAAAGTAGTTCATGCACTACTGTTCGTGGTTATATTTATCTTGTGTAATACCATTTTAGTAGTCTATATAATTTGACCAGCGCTCGCTCTATCATTTTCAAACAATGGAACTATTCTACATTATAACTCAAACTGTGTCTCCCACAGTGGTTTAGTGGTTAGAGCTCAGAACTTACAGCACTTGGGTCATGGGTTCTAATCCCAGTCATGGCTACATCCTAAAAAATGGAGATCAATTTTCTGGGTTGTGTCAGTGCCAGGAATATTGATCAAACAATTATGATTTTGCCTAATGACTAGAAAGTGGATGAATGTACTCTTCTGCCAATTAGGAAATGTGCAAGTTTCATGCCGTGTATATTTCATTGTTACATTTTTCTCTTTTAAATCTGTCTCCTTATACAACTTGACCCCCTCCCCCACCCCGCCATCACCTGTCCCATATGCAAATCTATGGATCACCGCCCCACTCTTTAACTATCTATTTACTGATCAAGTGAATGTGTCTCATTTTCTATCAGCTACAGCTCAGATCTCACATTATTATACAATTGCTGATTGTATCTCACCACTAGTCTGATTGAATTCACAATTCCTGGTCAGTCCCGTTCCCTGACCTCTAATAAACTTTAGGGCCAGTTCACACTACATGTGTTTCAGTTGCTTTTTCGGCATCACAAACGCACAGAAAGAAGGTTATATGGTTGTCAATGTCATAGTTCACATTAGCGCTTGCATTTTCAGTGCATTGCAGGTGCTGTAAACAAAGTTGACCACGCTGCATTGTTTCTGCACAGAACTGTACTGGAACACATTGAAACGTCCTTGAATGTACTAAAACGCACATGTCCCTAACTACATTGAATACAAAGAAAATAGAAAAAAATAAGTGGAAGGGATATAAAAATGCAATGTAAACATGTCCAAAACGCATTCAAAATGTACTGGAACACACTAAACATGCATGCCAAAAGGGCATGAAAAAAACCCATCAGGAACACATCTAGACTGTTTCTATAGTGTGAACCAGCCCTTAGGACTTGTTCACACCATTGGTGGTGCAGAAACGCATGCAAGAACACACATTTTCCAGCACAGCAAAGACATTCAATGCCCTATGTAGATGTGCGCACGTACCATGATGAAAACGTTGTTGCACCTACACACGTCTATTAAAAACAGCCCCATTCACAGCCACAAATACGCATGGCACCACACTATTGTGCGGTTAGGTGCGACACACTTGGAAAATAACATAAAAATAAGCCAACATGGCTAAAACATATCTTGAAAATATGGGGACTCTGATATCCGGCGACAGTCCGTTCACGAACGAGAAGCAATTCTGCACCCCTAAAACCAACATAGAGGAAAGGGATGGTCAAATTGCTGTGCTGCTTCCAAACCACTTCTGGCATGCCAGGGTCATTATGCAGGTCCTCGATGCCAGTTCTTGCCTGCGGCCACAAAATATCCACTGGCCACGAGTGAAGGTGAGTGGAGGACGTGAAGGTGGATTTCTACCAGCTTCAACCGCAAGCAGTACCACTCCTGAAAAATGAGAGCAAATAATCATTGACACGTCATCATGACAGTCAATTCTCAGTGCAGGCTATCTAGAGTGTCTTTCCTTTTTAACCATTTCAAGAGTTCAAGGAAACATTCTTGGAGCATCTACTGTGTTTGGAAAGGCCAAAGGTCCCCCCCTCCCCCAGGCACACTAATGCTTATGCAGGCCATAGACGGGGAGAAAAACGGCCGATTTTTCTTTTAAAAAATGAAAAATTGGTTGTTCAAGCGGCCGACGTTGCCAGCAATGGTAAAAAAAAAATCGGCCGATTTTCATCCCGTCTACAGCCGGCAAAAAGTGTCTCTGCAGAGAGCTCCGCTATTTCTTTGACAGTTCCTTGACATTTACAGCGGTTGCAACAATGTATCTATTTGTATCCATTTAGGATACAGATGTTTTTATTCGGAAACAAATAGATACAATGTTGCAACCGCTGTAAATGTCAAGGAACTGTCAAAGAAATAGCGGAGCTCTCTGCAGGGACACTTTTTGCCATACTGGAATTCCTCTCATTTTTCATCCTTCTTCTTCTTCTTCTTCTTCTTCATCATCATCCTCTTCTTCTTTTTCATCATCATCCTCTTCTTCTTCATCCTCTTCTTCTTCATCATCTTCATCCTCTTCTTCTTCATCCTCTTCTTCTTCATCATCTTGATCATCATCATCCTCTTCTTCTTCTTCTTCATCATCATCCTCTTATTCTTCTTCATCATCATCCTCCTCTTCATCATCATCTTCTTCTTCTTCTTCTTCTTCTTCATCATCATCATCCTCTTCTTCTTCATCATCATCCTCTTCATCATCATCATCATCCTCTTCTTCTTCTTCATCATCATCATCCTCTTCTTCTTCTTCATCATCATCATCCTCTTCTTCTTCTTCATCATCTTCTTCATCATCATCATCCTCTTCATCATCATCCTCTTCTTCATCTTTTTCTTCTTCATCATCATCCTCTTCTTCTTCATCATCATCCTCTTCTTCTTCATCATCATCATCCTCTTCTTCTTCATCATCATCATCATCCTCTTCTTCATCATCATCCTCTTCTTCTTCTTCTTCATCCTCTTCTTCTTCTTCATCATCATCATCCTCTTCTTCTTCATCATCATCCTCTTCTTCATCCTCTTCTTCTTTTTCTTCTTTTTGTCTTCCTCTTGCAGGTCACTGCTCATGTGCAGATTTTTTATCAGTAAAAAATCGGCCAATTTGCCCATCATTGCCGCGAAAATCGGCCGATCGGCAAATTCGGCCGTTTTTTTTTCCAACTTTACCGAAAAAAAAAATCTGCCAAAATACCGAAAAACGGCCGAACAAATAGCCCACTAACGATCCGAAAATCGGCCGATTTTATTTTCGGACGAAAAATCGGCCAATTTTCGACCCATCTATGGCCTGCATAAGATATGGTGTGGCCCTAGGGTCAATGTGTGTTTAGAATACTTCCAAAATGCACATACAAAAACACTCCATCCAAATGCATGTTGCATTTCTATAGCATGTTAAACAGAAAAAAAATGCACTTACATAATGTTAACATGCGCAAGTAAAAGTAGACAAAATCCACATCCTTTTATTCTGGCTTCACATACATGCATTGTGGTCTAACACCGCACTCCTGGGCAAATCACATGCAATTTGTGTGCGTTGCAATTAGAGACAAACATTTTGCACACCTCAAATTGCACCGCATCCGGGCCAAAAATGTGCAGGACCCTTTTTCAGGGTATGCACATGTATTGTACTGTCCAAGGCATTGCACACTAACGCATTGCACACTAAAAATGTCAAATACGTTAGTGTGTACAGTGCATGAGTGTAAAATGCTTTAGTGTGTACAGTGCATGAGTGTAAAATGCTTTAGTGCACACTGCAGTGTACAACGCATTGCACACTGTAATACACTGTAATACCGTGTACACCCACACATTGTAGACTGTAATGCACTGTACACTGTCATGCAGGATGGAGCTACGCATTGCACACTGTGATACCGTGTACACCCACACATTGTAGACTGTAATGCACTGTACACTGTCATGCAGGATGGAGCTACGCATTGCACACTGTGATACGCTGTCCACTGTCATGCAGAATCCAGCAACGCATTGCACACTGTAATACCATGTACACCAACACATTGTAGAATGTAATGCATTATACGCAGTATACATGTCCAGATATTCAAAGATTAGCCATGAAGGCCTAGCTGGTTACCTATTGGGCGACTGCAGATAGCCGAATAACGCTACACTGCATCCAGGCAGCTCTGGGAGGGTGTCATATGACATCCTGGCAGAACGCGCTCTCCGTGATTGCTGTGTCCTAAGGACACAGCTGATCACGTGATGTGGTAAAGGCCAATCACAGCGGCTTTTTACCATGTGATCAGCCATGTCCAATGACACGCTGATCACCGGGAAATGCATTTGCCGGGTCTTGGCTGCACTTTCATCACGCTATCAGAATGTGTGGAAAGTACTGCCGAGAACCAGCAGTTATCAAAGCAGGGGTCGGCCCCGATGATCAGTGCCCACCAGTGCCACCCAACAGTTACGCCCACCTGTGGCCAGCAGTGCCACCCACCAGTGCTGCCTCATCAACGCACATCAGAGTTGCTAAATTACCAGTTTACCAAATGTTATAATATAAACAGACTTTTATTTATTATGAGCTATTTTGTGGTTTATCGAGCAAAAAGTAAAACACACAGCAGCAAGTCAATACCACCCAAAGAAAGCTCTATTTGTCTGAAAAAACTGATATAAATTTAAGATGGGTACAATGTGGCATGACCGCACAATTGTCATTCAAACGGTAACAGTGCAGAAAGATGAAAATTGGCCAGGACAGGAAGGGGGTAGGAGTACCCAGTAGGCAAGTGGTTAATATCATTGACCCATCAATACCCAGGAGCTAATGTACAGATAAGTAGCATGTGCACCAAGTGAGATTCTGCTAGGCCCCACCCACAAAATTGCAATTACCTGTCCCTCACATGTTATAAACATGTTTGCAATGGCCACACTTACTGTACATATAAGGATCATCTCCTCAGTTGAGAACTGTGCTCTCGCCATGTCCAAATGCCAATAAGGTTATCAAAATTTTCAACCAACACAAAACCTCCAACCACTTCTCATCCACTTACACTCCCAACAACCACTTCCGGGTGCGCGCGCACGTGATGACGGACTTCCAGGATAGCCGTTCATGCGCCATGCGGACACCTGTTTGGTGCTTATTTGTTTGCAATCGCGCATTTCTATGCACGGCTATGATAGCTTTCGCAAATGTGTGTTTCTTATTGATTTGTTTTTTTTAACCTTGGCTAATATTTGTTGCCAAAGGCCAAAAATCAACAAAGTGTGGACTATTTTATTACTGTAAATCGAGTTGTAGAAAACCTGTAGCTGGCTGCACAGTGAATGTGACATTCATTAGTACATAACAATATTGTGGTGCAAGTGGGTTTTTTTTTTTTGGTTTTGAAAAAGCCAATTTGCACCCACTTGCATATTCACGCTCTTACAAGCTACATTTGAGCAGATTATATAAGTATACAAAGTAACTATTAAGGTTGTTCATATATTGAACATAAAATAAACACAAAAACATCGGTCAAATATTTATTGATCAAATATATTGTCATTTATTTGGTCAGCAGGAACAAGTAGGTACAGTCAATATCTTGGTGAGTCACAAAAATAGGATTGATGTGGCAAAAATAAAACACTCCTGCTCATAAGAGCTTACAATCTAAAGATACTTCTAGTGAACTGTGTGTGCTCAGGTTATAGCAGGAAACAAAGGGGAAGATGAATCAAGTAACATTTTCATGCACATAGGATTTACTTACACAATCACGTAGTATAAAGATCCATTCAAAAAAAAAAGTCTTCAGATCAAAATATCAAGAAAACAAAGCATGTGAAAAAAAACCCTCCCACCTCTACAAATCCCCTCCCACCTCTACAAATCCCCTACACATACATTTGTCAGCAGGTTTGTCAGAAAAATGCATTGGAGTCTAAATAAGCAAGCAAAATTAAAGAAAGGGCAGATTTTAAACAAAACGATTGACATGTGTGAGGCTTTCAATGCAAAGAGAAAAAACACAATCATTGTGCAATAACACACAAACACTTTACAAGGCCAAAAATATGCAAACATTTCCAGCCCACTTCCAAACACAGCCTGAGTGGTGTCTGGGGCAATTCAGCACAAAATCTCTTCTTCCCCCAAACCACTACAAGCAAGGACTTAGTCACAAACCACCCGGCCTAGTAACAGGCCAAATCACTCCCTACTGCACATCTTTATATAAGCTAGGTTGTATTTGGAGCGCCAAACAAGGCCCCACACCCAATGAAGCCACACCCACCACTGACCTTAGTTTGGTCAGTGAAAGTGTTTTCACCTGATGAATCCGCTTCCTACCTGCATTAACCCTTGGTATACAGGCCCCACAAATCAGAAAGAAATATACAGTGAAATGTACGTGTGCAGCATACAACAGAACATTGAGCAGGGATGTGAAAGGGAACCCCAATTGGAACCGTTATTGCTACTATGGTCACAATTCCCTCCAGATTCTCGCATGAGTTAAGACAGTCACATGACCACATCTTGTATGCAATACTGAAAATGACAAATCGATTTGACTAGTATGGTGAATTTCCCATCAATTGGCAAAACACTCCAGAAATCAAACATCACCAAACATTACACTCTGGGCAAAGCTGATTTACAAATCCTGCGACTTACAGTAAAGTTGACCATTTTAATGCAATTTTCAAGACATCTGACACAGATCTCTATGCAAATTGCCACTAAAGTAGTACATGTACTACTATAGAAATCAGTGTTTGAAACGCACCCATGTGGTCACTCTAATAGCAGACAATAGGGTGCGACTTTGCAGACGATTTACAACTTGCATGTTGTGCAAATCACATGCCAAGTCCCACTCAATGAGCACGCTATTGGAGCGTTCATATTGTTGTGGTTCAAACTTGGTTGGAGCCGCAAGTAATAATAGAGTAATGAATACACTACTTTTCATGCAATTTGCTGAGAGATCGGTGTCGATTGTCTTGCAAATTGCACTTGAAATCACCATGTACCCTAACTTTGAAATCATGCAACTTCTATGCAAGTCACATGATGTGACTGTGGTGTCAATAACACCACTTAGAAATCTGCTTTAATGTGACCGGGTAGCCCCCAGTAACATTGTTTGCGATTGCCATGCAATTGGCATTACAGGCGACTTGCAAATCGTAGACCAAGTCGCACCCTATTGGCCACTGTAGGCTCTGTTCACATCCAATTGGATTGTGAACTCGTGCAACTTCACTGTAAGTTGGGCAATTGCCGCATCGGATTAGATGTGACAGTGGTGTTAGCCCCCAGTAACATTGGGTGCAATTTGCCATGCAAAGGGCAAGTTGCTGGCCATGCCAATCGCATGACAAGTCGCATCCAGGGTGTGCAATTTCAGGTGCGATTTGTGAATTGACATCGTACCTGATATTGGATATAATGAATGTGAATGTGAGTGTATTAACGTACGCCATTTGTTGCAGTGAGAGTTCAAAGGTATTTGAAGATTTTGGCCATTTATTAGCAATTTAACATCTAGACTCAAATAGAAATCGCAATGCTACACACAATTGAAAACACAACTAGTTAGTAATTCTCTAGAAAACACAGTAAAATTGGCAACTTAAACAGTAATTTTCATTTGCATATAGTGTGAACGAAGCAGGAGAATTAACAAAGGAAATAAATCTTTGAAGGCGTGCGGTCTGCTTTGCATTTGGTGGAAAAATCCATACCAGTATTTGTGACAAGTTTGATGTGTGGATTCACCAACCAAGTCTTTTCTCTCTCGCTCACTCTTCTTTGTCTCACTGGCTCGCTCTTCTCTCTCGCTCACTCTTCTGTATGTCTCTCTTTATCACTCTTCAGTATGTTTTTCTCGCTCACTCTTCTTCATCTCACTGGCTCGCTCTTCTCTCTCTCTGTCAGCTCTTTGCTTGCCAAATCCTTCACAAAAGTGGGTTGAGTGTAAACCATCATTATCAAATCTATTAGTGCTCCAGGCTCTTATCCCATTGTATGACATTCACATAAGGTGCAGCTTTGAAGGTGTTTCAACAGACAAGGCCTCATTCTAATTCACATTTTAGGGATCACTTAGACAGAAAGCAAAGACGTTGCCAGAACATCTATTTGAAGACAGCCACACACGGAGATCATACTACTTCCTTGCCGTGGTTGGGATTCAAACCGACAACCCTAGAGTTGTGAGGCAGTAGTGCTAACCACTAATCCACGGAGCTACATTGCTAACCCAGCCTGTATTTCTGTGCTGTGAATCAATCCTAGGTCCCTGGGCAAGTTCAGTGTAACTACCAGATATCTCCAATGTGACACAAATGTTGTGCTATGTTGCCAATTCACATGTATGATGGTTCTATGTATCCCAATACAAAGGATTGCAATACTAATACAGGCGTACCTTGGTTTACCAATGCCTCAGGGAACGTCATATTTGGGGTACAAATGCCAAACCATTTCAGTTAATTGGTCTGTTTACAAATGTTTGAATAATTTGGTATGGGCATGTGGCCTGGTATGGTTCAGGAGGGGGGGAGGCGCTCGCTTGTCCCCCCCCCCTTTCCTGACCTGCTGGGCTGCATGCTCAGATAAGTATCTGTTATGGATTTTGGGGGGTACCCCATGCTGTTTTTTATTTAATTTCAGCGTGGAGTTACCCCTTAACATCCATACGAGACCCGAAGGGCTTAGTATGGATGGGAGGGGGGACCCCACGCCGGGTTTTTTACAAATTGTTTATAATTCCCTGCAATACTTTTACATCAACTGTCAGTGGGGAACTCCGCTGACAGCTGAAACATGAGCGCTGCATTGGTTTTCGCTACTAAAATGCTGCATGAGTTGATAACATAACTCATGCGGGATTGTAGGAGCGACAGCCATGTGTTAATGTTTCAACTGTCAGCGGGGTTCCCCACTGACAGCTGAATGTAAAAAAAAAAAAAAAAGCGTGGGGTCCCCCCTCCCATCCATACCAAGCCCTTCGGATCTGGTATGGATATTAAGGGGGAACTCCACGCTGAAATAAAAAAAAACAGCTTGGGGATCCCCCCAAAATCCATACCAGACCCTTATCCGAGCATGCAGCCCGGCAGGTCAGGAAAGGGGGGGGGGGCGAGCGAGCGCCCCCCCTCCTGAACTATACCAGGCCACCTGCCCTCAACATGGGGGGGTGCTTTGGGGAAGGGGGGCTCCCCCCCAAAGCATGGCCAGGGTTGTGGGGAAGAGGCCCTTGTCCTCATCAACATGGGGACAAGGTGCTTTGGGGGGGGGGGAGCCCCCCTGCCTCAAAGCACCCCCCCATGTTGAGGGCATGTGGCCTGGTATGGTTCAGGAGGGGGGGGGCGCTCGCTCGTCCCCCCTGACCTGCCGGGCTGCATGCTCGGATAAGGGTCTGGTATGGATATTGAGGGGGACCCACGCTGTTTTTTTTTTTAAATTTCAGCGTGGAGTTCCCCCTTAATATCCATACCAGACCTGAAGGGCTTGGTATGGATGAGAGGGGGGACCCACGCTGTTTTTTTTTTTTTTTTTTTTTATTGTGGACCTTTATTTTTACATTCAGCTGTCAAAATAAATATTATCTAGACCTTTGAAATAAGTAAAATCATTACAGAAATAATTATAAAGGATAAGAAACAAAAATAGAATCACTAGAACTAAGGAAATCTAGTTAGATTACATGAAGATATGCCGAGTGCTGTTTATTAAACACAGTAGTCGCGAGCGAGTGCCGGCTCTCAGAGGAATCCACAATCAGATTCACTATTAGTCAGTGGCTAAAAAGCAAACGCCCATGGCAGAAGTCTAAAATGTGTTCTGCACATGCTCAGTTGTATCTGCCAAAGACACTGCACGGGCTTCTAGATTTTTACTGTGTCGATTTCCTTGAAAAAAACGATTTTTAACACATTTTTAATTTTTTTGGAAATAGCAGATATTGTTTAAAGTGAAGTCCTGATATTTGGCAAAGCAAATTTCTAAGTGAACATGTCTCTGCAGTGATTTTTCATGGTTTTAGACTTGCTTCTTAGCAAGTCTGTTTTGTGAGTCTGATTCCGGGCGTGTGTCTTTTTGTGAATTAGATTGGGCATCTGCTTATGGGCTCTGCTCAATAGTGAATTAGGTTGCAGGGTAAAAAATGACGGACGCCCATGAAAATTGGGCTTAAGCCCATAAATATGCGCCCACGCCCAATAGTGAATCAGGGCCATTGTGTCCATGGAAGATTTGGTTTTTTTCCACAAGTTTCTGGAAAATGACAAAAACGTTTTTTTTTTGTTTTGTTTTTTTACACAAAATTGTCATTTAAATGATTTATTTCTTGCAGAAGCCATGGGTATATGTGGAATTACACCCCAAAATAGATTCTACTACTTCTACCGAGTATGAGGATACCACACATGTGACACTTTTTGGGAGCCTAGCCACATACAGGAGCCTGAAATCCAATGACCACTTTGAAAGCCTGAAGGTGCGTAACTTCTTCATTTCACTTCCCCACTACCTATCACAGTTTCGGAGGCTCTGAAATGCCAGGATAGCACCAAACCCCCCCAAATGACCCCTTTTTGGAAAGTAGACACTCCAAGGAATTTAAAAAGAGGCATGGTAAGTATTTTGCAGATCTCATTTTTTTCTCACAAGATTTTGAAATATAAAAAAGAAAAGAAAAAATATGTTTTTATTTTTTTCTTCATTTTCCAAAAACTTGTGGCAACAAATGAGATCTTCAAAATACTTACCATGCATCTTATCAAATTCCTTTGGGTGTCTACTTTCCAAAAAGGGGTCATTTGGGGGGGGTTTGGTGCTTTTCTGGCATTCCAGGGCCTCCGAAACTGTGATAGGTAGTCACGCTGTGTAATGAGGAAATAAAGCCCTTTAAAAGCCTGAAGGTGCTTATTGGATTTTGGGGTCCTGTACTTGGCCAAAATGTCTCTCATATGTGGCACCCCCATACTCGGGAGAAGTAGCAGAATGTATTTTGGGGAGTAATTCCACATATACATATGGCTTGTGTGAGCAATAAATTATTTCAATGACAATTTTGTGTAATTTTATTTTATTTTTTTGTCATTTTCCACAAACTTGTGGTAAAAAAATAAATTCTTCTATTGATTCAACATTCCTCTCAGCAAATAGTTTGGGGTGACTACTTTCCAAAAAGGGGTCATTTTGGGGGGTGGGGGCGTTTTATGCCCAGCATTAGAAGTTTATGCCACACATCATTCACTCTTCTAACCACCTGAAGACCAATCCTTTTTGTTCAGATGAAAAAAATCTGTATTTTTTGCTAGGAAATAATTTAAACCCCCAAACATTATATATTTTTTTAAAGCAGACACCCTAGTGAATAAAATGGTAGGTACTACAATTTTTCATGGCACATAGTACTCGCGCAGCGATTTTTCAAAAGCAATGTTTAAAAAAAAATACACTTGTTTTACTTTTAATGCACAAAAACACAATATATTGGCCAATTGTTTGGTAAAATATAAAAGATAATGGTATGCCGAGTAAATATATAGCAAACATGACATGCTTTAAAACTGCGCATGCCCCGTTTAATGGCGACAAACTGCAAACATTTTTAATATCCATAGGCAGCGCTTTAAAAGCCACCATTTTAGATTTACAGAGGAGGTCTAGTGTTAGAATTACTGCCCTTGATCTGATGTTCACGGCAATACCTCACATGCATGGTGCAACCGCTGTTTACATAATGGCACAGGGTCAAGGCTTGTGCACACAGGTGTGCTCGCATAAGAGGGGCAAATTTTTTTTTTTTTTTTAGTTATTTTGATTTTTTTAAAATTATTTTTACATTGTATCTTTCATTTTTTTTTTTATCACTTTTAATGCTATAACAGGGAATGCAAATAACCCCTATAACTTCAATGGGCATTGTCATATATTCTTTTTTTTTGAGAAATCTGGGGTCTATCAGACTCTAGATATTGTCAAGGTCCTACCTTTTCCCAGAGATTATGTTTCTCCATGTGCTGGCATCCATGTTGGATTTCTGCAGAGCATGGTGGGAATATTTTATGCCTTCTGGTCTCTGAGGTCCATCCCCCAGAGGGGTGTGGCTGATTACATATAAGCCTGTGGTCCGCACATGTCCTTTGCACTTGTGTCTTGTGTCTTGGTGTTGCTATAACGCTGTTCTGACTCTCGTGACTCTCCTGGAAGCTGACTCGGCTTGTGACCTGACCATTCTTTGTGTTCTCCTTTGATCTGACCCTCCATTGCTGAACTCGGCCCGTGACCCGTGATTCTCGTCTGCTGTCCTGTACCGTTTTCTCCCGTTGCTGTCGACCCGGCCTGCCCAACTACTCTATTGTCTTTTCCACTAGCTACACGCCATTGGCGGCGGCCATTACCGCAATTGAGGTGTCTCGGGGGCCGCGACCTGGTTCCTGGCTGCGTCAAGTCCATCCCCACCATCAGGGGCCCTGGTGAAGGGCAGCCTGGGACTTAGACTCCGCGCCCTGGGGGACTTCGGTCTGTGGGTGGTGGTTGTCACCAGCCAGTGCGTTACATTGTTATTAGGCCTGCCTGTCCGTTCCTCAGCTCCTGCCCTGACAGATATCTCCTCTGCCCTTACATTATCTAATCAAACCAAAATCGGTGTGATCAGATGCTTTCCCAATTTACAAATGGCGCTGTTTATATCCTGCGAAACTGAAGTGATGAAATGCTTGTAGCTTCCAAATTCTTAGACTAAAGAGATGATTGGCACCACTCTGGTCTCCAATCAGCTCTATGGTCAGCTGGCAGAAACACCGGCTGCATTCTCAAGTTCCCCTGATGGCATGGGACTGCCCGAGAAGGCCGCGGAAGGCAGCGGGGGAGGGGGGACATCATCTCCCACTTCTTGTAAAAGCAATCTTGCAGCTAATTAGCCACTAGGATTGCTTTTACATGAAAGCCGATAACCGGCTGAAAAAAACAACACCAGGATGATGCCTGCAGCTGTAGGCATCATCCTGGTATAACCCTTCAAATCCAGTGATGTACCAGTACATTGCTGGTCATTTATACTATGTTCTTTTTTTTTTGGTATGCAGCCAGTGGACTGAATGAAAAAATGAGAAGAAATCTCTGCCAGAAAAAGTGTGTGGTATGCCCACCATTAGAATATACCGCCCTGCATCCACCCACTTCTAATGGTGGGCACACATTAGGTCACACTTTGCCACAAGTGGCAGTTCCAAGATTGAATAAATGTCTAAATAGTGTCACGCTTGAATAAAAATTGTCCACGTATAAGTGGTACCCCATATGGAGAAATGATGACACCAAGTCCCAAACTATCTTGCCACTGCTCCCCATGTAGTCTGGGCATCCGGGGGGGGGCTCCACGTGACTATCTTTTCCCTCATAAATCCGAAACTTATAAGTATAGCCCAGGGGCGGACTGACCATTTGGAAACTCGGGCACTGCCCGGGGTCAGTAGGGGGCCCCATGAGATGCCCCTGGTACCTTTTTCATAGGCTTTTTGAGTTTGGGCAAGGACATGGGGGGCCCCATGATCCCCTATTGCCCGTGGGCCCCATGAGTTGTCAGTCCACCCCTGGTATAGCCTGTTGTCCTCTCAAAGGTCTTCTACATCTTGACCCCATATCTGGCACGCTTGCAGGGGAGAAATTGTTGGAATGCAAGGCGGCCAGAAAAATTAATAAGGGACTCATCAACGTAGATGTTTTGCTGGGGAGTATAGACATCTGCAAATTTTAGGTTAAGGTGATTTGCGAGGGGCTGAATTTTGTGGAGCCGGTCAAATTCAGGGTTACCCCGAGGATGACAGAGTGTATTGTCGCTGAAATGCATAAAACACATTATACTCTCATATCTATGCCTGGCCATGGCAGCAGAGAACATGGCATATGATGAATCGGGTCTGCGGACCAATACAACCGCAATTCATTTCTTTTAGTAATGCCCATGTTGAGGGTTAGGCCCAAAAAAAAAGTAAATTTGAAAACCGTAATGAGTTTCCATGCGAATGGTCTAGCAAGGTTTGAATTTGGGTTGGTGGCAATAAATTGTTGTGCATATAAACTGCTTTGATCCACAATCAACGCATACAGATATTCCGTGAAAAACAGCTCCAAAAATCAAGGAGGTATGTGAAAGACCAAGATGTACTAGACCGCTGGTACTCGACAGTTCACCAAAAGGTAGCGCGGCACTAGTACTGGCACTCTGCTGCATGTGAGAGTCATCAAAATTTACCGACAAGTGCTAACAGAGATCAGGCCTGATTCTGCGAACACTGCGGTTTTGTGTGCAATGTATCAAGTAACAGTGACCTACTGAGACTACACTTGCTGGGGGAGAAGGGGGGGGTAAGTGTAGGGGCTAATCGCAGGTGTTGGCAGGTGCCAGGGCTGATCCCGCTAACGCTGCGTTTTTGGGGATGCTGAACTAATGTGATCGCTGGTATAGTGCTGACCTGATCAAAGATATTGACCCGTTCAGACACTATACTAGCAATGGAGGTTTATTGTACATGAGCGTGCTCCTGGCAATCAAGGGGTTAAATGTGATGACTGGTGTACTGACGGGCAATCTGACGCTATCTGGGAGGGGTGTGAAAACCACGGGAGCGCGACTCACATATATCTAAATATATATATATATATATATTGTGGGAACTCGCTTCAAATGGTAGAGCTTTGTTAAACGCACACAGCAACTCGCTTTCTTTTTTTAAGGCTTTTTAGCCCACTTTTATTTAAAGAAAATGTCCCGTCACATAAGGCTTCCCACGCAGGGGTATCCACCATCAAACACATGCAAATGAAAACTCAGCCTCCTGGTTTGTACACAGGTTTTATGTCTGTCTTCTACAGACTCTTTCCAAAATATGGCTCTCGCACACAGCTAGTCAGGAGCACACAGCTAGTCAGGAGCACACAGCTAGTCAGGAGCACACAGCTAGTCTTGCTTCCACCTCTCCTGGGTGAAGTCCTTCTGACTCCAAGGCAGAGACCTCCTGTCTGCCGGGGTGGAGCCCTCCTGACTCCTATCTGCCGGGGTGGAGCCCTCCTGACTCCTATCTGCCGGGTGGAGCCCTCCCAAATCTCTTAGAAATCTCCAGGCTACAGGTCCCAAAACAGGCTTTACAAACCAAAGAGGAAACCAATAAACCCATTTCCTCTGCATTATGAGAACTGCCTGGAGCCCCTCAACCTGTATGGTTGAGAATCCTGGGTCACCACTGTGATTTTCACCGTGGCAGGATACCGCACTGCCACATATCCCCCCCCCCTTTGTTTTGATCCCGTAGGGGGCAGAACACACAAGCCCAAACTCTTTAATTTGGCAGCTCTGTGCCAGCTTTCACCCATATGCGCCCATTCCTGACTGACATCACTTTCAAAGGAAATGTCTTCCTGTCTTACCAGGCGACTTTCCCTGTATTCTCCTACTACATGGACGCAACCTCTATAAAGACACTGTGCCTTTTTACGGGTTCGCTTCCAAAACCGTTGCCTCTCTATTTTCCTATCGTTCACCCAAGTCACCTTCCCATTAAGAAATTTCCAAAACGGTACTTTTCTGAGGGTGAGGTTGATGCCTGAGTTTTAGGAGTCGGATAACATTTAAGCTACGCTGCACTTTCAACAGCCGGTTTCCCTTTACCTTTGAAAGGGTCACGCTTTTAAACACAAAAAGTGTGGGTTCTTTTATTGGGGTTACCTTAGACCCTCTCTGCATTCTATGTACATGCATCTTCTTACTGACCAAACTTAGCTCTGCTTGTTTCCCCACGTACACTGCATGCTTCCTTTTGTCACTGAGATTCTCAGACAACAGCAATGTCCTACTCTCCTTCTGAAGGACAGACCGATTGTCTTTCCCTTCAGATGTTTTTATGTCAGGGGACCTCTTTAAATATTCCACTTCCTTCAAGTTTTCCCTCGGGGGAGATAAGCCATTTAAAGTTTCCCTTCCCAGACAACCCTCCTGAACCTGTAAGGGGCCTAATTCTACTGCAGCTTTAATCTCAGCGGCGTCTACCACCGCATTACCCGCCACATCACATGTTTCAGGGTTATCAGCACGCATGTCCACATGACCTTCAGGTCCATCATTAGGCTTATGATCACCCACAGAAACGAAATGATCGACATTTCCTAGTGCCTCGCACTTTTCCTCCTCATAGTTTTCAACATTTACCAGTGCCTTGCATTTTTCCTCATGGTCAGACACATCCACACCTTTGTCAGAACTCATTTCAATGTTTGGCAGGGCAGTGTCTGGAGACCGAGCGCACAAAGCGGAGTGGTTGTCTCCCATGGCAACGTCACTATCCACCAGCCCCACTGGCACATGAACCTCTTCCAGCAACTGTCCTGACACCTGACCATCATAACAATTCTACATTTGGGTTACTGACCTCAATCACTTGATTTGTGCCATCTGACACTTCCACCAACACCAGCTCATTTGGTATCACACTATTCATTACCACACCATTGGATGCTTTGTGGTTTGTGGGCATGATCTCTGCTATGTGCTCAATCTCACTTGTCCCTTCCATATTGGGATGGGGACCATCTGCAGCAACAGCAAGTGTGCCCTTGTCTATAAGCTGCTCTGCAGTCCCTCCATTTAGCACAGCAGAAGTCGTGTCCACTCCATTGTTGGCAACAGAGGTCCCTTTCAACAAAGCCAACAGGATTTTAGCCCCTCTGTCCCAGTCTACTTTCTCTGCGCTCCAATCAGAGGTACTACGCAGTACCGCACCAACTGGCGGAGGAGACAGGACAGAGAGGCTCAGCAGCCGCAGACACATCACATATCTCACTTTTGTTCAAACCAAACTGTGCACTAAATTTTGAACCTCAACAGGTTGCAATACTACACCCTCACCACTGTACTCTGATGGCGCTTCATTCAACTCATGAACATTTCCATACATTGTATTGTCAGCACTGACAGACTCCATTAACCCATTATCGCCATCATACATTGTATTGTCAGCACTGACAGACTCCATTAACCCATTATCGCCATCATACATTGTATTGTCAGCACTGACAGACTCCATTAACCCATTATCGCCATCATACATTGTATTGTCAGCACTGACAGACTCCATTAACCCATTATCGCCATCATACATTGTATTGTCAGCACTGACAGACTCCATTAACCCATTATCGCCATCATACATTGTATTGTCAGCACTGACAGACTCCATTAACCCATTATCGCCATCATACATTGTATTGTCAGCACTGACAGACTCCAATAACCCATTATCACCAGGAGCATTTTCAAATATTTCAGTTTTAGCATTTAAATCATTTGGTTCAAGTACTCTCTTGTCCAGAGCAGCACCATAGTTGTCCCAGGCAACCTCTGGCTCCAACACACAGAGCTACCAGGAGGTTTCCATGGACACCTTTGCAGCCCTTGATACTGTTGCCAAGGGCAACAACATATCTTTACTCATATTCACATCAACGCTGTTATCTTTAGTGAGCTGTGCTAGCCCATCACCAACCATAACATTACATTTACCAATAGTAACACTTTTGTCGACATGACCATCAGCATTCTCATTACATATAGACATGACTGTGGCTTTTGCGGGTAGTCCCTGGATATTACCCAGCTGAGCAGCCTGTCAGCCATGCCTCACAGCACTCTCTCTCTCTCTAAAGGAGCAGTATTTTCAGTTTTAGCAGCTCCATAGCTGACCTGGGAAATCCTCTGCTCCGTCACTGCGGGCTCCTGGGAGGTTTCCCTGGGCATCTCTGCAGCACCTATCACTAGGGAACACGGTGCCAGGATAGTTTTGGTCACCCCTAGTCTAACTTCCCCAGCCATCTGCTGGATTATAGCAGGCCCCTGCAGAGTCCCCATGTCCTATTCCATATTTAGTCCTGCTAATCGTTGGGCTGTTCCCTGTGCCTCCCCACTACTCAGGGTAGCACACAGCAGCCAGTCCATGTCCATCTGTATTGTGGAACTCCCTGAAGGACACTCTCACTTCCTTGGACTCAGTCCCACAAACCGAAACAGTCTTACCGTTTCCTGAAGCAGGTGTCATAGCCTTCACTTGAGTGCGTAGTCTCTCCTCTGTGGTGTCTCCACGGACTGACTTCCCCATGTGGTCACGAGGCAACACTGCAGCCATTCCTGACCAACTTACACCCCCTGCAGGTAACACAAGATCCCTGTTGCTAGGGGTAACAGTAGACTCGCTCTCAAAAGGCAATTGGCTATACCTCATGTCGGATGCAGGCTGTTGTACCCTCTGTTCAGGGCTGACCACTTCACCTAAGCGGCCGTAACACGAAACCTTGCATTTCTCTGGCTTCAGATCCCTTGGCCTTCCAGCGACACCTCTTCCAACCTGGAGCATTGCTGGCCAGCCATGACACGCCGAACTTCCCCTCAAAGAAGGATTTCCTCTTTAACCTCCCTGGCGGTATGATTATTTCAGATTTTTTTGTGCTGAAAGCGGTACCATTTTTTTGCATGGAAATATGTAATTTTTTTATTGTAGGCCTGTAATTTAGGAATAACTCCCTGAAATCTGTCCGAACAAGAGTCTAGTAAACATCCCGGGTATGATAAAACTTGAAACACGAAATCATAAATTATAATTTAATAAATACTCATAAAAAATAATAATATAATAATAATAAATTGAATTCAATAATATAATCAAACCAAAAACACTGAAATTTGAAATATATCGCCAATTTCGCACATCGCTGAGCAAAGTCGCAAAATCGTTTTCAGTGTCTGATGACGAATTTCCCCCACGAATCATTATCACTCAATTCTGCAAGTGGTTCTAATTTACTATCGCTGTTCTCTAGCCGGTCTAAAATCGATTTTGACCTAAAGGGACGCTTTTTGGACGCCATGGACTTTTCTAAGTTTCCAGGCAGAAAGAACAGTCAAAATGCAGGCAGGGCGCCGGACAAAGCACTCGGGACAAAATGCGAAGGACAAGGTAAGCGCTGTAGGGAATCCCTATGCAACGCCGCATGGTAAGCCCGAGTGTAGCTTTTGGTACTGAAACTTTACCCCGAGCTACACTCGGGAATACCGCCAGGGAGGTTAAAGGTACAGTAGTCATCCTGGTCCCAATCCATGAAATGGTAAATCGACCGGAACGCCCTCAGTAATAAGGATTGCAGCAACTCTGGCCACTGGTCCCTAGGCCATTTTCTCTGTGTAGCGCCTTTTTCAAAGTTTTCAAGGAAGTCCTCCTCTGTAGGTAGCATGGGTTGCATGTAATCAGAGGCCCAGAACTCAGCACCTCTCACCGTAGACTTTACATTGCAGCTATTGCTACGAGCAACCGCACTCCTCTCAAACTTGTGGTCAGCCTGTCGCTCCTTCCTTGCACTCAGAGCCGGCTTGCCAAACGCAGATGCAGTCCTTTGCTTTGCTATGCAACTTTGCACTGGAGGCTGAGACAAAGGGCATTTGGAGACAGTGTGCCCCCACTACCTGCACCGCAAGCATCGCTCTTGCCAGCGTGTTTTGTCCACATTGCAGCCTTTTTCCAGCTTAGGTACACAGCCGGTGACAGACCGCGCCGCTGCGCGGCTCTGCTGGAGCTCAATCTGTGCGGGAGGACGCCATATGGCGTCCACCTGGAACGCTGATGACATTTGCCGGCGGCCATTCGGCCATAGGGCGGGGGGCAAATGGTTAACATTCATTTTCTCTCATTGTATCTATTTGGAAAGCCTTTCATGGTCCCAGTACATTGTTCTGGGAGCATGGTGACAAGCCTTATCTTTCCTTACACAGTGAGGGTGTTTTTTTTTTTTTAAATGTATTAATTTTTGAAAAATAAAACCTTCAAAGAACTCTTACTAAATACCTTGGACTGTTTGCTTTCCAAAAAGGCGGTCATCTGGGGGGTATTCGCACTGTCCTGGTGTTTTGGGGCCTCAAGAAATGAGATAGGCCATCAAGTACATCAAGACTGATCGATTTTCATATATATATATATACAGTATGTGAATCAGCACTCAACCCTAACGGTGAATTTTTCTCATTTGCTCTTTTTTGGTCTGATAAACATAAATCATTGCAAAATATTTTTTTTTTCTGTTTAACCGCCTCCCGCCCGCCATATAGTCCACGAGGTGGTTCTCTAGTTCTGAGAGGACGTCATATGATGTCCTCCCATTCTCACCGTGCATGCGCGGCTCCGGGAGCAATCGCCAGTGCACTGTGTCCCTCGGACACAGCGGATCACCGATTCACGGAAAGAGCCGAAGATGTCAGCTCGGTCATGTGATCAGCTGTGTCCAATCACAGGTGCCTTGATGATCAGTGTAGCCCCAGCAGTACCACCTGTCAGTGTCCATCAGTGCCAGCACTCAGTGCTCATCCATGTCACCTGCCATTGCCCATCAGTGCCCTATCAATGCCACATATCAGTGCCCATCTGAGCTGACTTTCAGTGTCACCTGTGAGTGCCAGCCAGTGCCACCTATCAATGCCAGCCAGTGCCACCTATCAATGCCAATCAGTGCCACATATCAGTGCCAGTCAGTGCCGCCTATCAGTGCTGCCTTTCAGTGCTCATCAGTAATGCCTGTCAATGCCCATCAGTGCCACCTACCAGTGCCTCCTCATCAGTGCCTCCTCATCAGTGCCCATTAGTGCCACCTATCAGTGCCCATCACTGCAGCCTCATTAGCGCACATCAGTGAAGGAGAAAAATCACTTATTTACAAAATTTTATAACAAAATCTAAGAAAAAACTTTTTTTTTCAAAATTTTCAGTGGTTTTTGGTTTGTTTAAGAAAAAATTAAAATCCCAGAGGTGATTAAATACCACCAAAACAAAGCTCTGTCTGTCACAAAAAAAATGATAAAAATTTCATATGGGTACAGTGCTGCATGATCGCGTAATTGTCATTCAAAGTGTGGGTATAAGTGCCCTGTAGGCTAGTGGTTAATAAAAGCAAAAAAAAAGCCCCATTGATCCTGCCAGAAATCTTATCAGCCCATAAGTCATGGCCTAGACTGAGCGGAGCTAAGGGGAGGGCCAGCATGACTGCGGCTTGCAGACGAGGCGGAGATTGGATTTGGGTGGGAGGATATTCAATAGGTAGGGGCGGTTACTCACCTGATTGGAGTATTCAAGTTTGAGGGTGGTCTTTCCAGGATGAGGTTGGGACTTGCTGGGTGTCAGTCGGAGCTTGTTCCAGCATGGGTGAGGTTTGTCCCGCCCTCCCTCCCTCTCTGGACTTGTTTTATTGTTTTGTTGTTTTGTTTTTGTTTTTCCTCTTGTCCTTTGTGTTTGTCGTGTTGTTTGGTTTTGTTTGGGTTCCTTGATTTTATCTTCTTTCCTTGATCGGCATTTTGTGTTCTGGGGTGTTTGGCGTTTTTTGTTTTGTCATGGCAGCCGGCAGGGGTCGCTGGGTCTTTGAAGGCGGTGCTGGAGTGACCATTTGGTGGATTATGGGTTGGGCCCATCGTAGGTATGGGTGTTCCTTCCCAATTATAAGGTCATGTTGGTAAGGTGGGAGTTCATTGGCTGTATCTGGGACTACGTAGTTGTAGTATTGTCCCCGAGGCGGTGTAGTAGCGGCTGGGGGCCTTTTCATTGGGTGTCAGATACAGCCGAGTTATTGATGTGAATAACAGTGCCTTGGAAGACCTTGGACCCGGTTGGGATCATTACTGTCAGTTATTATTTGATTGTACTGTATGAAGTGTTATGTAATAGTTATGTTAATCCGTCGCTCTTCCCTCCGGGTGGATGCCATAAGGCGTCCTTTCCAGAGCGCGCATTGCACATGCCTACAGGGCCGCGCTGCGGCGTGATCTGTCACTGGCCGTGTACCTCTGACACGGCCGATGACAGATCTGTGTACCGGCCCCGTTGCCAGTACCATGTGACCTGTTGTGACCAATCACAGCAGTTCAGTTGTATACAATGGATGGCTTCCTTTCATGCCATCCATTGTATACAAGTGTGTCTAGCTGTGAATGGTCACAGCGATCACATGCACAAACTGGGCCAATCACAGCCCAGCTGTGTCATGTGATTAGCCGTGGCCAAATCACAAAAAAAAAAAACCCCAGAGTGAATCGATTTCATTCAGGTAAATGCATGCTAATAGCAAAGTACTTCTTTGCTATAAGCAAATTGTGTAAAAAAAAAAAAAAAAAAATACTGATCACTCCCCCAAAGTAGTACAATGTTATTATGGTAACATTATACTACTTTGGTCATAGTGAAATATGAAAAAAAAATATTAGCTGAAAGTAGAAAATATAGTTTTTTTTCAAAATTTTGTTTTTTTTGTTTATAGCGCAAAAAATAAAAAGCGCACAGGTGTTAAAATACCACCAAAAGAAATCTCTATTTGTGTGAAAAAAAGGACGTAAATTTTGTTTGGGTATAGCATTGCATGACCGCGCAATTATCATTTGAATTAGTGCAGTGCTGTATTGCAAAAAAGGCATAAATTACAGTATCTATACCATAGGTTGTAGACGCTATAACGTTCACACAAAGCAATCAATATACACTGATTGGGATTTTTTTTACCAAAAACATGTAGCAGAATACATTTTGGGTTAAATTTATGACTAACTTTGAGTTTGCGATATATTTTTTATAGCTGAAAGTAGAAAATATTGTTTTTTTTCAAAATTCTTGTGTTTTTTTTGTTTATAGCGCAAAAAATAAAAAGCGCACAGGTGTTAAAATACCACCAAAAGAAAGCTCTATTTGTGTGAAAAAAAGGACGTAAATTTCGTTTGGGTACAGCATTGCATTTGCGTGCAATTATCATTTGAATTAGTGCAGCGCCAAACAGCAAAAAAAGGCCTGGTCATTAAGGGGGTTAAATTCTCAGGAGCTCAAGTGGTTAAATACCACCAAAAGAAAGCTCTAGTTGTGTGAAAAAAAGGTAATATTTTACAATGTTGTATGAGCGCGCAATTGTCATTCAAAGTGTGAGAGCGCTGAAAGCTGAAAATTGGCCAGGGCAGGAAGAGGGTAAAAGTGCCCGGTATGGAAGCGGTTAAGCACTGCACTATAGATACTTGACATTGGGCAGGTGACAGTTGGCCGTTTTTGAAAACAAGGGTCAGTTTGACAGAGTCTATACCTGGTAACCTCCATAGCACAGTAGTGAGAGTGCCCGTCCAAAGAGTGCATGGTCGTAGGTTCGAGGCTTACCTCTGCCAAGTGCCATGCAGTACTGGACATGAGATAAATGGATGTTACCAAATTTTTTTTTTTTTTGGGCTTTGTTTTTTTTTTTTAACATTCATTTTCTCTCATTTTATCTATTTGGAAAGCCTTTCATGGTCCCAGTGCGGGTAAAAGAGTCCGGACTGGAAGTGGTTAACCACTTGAGCTCTTGAGGATTTACCCCCTTAATGACCAGGCCTTTTTTTGCTGTTTGGCGCTGCACTAATTCAAATGATAATTGCGCGGTCATGCAATGCTGTACCCAAACGAAATTTACCTCCTTTTTTTCACACAAATAGAGCTTTCTTTTGGTGGTATTTTAGCACCTGTGCGCTTTTTAATTTTTGCGCTATAAACAAAAAAAACCACAAAAATTTTGAAAAAAAACAATATTTTCTACTTTCAGCTATAAAAAATATATCGTAAACTGAAAGTTAGTCATAAATTTAAGCCAAAATGTATTCTGCTCCATGTTTTTGGTAAAAAAAATCCCAATAAGTGTATATTGATCGCTTTGTGTGAAAGTTATAGCGTCTACAAACTATGGTATAGATACTGTAATTTAGGCCTTTTTTTGCTATACAGCGCTGCACTAATTCAAATGATAATTGCGCGGTCATGCAATGCTGTACCCAAACGAAATTTACGTCCTTTTTTTCACACAAATAGAGCTTTCTTTTGGTGGTATTTGATCACCTGTACATTTTTTATTTTTTGCGCTTTAAACAAAAAAAAACCACGAAAATTTTGAAAAAAAACCAATATTTTCTACTTTCATCTATAAAAAATATATCGTAAACTCATAGTTAGTCATACATTTAAGCCAAAATGTATTCTGCTACATGTTTTTGGTAAAAAATCCCAATAAGTGTATATTGATTGCTTTGTGTGAAAGTTATAGGATCTACAAACTATGGTATAGATAATTTGAAATTTACACAGCTTTTACTTTCTGACCGCCCATCACATCTCTTGAGGTGCTAAAATACCAGGATAGAACAAACACCCCCAAATGACCCCTTTTCGAAAAGCAGACACCCTAAGCTATCTGCTGAAAGACATATTGGCCCTGATTCACTAAGATGTGAGTGTAATAGCAGAGACTGACCACTCAGGCAGACTCCGGTCAATCAATCAGTCGTCTGACCAGCGTCTAGCAAGCTCATTGACGAGCGTCTATTGACTACTTTGCTATCACTGGCACATTTTTAGGTGCAATACCGGATATGTTCGCTAGATGGCGCACAAGCGCGGGCTTTATTAACATTGGCGTTTTCATGATGGCAAAAGAATTCTTAGAATGTAATAAATACACCTGTACACCTGTATTAGAATTTTCTATTTTCTTCTATTTATTTTCTTGCTGTGTCTCCAAAATGATCAGGAAACTAATGCATTTACTAATGAATGTCATACATTCTGTACTCAAATGTTAAACATTTACACACTTATATCTCAAATAATTTATATACTTTTAATTTCCCAATATAATTATATATCTTCATTCTCTTTAATCACGTAACTATTCTATGGTAAAGACAAGTGCAGCGCTATAAATGCATGTGATCAATAATGAACGCATGTAAAAACCAAAAAGTGCAAAGAATTGCAACAATGATGTAATATTGTAAATGGTGCTAAAATAAGTTCATAGAATCATTCCTGAATAATGGAATGTCCTTCGTGTGAGAGTACCAACTCAGAGAGTGCCTATGAATGGCACGTGTGGTCTCTCCGTGACGGACAGTAGTGCATGAACTCGTGAAAGGTAAACCACCCTTGGGACTGGTCTACACTCACCAGAACAAAAGTATTAATGTGTATGGGTTATACACATCACACATCTGGGGGTGCAGCGGTATGCTGGCAGTTATGGGTTAGTCATCCAGCTCCATCCATCCATCCATCCATCAGGGTGGGTGCCCAAATGGTCCTGGGGAGGAATTAGCTCAGCCGCAGGAGCCAGAAAGGTGCTCAATAGTGTAGTGCACTGTCACAGGGGTGGATGACCTTTCACGAGTTCATGCACTACTGTTCGTGGTTATATTTATCTTGTGTAATACCATTTTAGTAGTCTATATAATTTGACCAGCGCTCGCTCTATCATTTTCAAACAATTGAACTATTCTACATTATAACTCAAACTGTGTCTCCCACAGTGGTTTAGTGGTTAGAGCTCAGAACTTACAGCACTTGGGTCATGGGTTCTAATCCCAGTCATGGCTACATCCTAAAAAATGGAGATCAATTTTCTGGGTTGTGTCAGTGCCAGAAATATTGATCAAACAATTATGATTTTGCCTAATGACTAGAAAGTGGATGAATGTACTCTTCTGCCAATTAGGAAATGTGCAAGTTTCATGCCGTGTATATTTCATTGTAACATTTTTCTCTTTTAAATCTGTCTCCTTATACAACTTGACCCCCTCCCCCACCCCGTCATCACCTGTCCCATATGCAAATCTATGGATCACCGCCCCACTCTTTAACTATCTATTTACTGATCAAGTGAATGTGTCTCATTTTCTATCAGCTACAGCTCAGATCTCACATTATTATACAATTGCTGATTGTATCTCACCACTAGTCTGATTGAATTCACAATTCCTGGTCAGTCCCGTTCCCTGACCTCTAATAAACTTTAGGGCCAGTTCACACTACATGTGTTTCAGTTGCTTTTTCGGCATCACAAATGCACAGAAAGAAGGTTATATGGTTGTCAATGTCATAGTTCACATCAGCACTTGCATTTTCAGTGCATTGCAGGTGCTGTAAACAAAGTTGACCACGCTGCATTGTTTCTGCACAGAACTGTACTGGAACACATTGAAACGTCCTTGAATGTACTAAAACGCACATGTCCCTAACTACATTGAATACAAAGAAAATAGAAAAAAATAAGTGGAAGGGATATAAAAATGCAATGTAAACATGTCCAAAACGCATTCAAAATGTACTGGAACACACTAAACATGCATGCCAAAAGGGCATGAAAAAAACCCATCAGGAACACATCTAGACTGTTTCTATAGTGTGAACCAGCCCTTAGGACTTGTTCACACCATTGGTGGTGCAGAAACGCATGCAAGAACACACATTTTCCAGCACAGCAAAGAAATGCAATGCCCTATGTAGATGTGCGCACGTACCATGATGAAAACGTTGTTGCACCTACACACGTCTATTAAAAACAGCCCCATTCACAGCCACAAATACGCATGGCACCACACTACTGTGCGGTTAGGTGCGACACACTTGGAAAATAACATAAAAATAAGCCAACATGGCTAAAACATATCTTGAAAATATGGGGACTCTGATATCCGGCGACAGTCCGTTCACGAACGAGAAGCAATTCTGCACCCTAAAACCAACATAGAGGAAAGGGATGGTCAAATTGCTGTGCTGCTTCCAAACCACCTCTGGCATGCCAGGGTCATTATGCAGGTCCTCGATGCCAGTTCTTGCCTGCGGCCACAAAATATCCACTGGCCACGAGTGAAGGTGAGTGGAGGACGTGAAGGTGGATTTCTACCAGCTTCAACCGCAAGCAGTACCACTCCTGAAAAATGAGAGCAAATAATCATTGACACGTCATCATGACAGTCAATTCTCAGTGCAGGCTATCTAGAGTGTCTTTCCTTTTTAACCATTTCAAGAGTTCAAGGAAACATTCTTGGAGCATCTACTGTGTTTGGAAAGGCCAAAGGTCCCCCCCTCCCCCAGGCACACTAATGCTTATGCAGGCCATAGACGGGGAGAAAAACGGCCGATTTTTCTTTTAAAAAATGAAAAATTGGTTGTTCAAGCGGCCGACGTTACCAGCAATGGTAAAAAAAAAATCGGCCGATTTTCATCCCATCTACAGGCAAAAAGTGTCTCTGCAGAGAGCTCCGCTATTTCTTTGACAGTTCCTTGACATTTACAGCGGTTGCAACAATGTATCTATTTGTATCCATTTAGGATACAGATGTTTTTATTCGGAAACAAATAGATACAATGTTGCAACCGCTGTAAATGTCAAGGAACTGTCAAAGAAATAGCGGAGCTCTCTGCAGGGACACTTTTTGCCATACTGGAATTCCTCTCATTTTTCATCCTTCTTCTTCTTCTTCATCATCATCCTCTTCTTCTTCTTCATCATCATCCTCTTCTTCTTCTTCATCATCATCCTCTTCTTCTTCATCCTCTTCTTCTTCATCATCTTCATCCTCTTCTTCTTCATCCTCTTCTTCATCATCTTGATCATCATCATTCTCTTCTTCTTCATCATCATCCTCTTATTCTTCTTCATCACCATCCTCTTCTTCTTCTTCTTCTTCATCATCTTCTTCTTCTTCATCATCATCATCATCCTCTTCATCATCCTCTTCATCATCATCCTCTTCTTCATCATCATCATCATCATCATCCTCTTCATCATCATCCTCTTCATCATCATCCTCTTCTTCATCATCATCTTCTTATTCTTCATCATCATCCTCCTCTTCATCATCATCATCATCATCATCATCTTCTTCTTCTTCTTCTTCTTCATCATCATCCTCTTCTTCTTCATCATCATCCTCTTCATCATCATCATCATCCTCTTCTTCTTCATCATCATCATCCTCTTCTTCTTCATCATCATCCTCTTCTTCTTCTTCATCATCATCCTCTTCTTCTTCATCATCATCATCCTCTTCATCATCATCCTCTTCTTCATCTTCTTCTTCATCATCATCATCCTCTTCTTCTTCTTCATCATCATCCTCTTCTTCATCCTCTTCTTCATCATCTTCATCCTCTTCTTCTTCTTCATCATCTTCATCCTCTTCTTCTTCTTCATCATCACCATCCTCTTCTTCTTCTTCATCATCATCATCCTCTTCTTCTTCATCATCATCCTCTTCTTCATCCTCTTCTTCTTTTTCTTCTTTTTGTCTTCCTCTTGCAGGTCACTGCTCATGTGCAGATTTTTTATCAGTAAAAAATCGGCCAATTTGCCCATCATTGCCGCGAAAATCGGCCGATTGGCAAATTCGGCCGTTTTTTTTTCCAACTTTACCGAAAAAAAAAATCTGCCAAAATACCGAAAAACGGCCGAACAAATAGCCCACTAACGATCCGAAAATCGGCCGATTTTATTTTCGGCCGAAAAATCGGCCAATTTTCGACCCATCTATGGCCTGCATAAGATATGGTGTGGCCCTAGGGTCAATGTGTGTTTAGAATACTTCCAAAATGCACATACAAAAACACTCCATCCAAATGCATGTTGCATTTCTATAGCATGTTAAACAGAAGAAAAATGCACTTACATAATGTTAACATGCGCAAGTAAAAGTAGACAAAATCCACATCCTTTTATTCTGGCTTCACATACATGCATTGTGGTCTAACACCGCACTCCTGGGCAAATCACATGCAATTTGTGTGCGTTGCAATTAGAGACAAACATTTTGCACACCTCAAATTGCACCGCATCCGGGCCAAAAATGTGCAGGACCCTTTTTCAGGGTATGCACATGTATTGTACTGTTCAAAGCATTGCACACTAACGCATTGCACACTAAAAATGTCAAATGCGTTAGTGTGTACAGTGCATGAGTGTAAAATGCTTTAGTGCACACTGCAGTGTACAACGCATTGCACACTGTAATACACTGTAATACCGTGTACACCCACACATTGTAGACTGTAATGCACTGTACACTATCATGCAGGATGGAGCAACGCATTGCACACTGTGATACCGTGTACACCCCCACATTGTAGACTGTAATGCACTGTACACTGTCATGCAGGATAGAGCTACGCATTGCACACTGTGATACCGTGTACACCCACACATTGTAGACTGTAATGCACTGTACACTGTCATGCAGGATGGAGCTACGCATTGCACACTGTGATACGCTGTCCACTGTCATGCAGAATCCAGCAACGCATTGCACACTGTAATACCATGTACACCAACACATTGTAGAATGTAATGCATTATACGCAGTATACATGTCCAGATATTCAAAGATTAGCCATGAAGGCCTAGCTGGTTACCTATTTGGCGACCGCAGATAGCCGAATAACGCTACACTGCATCCAGGCAGCTCTGGGAGGGCGTCATATGACATCCTGGCAGAACGCGCTCTCCGTGATTGCTGTGTCCTAAGGACACAGTTGATCACGTGATGTGGTAAAGGCCAATCACAGCGGCTTTTTACCATGTGATCAGCCATGTCCAATGACACGCTGATCACCGGGAAATGCATTTGCCGGGTCTTGGCTGCACTTTCATCACGCTATCAGAATGTGTGGAAAGTACTGCCGAGAACCAGCAGTTATCAAAGCAGGGGTCGGCCCCGATGATCAGTGCCCACCAGTGCCACCCAACAGTTACGCCCACCTGTGGCCAGCAGTGCCACCCACCAGTGCTGCCTCATCAACGCACATCAGTGTTGCTAAATTACCAGTTTACCAAATGTTATAATATAAACAGACTTTTATTCATTATGAGCTATTTTGTGGTTTATCGAGCAAAAAGTAAAACACACAGCAGCAAGTCAATACCACCCAAAGAAAGCTCTATTTGTCTGAAAAAACTGATATAAATTTAAGATGGGTACAATGTGGCATGACCGCACAACTGTCATTCAAAGTGTAACAGTGCAGAAAGATGAAAATTGGCCAGGACAGGAAGGGGGTAGGAGTACCCAGTAGGCAAGTGGTTAATATCATTGACCCATCAATACCCAGGAGCTAATGTACAGATAAGTAGCATGTGCACCAAGTGAGATTCTGCTAGGCCCCACCCACAAAATTGCAATTACCTGTCCCTCACATGTTATTAACATATTTGCAATGGCCACACTTACTGTACATATAAGGATCATCTCCTCAGTTGATAACTGTGTTCTCGCCATGTCCAAATGCCAATAAGGTTATCAAAATTTTCAACCAACACAAAACCTCCAACCACTTGTCATCCACTTACACTCCCCACAACCACTTCCGGGTGCGCGCGCACGTGATGACGGACTTCCAGGATAGCCGTTCATGCGCCATGGGGACACCTGTTTGGTGCTTATTTGTTTGCAATCGCGCATTTTTATGTGCGGCTATGATAGCTTTCGCAAATGTGTGTTTCTTATTGATTTGTTTTTTTTAACCTTGGCTAATATTTGTTGCCAAAGGCCAAAAATCAACAAAGTGTGGACTATTTTATTACTGTAAATCGAATTGTAGAAAACCTGTAGCTGGCTGCACAGTGAATGTGACATTCATTAGTACATAACAATATTGTGGTGCAAGTGGGTTTTTTTTTTTGGTTTTGAAAAAGCCAATTTGCACCCACTTGCATATTCACGCTCTTACAAGATACATTTGAGCAGATTATATAAGTATACAAAGTAACTATTAAGGTTGTTCATATATTGAACATAAAATAAACACAAAAACATCGGTCAAATATTTATTGATCAAATATATTGTCATTTATTTGGTCAGCAGGAACAAGTAGGTACAGTCAATATCTTGGTGAGTCACAAAAATAGGATTGATGTGGCAAAAATAAAACACTCCTGCTCATAAGAGCTTACAATCTAAAGATACTTCTAGTGAACTGTGTGTGCTCAGGTTATAGCAGGAAACAAAGGGGAAGATGAATCAAGTAACATTTTCATGCACATAGGATTTACTTACACAATCACTTAGTATGAAGATCCATTCACAAAAAAAAGTCTTCAGATCAAAATATCAAGAAAACAAAGCATGTGAAAAAAAACCCTCCCACCTCTACAAATCCCCTCCCACCTCTACAAATCCCCTACACATACATTTGTCAGCAGGTTTGTCAGAAAAATGCATTGGAGTCTAAATAAGCAAGCAAAATTAAAACAAGGGCAGATTTTAAACAAAACGATTGACATGTGTGAGGCTTTCAATGCAAAGAGAAAAAACACAATCATTGTGCAATAACACACAAACACTTTACAAGGCCAAAAATATGCAAACATTTCCAGCCCACTTCCAAACACAGCCTGAGTGGTGTCTGGGGCAATTCAGCACAAAATCTCTTCCTCCCCCAAACCACTACAAGCAAGGACTTAGTCACAAACCACCCGGCCTAGTAACAGGCCAAATCACTCCCTACTGCACATCTTTATATAAGCTAGGTTGTATTTGGAGCGCCAAACAAGGCCCCACACCCAATGAAGCCACACCCACCACTGACCTTAATTTGGTCAGTGAAAGTGTTTTCACCTGATGAATCCGCTTCCTACCTGCATTAACCCTTGGTATACAGGCCCCACAAATCAGAAAGATATATACAGTGAAATGTACATGTGCAGCATACAACAGAACATTGAGCAGGGATGTGAAAGGGAACCCCAATTGGAACCGTTATTGCTACTATGGTCACAATTCCCTCCAGATTCTCGCATGAGTTAAGACAGTCACATGACCACATCTTGTATGCAATACTGAAAATGACAAATCGATTTGACTAGTATGGTGAATTTCCCATCAATTGGCAAAACACTCCAGAAATCAAACATCACCAAACATTACACTCTGGGCAAAGCTGATTTACAAATCCTGCGACTTACAGTAAAGTTGACCATTTTAATGCAATTTTCAAGACATCTGACACAGATCTCTATGCAAATTGCCACTAAAGTAGTACATGTACTACTATAGAAATCAGTGTTTGAAACGCACCCATGTGGTCGCTCTAATAGCAGACAATAGGGTGCGACTTTGCAGACGATTTACAGCTTGCATGTTGTGCAAATCACATGCCAAGTCCCACTCAATGTGCACGCTATTGGAGCGTTCATATTGTTGTGGTTCAAACTTGGTTGGAGCCGCAAGTAATAATAGAGTAATGAATACACTACTTTTCATGCAATTTGCTGAGAGATCGGTGTCGATTGTCTTGCAAATTGCACTTGAAATCACCATGTACCCTAACTTTGAAATCATGCAACTTCTATGCAAGTCACATGATGTGACTGTGGTGTCAATAACACCACTTAGAAATCTGCTTTAATGTGACCGGGTAGCCCCCAGTAACATTGTTTGCGATTGCCATGCAATTGGCATTACAGGCGACTTGCAAATCGTAGACCAAGTCGCACCCTATTGGCCACTGTAGGCTCTGTTCACATCCAATTGGATTGTGAACTCGTGCAACTTCACTGTAAGTTGGGCAATTGCCGCATCGGATTAGATGTGACAGTGGTGTTGGCCCCCAGTAACATTGTGTGCAATTTGCCATGCAAAGGGCAAGTTGCTGGCCATGCCAATCGCATGACAAGTCGCATCCAGGGTGTGCAATTTCAGGTGCGATTTGTGAATTGACATGATACCTGATATTGGATATAATGAATGTGAATGTGAGTGTATTAACGTACGCCATTTGTTGCAGTGAGAGTTCAAAGGTATTTGAAGATTTTGGCCATTTATTAGCAATTTAACATCTAGACTCAAATAGAAATCGCAATGCTACACACAATTGAAAACACAACTAGTTAGTAATTCTCTAGAAAACACAGTAAAATTGGCAACTTAAACAGTAATTTTCAATTGCATATAGTGTGAACGAAGCAGGAAAATCAACAAAGGAAATAAATCTTTGAAGGCGTGCGGTACCTGCCTGCTGGGATAAGGGTCTGCTTTGCATTTGGTGGAAAAATCCATACCAGTATTTGTGACAAGTTTGATGTGTGGATTCACCAACCAAGTCTTTTCTCTCTCGCTCACTCTTCTTTGTCTCACTGGCTCGCTCTTCTCTCTCGCTCACTCTTCTGTATGTCTCTCTTTATCACTCTTCAGTATGTTTTTCTCGCTCACTCTTCTTCATCTCACTGGCTCGCTCTTCTCTCTCTCTGTCAGCTCTTTGCTTGCCAAATCCTTCACAAAAGTGGGTTGAGTGTAAACCATCATTATCAAATCTATTAGTGCTCCAGGCTCTTATCCCATTGTATGACATTCACATAAGGTGCAGCTTTGAAGGTGTTTCAACAGACAAGGCCTCATTCTAATTCACATTTTAGGGATCACTTAGACAGAAAGCAAAGATGTTGCTAGAACATCTATTTGAAGACAGCCACACACGGAGATCATGCTACTTCCTCACCGGGGTTGGGATTCAAACCGACAACCCTAGAGTTGTGAGGCAGTAGTGCTAACCACTAATCCACGGAGCTACATTGCTAATCCAGCCTGTATTTCTGTGCTGTGAATCAATCCTAGGTCCCTGGGCAAGTTCAGTGTAACTACCAGATATCTCCAATGTGACACAAATGTTGTGCTATGTTGCCAATTCACATGTATGATGGTTCTATGTATCCCAATACAAAGGATTGCAATACTAATACAGGCGTACCTCGGTTTACCAATGCCTCAGGGAACGTCATATTTGGGGTACAAATGCCAAACCATTTCAGTTAATTGGTCTGTTTACAAATGTTTGAATATTTTGGTATGGGCATGTGGCCTGGTATGGTTCAGGAGGGGGGGGGCGCTCGCTTGTCCCCCCCCCCTTTCCTGACCTGCTGGGCTGCATGCTCAGATAAGTATCTGTTATGGATTTTGGGGGGTACCCCATGCTGTTTTTTATTTAATTTCAGCGTGGAGTTACCCCTTAACATCCATACGAGACCCGAAGGGCTTAGTATGGATGGGAGGGGGGACCCCACGCCGGGTTTTTTACAAATTGTTTATAATTCCCTGCAATACTTTTACATCAACTGTCAGTGGGGAACTCCGCCGACAGCTGAAACATGAGCGCTGCATTGGTTTTCGCTACTAAAATGCTGCATGAGTTGATAACATAACTCATGCGGGATTGTAGCAGCGACAGCCATGTGTTAATGTTTCAACTGTCAGCGGGGTTCCCCACTGACAGCTGAATGTAAAAAAAAAAAAAAAAAGCGTGGGGTCCCCCCTCCCATCCATACCAAGCCCTTCGGATCTGGTATGGATATTAAGGGGGAACTCCACGCTGAAATAAAAAAAAACAGCTTGGGGATCCCCCCAAAATCCATACCAGACCCTTATCCGAGCATGCAGCTCGGCAGGTCAGGAAAGGGGGGGGGACGAGCGAGCGCCCCCCCCTCCTGAACTATACCAGGCCACCTGCCCTCAACATGGGGGGGTGCTTTGGGGAAGGGGGGCTCCCCCCCAAAGCACCTTGTCCCCATGTTAATGGGGACAAGGGCCTCTTCCGTTATTGGGATAATTGGTCAGCCATTTTTTGGGATTTTAGCATATTTTGTTTACCAGTAAAGTTGAAAATTTTTTGTTCCAAATTTACTGATAAAAAAAATGTGCCAAAATCCCGAAAAACAGCTGACCAATTAACCCACTAACGGCCCGAAAATTGTTCGATTTTCTTTTTGGCAGAAAAATCGGCCGATTTTAGACCCATCTATGGCCTGCTTTACATGGGTCTAAAATCATCCGCAAAAAAAATCGGCTGATTTTCAGCCCGTTAGTGGGTTAATTGGTCAGCCATTTTTGGGGATTTTGCAACTTTTTTTAATTGGTAAATTTGGATAAAAATTGGCCGATTTTGCAGATCGGCCGATTTTAGCTGCAATGATCGGCAAATTGGCTGATCTTTTAATAGATAAAAAATCTGCACATGAGCCATGACCTGCAAGAAAAAGAATAAAAAAAAAGAATAAGAAAAAGAAAAATGCAGGCCTTAGATGGGGCAAAAACTGACCGTTTTAAAAAAAAAAAATCGGTTGTTCAATGGGCCGACAATACCACCAACGGTAAAAAAATTGTTCGATTTTCGCCCCATCTACGGCCTGCAAATATAATAGCGAAGTAATTACTTCTGTCCCTGCAGAGAGCTGCGCTATTATATTTGACATTAAAAAGTATAAAGGTTGCAACATTGTATCTATTTGTATCCGAATAAAAACATCTATATCCGGAATGGATACAAATGGATACAATGTTGCAGTCTCTATACTTTTTAATGTCAAATATAATAGCGGAGCTCTCTGCAGGGACAGAAGGAATGTTTCAGCTGTCATCGGGGTTTCCCACTGACAGCTGAATTTTAAATTATTTCCGTGAATTAAATAAATAATAAAAAAAACAGCGTGGGTCCCCCCTCTCATCCATACCAAGCCCTTCAGGTCTGGTATGGGTATTAAGGGGGAACTCCACGCTGAAATTTAAAAAAAAAACAGCGTGGGTCCCCCTCAATATCCATACCAGACCCTTATCCGAGCATGCAGCCCGGCAGGTCAGGAAAGGGGGGGGACGAGCGAGCGCCCCCCCCCTCCTGAACCATACCAGGCCACATGCCCTCAACATGGGGGGGTGCTTTGAGGCAGGGGGGGCTCCCCCCCCCCAAAGCACCTTGTCCCCATGTTGATGAGGACAAGGGCCTCTTCCCCACAACCCTGGCCGGTGGTTGTGGGGGTCTGCGGGCGGGGGGCTTATCAGAATCTGGAAGCCCCCTTTAACAAGGGGGCCCCCAGATCCCGGCCCCCCCCCTACGTGAACGAGTCTGCGGTACATGGTCCCGCAGACTCCTTCACAAAAAAACTAAGTGTGGTGTAAAAAAAACACAGTACAGGGTCTTTGACAAGTCCTTTATTAAAACAATGTCCCCTGAAGTAGATCCAACGTCAATCACGGCGGCGGCGGCAGGGACCCGAAAAAAGAAAAAAAAAAAAAAAAGGTTCTGCTCCCGTCGGAGGCTTCCAGCCTAGTGAAGAAGAGGCTAGCTGACAGTTCTTATATAGGTATGGGGCGGGGCCAGCCGGGCACATCATCCCCGCCCCTTACCTATTTGAGAAATGTCACCCTGTCTCTCCACTGAGGCTAACTAGCTGAATGCAGGAGACAGTCTGACATTTCTTATATAGCTATGGGGCGGGGCCAGCCGGGAACAGCAAGCATGTGACATGGGGCGGGTCACTCGGATGATGTCCCCGGCTGGCCCCACCCCATAGCTATATAAGAAATGTCAGACTGTCTCCTGCATTCAGCTAGTTAGCCTCAGTGGAGAGACAGGGTGACATTTCTCAAATAGGTAAGGGGCGGAGATGATGTGCCCGGCTGGCCCCGCCCCATACCTATATAAGAACTGTCAGCTAGCCTCTTCACAAGGCTGGAAGCCTCCGACGGGAGCGGAACCTTTTTTTTTTTTTCTTTTTTCGGGTCCCTGCCGCCGCCGCCGTGATTGATGTTGGATCTACTTTGGGGGACATTGTTTTAATAAAGGACTTGTCAAAGACCCTGTACTGTGTTTTTTTTACACCACACTTTTTTTTTTGTGAAGGAGTCTGCGGGAGCATCTACCGCAGACTCCTTCACGTAGGGGGGGGGCCGGGATCTGGGGGCCCCCTTGTTAAAGGGGGCTTCCAGATTCTGATAAGCCCCCCGCCCGCAGACCCCCACAACCACCGGCCAGGGTTGTGGGGAAGAGGCCCTTGTCCTCATCAACATGGGGACAAGGTGCTTTGGGGGGGGAGCCCCCCCTGCCTCAAAGCACCCCCCCATGTTGAGGGCATGTGGCCTGGTATGGTTCAGGAGGGGGGGGGCGCTCGCTCGTCCCCCCCCTTTCCTGACCTGCCGGGCTGCATGCTCGGATAAGGGTCTGGTATGGATATTGAGGGGGACCCACGCTGTTTTTTTTTTTAAATTTCAGCATGGAGTTCCCCCTTAATATCCATACCAGACCTGAAGGGCTTGGTATGGATGAGAGGGGGGACCCACGCTGTTTTTTTTTTTTTTTTTTTTTTTTATTGTGGACCTTTATTTTTACATTCAGCTGTCAAAATAAATATTATCTAGACCTTTGAAATAAGTAAAATCATTACAGAAATAATTATAAAGGATAAGAAACAAAAATAGAATCACTAGAACTAAGGAAATCTAGTTAGATTACATGAAGATATGCCGAGTGCTGTTTATTAAACACAGTAGTCGCGAGCGAGTGCCGGCTCTCAGAGGAATCCACAATCAGATTCACTATTAGTCAGTGGCTAAAAAGCAAACGCCCATGGCAGAGGACTAAAATGTGTTCTGCACATGCTCAGTTGTATCTGCCAAAGACACTGCACAGGCTTCTAGATTTTTACTGTGTCGATTTCCTTGAAAAAAACGATTTTTAACACATTTTTAATTTTTTTGGAAATAGCAGATATTGTTTAAAGTGAAGTCCTGATATTTGGCAAAGCAAATTTCTAAGTGAACATGTCTCTGCAGTGATTTTTCATGGTTTTAGACTTGCTTCTTAGCAAGTCTGTTTTGTGAGTCTGATTTCGGGCGTGTGTCTTTTTGTGAATTAGATTGGGCATCTGCTTATGTGCTCTGCTCAATAGTGAATTAGGTTGCAGGGTAAAAAATGACGGACGCCCATGAAAATTGGGCTTAAGCCCATAAATATGCGCCCACGCCCAATAGTGAATCAGGGCCATTGTGTCCATGGAAGATTTGGTTTTTTTCCACAAGTTTCTGGAAAATGACAAAAACGTTTTTTTTTGTTTTTTTTTTTACACAAAATTGTCATTTAAATGATTTATTTCTTGCAGAAGCCATGGGTATATGTGGAATTACACCCCAAAATAGATTCTACTACTTCTACCGAGTATGAGGATACCACACATGTGACACTTTTTGGGAGCCTAGCCACATACAGGAGCTTGAAATCCAATGACCACTTTGAAAGCCTGAAGGTGCGTAACTTCCTCATTTCACTTCCCCACTACCTATCACAGTTTCGGAGGCTCTGAAATGCCAGGATAGCACCAACCCCCCCCCCCCCCAAATGACCCCTTTTTGGAAAGTAGACACTCCAAGGAATTTAAAAAGAGGCATGGTAAGTATTTTGCAGATCTCATTTTTTTCTCACAAGGCTTTGAAATATAAAAAAGAAAAGAAAAAATATGTTTTTATCTTTTTCTTCATTTTCCAAAAACTTGTGGCAACAAATGAGATCTTCAAAATACTTACCATGCATCTTATCAAATTCCTTTGGGTGTCTACTTTCCAAAAAGGGGTCATTTGGGGGGGTTTGGTGCTTTTCTGGCATTCCAGGGCCTCCGAAACTGTGATAGGTAGTCACGAAGTGTAATGAGGAAATAAAGCCCTTTAAAAGCCTGAAGGTGCTTATTGGATTTTGGGGTCCTGTACTTGGCTAGACTGCCAAAATGTCTCTCATATGTGGCACCCCCATACTCGGGAGAAGTAGCAGAATGTATTTTGGGGAGTAATTCCACATATACATATGGCTTGTGTGAGCAATAAATTATTTCAATGACAATTTTGTGTAATTTTATTTTATTTTTTTGTCATTTTCCACAAACTTGTGGTAAAAAAATAAATTCTTCTATTGATTCAACATTCCTCTCAGCAAATAGTTTGGGGTGACTACTTTCCAAAAAGGGGTCATTTTGGGGGGTGGGGGCGTTTTATGCCCAGCATTAGAAGTTTATGCCACACATCATTCACTCTTCTAACCACCTGAAGACCAATCCTTTTTGTTCACATGAAAAAAATCTGTATTTTTTGCTAGGAAATAATTTAAACCCCCAAACATTATATATTTTTTTAAAGCAGACACCCTAGTGAATAAAATGGTAGGTACTACAATTTTTCATGGCACATAGTACTCGCGCAGCGATTTTTCAAAAGCAATGTTTAAAAAAAAATACACTTGTTTTACTTTTAATGCACAAAAACACAATATATTGGCCAATTGTTTGGTAAAATATAAAAGATAATGGTATGCCGAGTAAATATATAGCAAACATGACATGCTTTAAAACTGCACATGCCCCGTTTAATGGCGACAAACTGCAAACATTTTTAATATCCATAGGCAGCGCTTTAAAAGCCACCATTTTAGATTTACAGAGGAGGTCTAGTGTTAGAATTACTGCCCTTGATCTGATGTTCACGGCAATACCTCACATGCATGGTGCAACCGCTGTTTACATAATGGCACAGGGTCAAGGCTTGTGCACACAGGTGTGCTCGCATGGGAGGGGCAAATTTTTTTTTTTTTTTAGTTATTTTGATTTTTTTTTAATTATTTTTACATTGTATCTTTCATTTTTTTTTTTTTTTATCACTTTTAATGCTATAACAGGGAATGCAAATAACCCCTATAACTTCAATGGGCATTGTCATATATTCTTTTTTTTTGAGAAATCTGGGGTCTATCAGACTCTAGATATTGTCAAGGTCCTACCTTTTCCCAGAGATTATGTTTCTCCATGTGCTGGCATCCATGTTGGATTTCTGCAGAGCATGGTGGGAATATTTTATGCCTTCTGGTCTCTGAGGTCCATCCCCCAGAGGGGTGTGGCTGATTACATATAAGCCTGTGGTCCGCACATGTCCTTTGCACTTGTGTCTTGTGTCTTGGTGTTGCTATAACGCTGTTCTGACTCTCGTGACTCTCCTGGAAGCTGACTCGGCTTGTGACCTGACCATTCTTTGTGTTCTCCTTTGATCTGACCCTCCATTGCTGAACTCGGCCCGTGACCCGTGATTCTCGTCTGCTGTCCTGTACCGTTTTCTCCCGTTGCTGTCGACCCGGCCTGCCCAACTACTCTATTGTCTTTTCCACTAGCTACACGCCATTGGCGGCGGCCATTACCGCAATTGAGGTGTCTCGGGGGCCGCGACCTGGTTCCTGGCTGCGTCAAGTCCATCCCCACCATCAGGGGCCCTGGTGAAGGGCAGCCTGGGACTTAGACTCCGCGCCCTGGGGGACTTCGGTCTGTGGGTGGTGGTTGTCGCCAGCCAGTGCGTTACATTGTTATTAGGCCTGCCTGTCCGTTCCTCAGCTCCTGCCCTGACAGATATCTCCTCTGCCCTTACATTATCTAATCAAACCAAAATCGGTGTGATCAGATGCTTTCCCAATTTACAAATGGCGCTGTTTATATCCTGCGAAACTGAAGTGATGAAATGCTTGTAGCTTCCAAATTCTTAGACTATAGAGATGATTGGCACCACTCTGGTCTCCAATCAGCTCTATGGTCAGCTGGCAGAAACACCGGCTGCATTCTCAGGTTCCCCTGATGGCATGGGACTGCCCGAGAAGGCCGTGGAAGGCAGCGGGGGAGGGGGGACATCATCTCCCACTTCTTGTAAAAGCAATCTTGCAGCTAATTAGCCACTAGGATTGCTTTTACATGAAAGCCGATAACCGGCTGAAAAAAACAACACCAGGATGATGCCTGCAGCTGTAGGCATCATCCTGGTATAACCCTTCAAATCCAGTGATGTACCAGTACATTGCTGGTCATTTATACTATGTTCTTTTTTTTTTTGTATGCAGCCAGTGGACTGAATGAAAAAATGAGAAGAAATCTCTGCCAGAAAAAGTGTGTGGTATGCCCACCATTAGAATATACCGCCCTGCATCCACCCACTTCTAATGGTGGGCACACATTAGGTCACACTTTGCCACAAGTGGCAGTTCCAAGATTGAATAAATGTCTAAATAGTGTCACGCTTGAATAAAAATTATCCACGTATAAGTGGTACCCCATATGGAGAAATGATGACACCAAGTCCCAAACTATCTTGCCATTGCTCCCCATGTAGTCTGGGCATCCGGGGGGGGGGGCTCCACGTGACTATCTTTTCCCTCATAAATCCGAAACTTATAAGTATAGCCCAGGGGCGGACTGACCATTTGGAAACTCGGGCACTGCCCGGGGTCAGTAGGGGGCCCCATGAGATGCCCCTGGAACCTTTTTCATAGGCTTTTTGAGTTTGGGCAAGGACACGGGGGGCCCCATGATCCCCTATTGCCCGGGGGCCCCATGAGTTGTCAGTCCACCCCTGGTATAGCCTGTTGTCCTCTCAAAGGTCTTCTACATCTTGACCCCATATCTGGCACGCTTGCAGGGGAGAAATTGTTTGAATGCAAGGCGGCCAGAAAAATTAATAAGGGACTCATCAACGTAGATGTTTTGCTGGGGAGTATAGACATCTGCAAATTTTAGGTTAAGGTGATTTGCGAGGGGCTGAATTTTGTGGAGCCGGTCAAATTCAGGGTTACCCCAAGGATGACAGAGTGTATTGTCGCTGAAATGCATAAAACACATTATACTCTCATATCTATGCCTGGCCATGGCAGCAGAGAACATGGCATATGATGAATCGGGTCTGCGGACCAATACAACCGCAATTCATTTCTTTTAGTAATGCCCATGTTGAGGGTTAGGCCCAAAAAAAAAGTAAATTTGAAAACCGTAATGAGTTTCCATGCGAATGGTCTAGCAAGGTTTGAATTTGGGTTGGTGGCAATAAATTGTTGTGCATATAAACTGCTTTGATCCACAATCAACGCATACAGATATTCCGTGAAAAACAGCTCCAAAAATCAAGGAGGTATGTGAAAGACCAAGATGTACTAGACCGCTGGTACTCGACAGTTCACCAAAAGGTAGCGCGGCACTAGTACTGGCACTCTGCTGCATGTGAGAGTCATCAAAATTTACCGACAAGTGCTAACAGAGATCAGGCCTGATTCTGCAAACACTGCGGTTTTGTGTGCAATGTATCAAGTAACAGTGACCTACTGAGACTACACTTGCTGGGGGAGAAGGGGGGGGGGTAAGTGTAGGGGCTAAACGCAGGTGTTGGCAGGTGCCGGGGCTGATCCCGCTAACGCTGCGTTTTTGGGGATGCTATACTAATGTGATCGCTGGTATAGTGCTGACCTGATCAAAGATATTGACCCGTTCAGACACTATACTAGCAATGGAGGTTTATTGTACATGAGCGTGCTCCTGGCAATCAAGGGGTTAAATGTGATGACTGGTGTACTGACGGGCAATCTGACGCTATCTGGGAGGGGTGTGAAAACCACGGGAGCGCGACTCACATATATCTAAATATATATATATATATATATATATATATATATATATATATATATATATATATATATTGTGGGAACTCGCTTCAAATGGTAGAGCTTTGTTAAACGCAAACAGCAACTCGCTTTCTTTTTTTAAGGCTTTTTAGCCCACTTTTATTTAAAGAAAATGTCCCGTCACATAAGGCTTCCCACGCAGGGGTATCCACCATCAAACACATGCAAATGAAAACTCAGCCTCCTGGTTTGTACACAGGTTTTATGTCTGTCTCCTACAGACTCTTTCCAAAATATGGCTCTCGCACACAGCTAGTCAGGAGCACACAGCTAGTCAGGAGCACACAGCTAGTCAGGAGCACACAGCTAGTCAGGAGCACACAACTAGTCTTGCTTCCACCTCTCCTGGGTGAAGTCCTTCTGACTCCAAGGCAGAGACCTCCTGTCTGCCGGGGTGGAGCCCTCCTGACTCCTATCTGCCGGGTGGTGCCCTCCCAAATCTCTTAGAAATCTCCAGGCTACAGGTCCCAAAACAGGCTTTACAAACCAAAGAGGAAACCAATAAACCCATTTCCTCTGCATTATGAGAACTGCCTGGAGCCCCTCAACCTGTATGGTTGAGAATCCTGGGTCACCACTGTGATTTTCACCGTGGCAGGATACCGCACTGCCACATATCCCCCCCCCTTTGTTTTGATCCTGTAGGGGGCAGAACACACAAGCCCAAACTCTTTAATTTGGCATCTCTGTGCCAGCTTTCACCCATATGCGCCCATTCCTGACTGACATCACTTTCAAAGGAAATGTCTTCCTGTCTTACGAGGCGACTTTCCCTGTATTCTCCTACTACATGGACGCAACCTCTATAAAGACACTGTGCCTTTTTACGGGTTCGCTTCCAAAACCGTTGCCTCTCTATTTTCCTATCGTTCACCCAAGTCACCTTCCCATTAAGAAATTTCCAAAACGGTACTTTTCTGAGGGTGAGGTTGATGCCTGAGTTTTAGGAGTCGGATAACATTTAAGCTACGCTGCACTTTCAACAGCCGGTTTCCCTTTACCTTTGAAAGGGTCACGCTTTTAAACACAAAAAGTGTGGGTTCTTTTATTGGGGTTACCTTAGACCCTCTCTGCATTCTATGTACATGCATCTTCTTACTGACCAAACTTAGCTCTGCTTGTTTCCCCACGTACACTGCATGCTTCCTTTTGTCACTGAGATTCTCAGACAACAGCAATGTCCTACTCTTCTTCTGAAGGACAGACCGATTGTCTTTCCCTTCAGATGTTTTTATGTCAGGGGACCTCTTTAAATATTCCACTTCCTTCAAGTTTTCCCTCGGGGGAGATAAGCCATTTAAAGTTTCCCTTCCCAGACAACCCTCCTGAACCTGTAAGGGGCCTAATTCTACTGCAGCTTTTATCTCAGCGGCGTCTACCACCGCATTACCCGCCACATCACATGTTTCAGAGTTATCAGCACGCATGTCCACATGACCTTCAGGTCCATCATTAGGCTTATGATAACCCACAGAAACTAAATGATCGACATTTCCTAGTGCCTCGCACTTTTCCTCCTCATATTTTTCAACATTGACCAGTGCCTTGCATTTTTCCTCATGGTCAGACACATCCACACCTTTGTCAGAACTCATTTCAATGTTTGGCAGGGCAGTGTCTGGAGACCGAGCGCACAAAGCGGAGTGGTTGTCTCCCATGGCAACGTCACTATCCACCAGCCCCACTGGCACATGAACCTCTTCCAGCAACTGTCCTGACACCTGACCATCATAACAATTCTACATTTGGGTTACTGACCTCAATCACTTGATTGGTGCCATCTGACACTTCCACCAACACCAGCTCATTTGGTATCACACTATTCATTACCACACCATTGGATGCTTTGTGGTTTGTGGGCATGATCTCTGCTATGTGCTCAATCTCACTTGTCCCTTCCATATTGGGAGGGGGACCATCTGCAGCAACAGCAAGTGTGCCCTTGTCTATAAGCTGCTCTGCAGTCCCTCCATTTAGCACAGCAGAAGTCGTGTCCACTCCATTGTTGGCAACAGAGGTCCCTTTCAACAAAGCCAACAGGTTTTTAGCCCATCTGTCCCAGTCTACTTTCTCTGCGCTCCAATCAGAGGTACTACGCAGTACAGCACCAACTGGCGGAGGAGACACAGGACAGAGAGGCTCAGCAGCCGCAGACACATCACATATCTCACTTTTGTTCAAACCAAACAGTGCACTAAATTTTGAACCTCAACAGGTTGCAATACTACACCCTCACCACCGTACTCTGATGGCGCTTCATTCAACTCATGAACATTTCCATACATTGTATTGTCAGCACTGACAGACTCCATTAACCCATTATCGCCATCATACATTGTATTGTCAGCACTGACAGACTCCATTAACCCATTATCGCCATCATACATTGTATTGTCAGCACTGACAGACTCCATTAACCCATTATCGCCATCATACATTGTATTGTCAGCACTGACAGACTCCATTAACCCATTATCGCCATCATACATTGTATTGTCAGCACTGACAGACTCCATTAACCCATTATCGCCATCATACATTGTATTGTCAGCACTGACAGACTCCATTAACCCATTATCGCCATCATACATTGTATTGTCAGCACTGACAGACTCCAATAACCCATTATCACCAGGAGCATTTTCAAATATTTCAGTTTTAGCATTTAAATCATTTGGTTCAAGTACTCTCTTGTCCAGAGCAGCACCATAGCTGTCCCAGGCAACCTCTGGCTCCAACACACAGAGCTACCAGGAGGTTTCCATGGACACCTTTGCAGCCCTTGATACTGTTGCCAAGGGCAACAACATATCTTTACTCATATTCACGTCAACGCTGTTATCTTTAGTGAGCTGTGCTAGCCCATCACCAACCATAACATTACATTTACCAATAGTAACACTTTTGTCGACATGACCATCAGCATTCTCATTACATATAGACATGACTGTGGCTTTTGCGGGTAGTCCCTGGATATTACCCAGCTGAGCAGCCTGTCAGCCATGCCTCACAACACTCTCTCTCTCTAAAGGAGCAGTATTTTCAGTTTTAGCAGCTCCATAGCTGACCTGGGAAATCCTCTGCTCCGTCACTGCGGGCTCCTGGGAGGTTTCCCTGGGCATCTCTGCAGCACCTATCACTAGGGAACACGGTGCCAGGATAGTTTTGGTCACCCCTAGTCTAACTTCCCCAGCCATCTGCTGGATTATAGCAGGCCCCTGCAGAGTCCCCATGTCCTATTCCATATTTAGTCCTGCTAATCGTTGGGCTGTTCCCTGTGCCTCCCCACTACTCATGGTAGCACACAGCAGCCAGTCCATGTCCATCTGTATTGTGGAACTCCCTGAAGGACACTCTCACTTCCTTGGACTCAGTCCCACAAACCGAAACAGTCTTACCGTTTCCTGAAGCAGGTGTCATAGCCTTCACTTGAGTGCGTAGTCTCTCCTCTGTGGTGTCTCCACGGACTGACTTCCCCATGTGGTCACGAGGCAACACTGCAGCCATTCCTGACCAACTTACACCCCCTGCAGGTAACACAAGATCCCTGTTGCTAGGGGTAACAGTAGACTCGCTCTCAAAAGGCAATTGGCTATACCTCATGTCGGATGCAGGCTGTTGTACCCTCTGTTCAGGGCTGACCACTTCACCTAAGCGGCCGTAACACGAAACCTTGCATTTCTCTGGCTTCAGATCCCTTGGCCTTCCAGCGACACCTCTTCCAACCTGGAGCATTGCTGGCCAGCCATGACACGCCGAACTTCCCCTCAAAGAAGGATTTCCTCTTTAACCTCCCTGGCGGTATGATTATTTCAGATTTTTTGTGCTGAAAGCGGTACCATTTTTTTGCATGGAAATATGTATTTTTTTTATTGTAGGCCTGTAATTTAGGAATAACTCCCTGAAATCTGTCCGAACAAGAGTCTAGTAAACATCCCGGGTATGATAAAACTTGAAACACGAAATCATAAATTATAATTTAATAAATACTCATAAAAAATAATAATATAATAATAATAAATTGAATTCAATAATATAATCAAACCAAAAACACTGAAATTTGAAATATATCGCCAATTTCGCACATCGCTGAGCAAAGTCGCAAAATCGTTTTCAGTGTCTGATGATGAATTTCCCCCACGAATCATTATCACTCAATTCTGCAAGTGGTTCTAATTTACTATCGCTGTTCTCTAGCCGGTCTAAAATCGATTTTGACCTAAAGGGACGCTTTTTGGACGCCATGGACTTTTCTAAGTTTCCAGGCAGAAAGAACAGTCAAAATGCAGGCAGGGCGCCGGAAAAAAGCACTCGGGACAAAATGCGAAGGACAAGGTAAGCGCTGTAGGGAATCCCTATGCAACGCCGCATGGTAAGCCCGAGTGTAGCTTTTGGTACTGAAACTTTACCCCGAGCTACACTCGGGAATACCGCCAGGGAGGTTAAAGGTACAGTAGTCATCCTGGTCCCAATCCATGAAATGGTAAATCGACCGGAACGCCCTCGGTAATAAGGATTGCAGCAACTCTGGCCACTGGTCCCTAGGCCATTTTCTCTGTGTAGCGCCTTTTTCATAGTTTTCAAGGAAGTCCTCCTCTGTAGGTAGCATGGGTTGCATGTAATCAGAGGCCCAGAACTCAGCACCTCTCACCGTAGACTTTACATTGCAGCTATTGCTACGAGCAACCGCACTCCTCTCAAACTTGTGGTCAGCCTGTCGCTCCTTCCTTGCACTCAGAGCCGGCTTGCCAAACGCAGATGCAGTCCTTTGCTTTGCTATGCAACTTTGCACTGGAGGCTGAGACAAAGGGCATTTGGAGACAGTGTGCCCCCACTACCTGCACCGCAAGCATCGCTCTTGCCAGCGTGTTTTGTCCACATTGCAGCCTTTTTCCAGCTTAGGTACACAGCCGGTGACAGATCGCGCCGCTGCGCGGCTCTGCTGGAGCTCAATCTGTGCGGGAGGACGCCATATGGCGTCCACCTGGAACGCTGATGACATTTGCCGGCGGCCATTCGGCCATAGGGCGGAGGGCAAATGGTTAACATTCATTTTCTCTCATTGTATCTATTTGGAAAGCCTTTCATGGTAAAAAGGTTGGGAGAACCACAATCGGGCTCAGGGTAGGATTTCTGCTGCTGTTCCTAATTTTGAGATATGGATTGCGTGCACGCCGGAAAATAATTACACGGACAACTGTCCAGTACAACCACTTTCACATCATCTCATCTCTGTTTATTGCAGGGCGGTGCTTAACCTTTTATACATAGAGAACAATAGAGTATACGTCACTATTACGTATATACAGTCACATTCTGAAAGGCACATTTTGCTTGGTTGAAATATAGGAGAAATGTAGAAACTTGATGCTTGCTTCTCATCCCGTTATCTCTGTTCACTCCCCTTCACATTCCCAAAGTCTAAGTGAAATCATCTCAGTGCGAAGGGAGGGGTTGAGAGCATCGCTCTGAGCAAAACAAGTTAAGGAGGACTGCAAAGCCCAGCAGACAAAATATATATATATACTCACAACACATATATTTAAAAATATAAAAAAGTATAAAAGTAAATATGTATAAAATGTATATTTTAAACAGAAAACAGAATAGGCATTTTACCAAATCCATCACAGTCCCCCCTTAAAATGACTATTTTACTCTGTCCCTATAAAGCCTAGCTCATCTGTCCTTATGTACCTTGGAACTCTTTTATGCTGTACGTTAGACGGGTGATGACTATTTCATCACCCCCCTTGCCACAGACTTTGTACATAAGCAAGTCAGATGCTATCCCTACAAAATTGTGAGATTGCTGTTGGTGGGGAGGGACTGTAGAGGAGTGAAAGGTTTATCCTCTTCCATCACAAAAGGGTCCTCCTCTTCTTGATGGAGAAATGTAGGTGTGCTGTTGTCTACAACCTTGCTTATTAACTTCTTTACAAATGATAGAATACAACATACAATCAGAGCTAAAAGAACTAGAATTATTAGTACCGTTACACCTATTTGGGCGAGCACTTTTTGCCACCCACTCATCCAGCTAAAATATTGATCCCACAGGTCTGAGATACCTGAGTTCTTCTTCAGCTCCACTGACAGATCTTCTAATTTTTTTTATAGCCAGAGTAACCTTACCATTCGGGCCAGTATTGTCAGGAATATATGTACAACATGTTCCAGTTCCTTCTATCATTTTACAAACACCTCCTTTTTCCGCTAAAATCATGTCCAGAGCCATCCTATTCTGGAATGTCATGTAGGATGTAGGGGCTAACTGGTCAACGATTCCTTGGAGGGCATCTCTGGTGTAATTCACAAACCTCTGTTGGTTGTAGTATATGTAATCTATCCAATCTACATTTTTATTAACAGTTATTATGGGGATCAAAAATTCGAAGCCTGCTTTTACTTGGTCTCTTGCTTTGAATTTATTAGGCACCCCCCTTGGGACTCCAATGGCATCTATATACACTTGTGGGTCAAAACTACCAGAAGGAGCTTTTCGCTTCCTCCTACGGCCAGGCGTTGGGTCAGGGGTATTCTCTGCTAGGATGTGGAGAGGCATAATGACCTTTGCAAGGGCATACTCACCAGTCCAAATCCCTTCCAATCTTATTCTAATCTTTTGGTCCCCAGTAATCATCCATGACACATATGTATACCTGGTCACTACTATCGGAACATGCTCGTTGTATTAAGATCATATAGATTATGGTCATAGCACCACATGGGATCTATACTACAGAAATCAATGGTAAAAATAACTACATGAGTGTTGGATGAGTTGTACCAAAATATAGTGGTGTCGCCTATTTCGGTGATAGCCACCTGTTCAGCCTCTGTCAGACTTATAAGAAAAAGGATATACAACATAGTTGTCATGGTGTAGATGACTCCTTTTCCTCAGGGGTTGGACATTCTTGCAGTGGGAGGCGTGTATCCAAGTGTTCTTCCCGGCCACCTTGACAGAAGTGGCTGTGGTCAGCAGAACTTGGAATGGACCATCATATCTTGGCTCAAGGTAATGTTTCCTCATAAATGTCTTTACTAATACCCAATCTCCGGGTAATAGGCTGTGAGTTCCTGTATCTGACTGAGAATCTGGAATGGAGAAAACACTTGGACATGGATACGGGTTAATTCACGTAATAATACAGTCACATAATCAGTTAACACATCAGATTGTAATTGCAACTGTTGCAGAAAGTAACAGCCAAGTCTGGGGGGCTGAGCTAAACAAAATTTCTTAAGGGGACAGGGCATGTTTCCCCCGGGGGGTGTGTCTGACACTAAACAGAGCAATGGGCAAACTGTCTGGCCAACTCATGCCAGTCTCTTGGGCCATTTTTAGCATCCTGTTTTTTAGAGTCCCATTCATCCTTTCTACCTTCCCACTGCTTTGAGGGTGATAGGGGGTGTGTAAGGCCAACTTGACCCCCAGTGCTGTCCAAATCTCTTTTGTAAGGGTTGCTGTGAAGGCTGGACCCTGATCACTATCACCTCTGGGACCCCAAATCTACAGACTACCTCACTCAGTAATTTCTTAGCCATGGTCTTGGCTGTCATGTTTGTAACAGCATAGGCTTCCGGCCCACCAGAGAACATGTCCACCACCACTAGAGCATATTCATATCGTCCACTTTTTGGCATCTGTATATGATCAATCTGTATCCTCTGGAATGGATAGAGACGTTTTGCCAGATGTTTTTGCGGTGTCTTTTCCGTCCTCCCCGGATTGCATTTTCCACATACTACACACGAGGCTCAGTAATTTCTGGTTAAGGTGGTTATCCCTGGAGCCCGGTAATACTTGCTGATCAGTGAGTTCATTAAGTTCTTAGAGAGATGTGCATGTCCATGCGTCCATTGGACAATTGCTGGATACATATGTTTTGGTAAACAAGTTTTTCCTTTCATCGAATACAATTCTCCATCGTAGTCTGCTCCTTTATCAATCCATTCCAGCCTTTCTTCTGTATAAGCGGCCATTTACATAAAAATCAGGTATTGCTTGTCAGATGGCACATGCACTGCCAAAAGTATCTGTACTGAGGTCTCACTCTCCTCTTCAGCCACCTCAGACGTTTTTCGTTGGTTTTTCGCTGCTTCTTTGGCAGCTATATCCGCCAAGTGGTTCCCTCTGGCCTCTTGAGAATTCAGTTTACCATGTGCTTTAACCTTCAAGACAGCCACTTGGTCAGGCAGGAGCAGTGCATCCATTAAATCCTTGATGGCTGGGCCGTGTTTTACCAGTGTTCCAGTCTCTGGCTTTCCAGATGATACCGAAGTCATAAGCTACTCCAAAGGCGTACCTTGAGTCTGTGTAAATATTAGCTCTTTTACCTTCTGCCATCTTACACGCTGTAGTGAGGGCTTGAAGCTCTGCTTCCTGGGCAGAGAAAGTTGGTGATAATGCTCCTGCTTGTAGAATTTCAAATTCCGAGGTCACAGCATAACCTGTGTGGTACTTTCCTCTTTCATCTGCATATATGGAGCCATCCACAAAAAGTGTGTAATCAGGGTTTTCCAGAGGAATTTCACTCACTGTAGGGAGATGTGTGGTTTCCATGCGCATCATTTCAAGGCAGTCATGTAGAGTAGTGCAGGGGTCTCCTTCTTCGCCTTCTTCTCCCCCCTAGAAAAATGGAAGAAGGGTGGCTGGGTTGAGGGTGAGACACCTTTGGAGGGTCACATTGTCAGGAATGAGGAGGAAGATTTGCAACCGTAGATGTCTGGCCGTGGACTGGTGTCGGGGTTGTACTTGATTCAGGATGGCAGCAATGTCATACGGTACTAGAAGAAGCAGGAGGTGTGCTAAAACGAGATCTGAAGTTTTGTCCAACAGTGCTTGAGCAGCGAAGATGGCTCTTTAGACATGAAGGACCACCCCTAGCTACGGGATCCAAATGACAAGAATAGTACCCAATGGGTCTAATTTGCCCTCCATGTTCTTGAGCTAGGACCTCCGTGGCGTGGCCTTGCTTTTCTGACACAGTTTGAAAGGTTTCTCATAATCTGGAAGTCCCAAGGCAGGAGCGGTGGATATTGCTTGCTTCAGCAGAATAAAATTATCCATGGCCTTGCTTGACAAGGTAAATGGCACAGACTTGAGAGCATCAGGGATTCATGTCCTGCAGTAGGATATGAGTCCAAGAAAGGCATGCAGTTGTTTAGCTGCTTTAAGTTGAGGAATATCCTGGATTACAGCTACACGGTCCCCCAGTCTTGTTTGAAAATACTGCCATAAGGAGTGACACGGGTTTGCCCATTTCCTAACGAGAGTTGGGGCGTGGTGGTTGATATTCACGCTGCCCTTCTCGGGGGTCCCTGTCTTGTCTGGGATATCTTGGGGCTCTGCATTCTCTTCTAAAGTGTCCCCGTTTCCCACAGTTATAACAGGTGATCCTTTCCCTGATATTTGGCAATGGTGGTGGACGAGTGTAGGTGGGATCTTCATCATTGACCACCATGAGGGGCGCTGTTTTTTTTTTTTTTTTTTTCTATGCCTCTGGCCGTCAACAGTAAGTCAGACATCTTCATAGAGCAGTACTCAGGGCAGGCCACCATCAGACCTTTCCTAATATCCTCTTTGAGCCATGAGACAAAAGCAGTTGAGAGCATGTGTGTGTGTGCCTTTTCATATTGAGAGAAGCCCAGATCATCAAAGGCCTGTATGAGTCTGGCATAATACTTCTCCACAGACTCCCCTTTATCTTGGGTGATGTCTTGAATCGTGGTAGTCTGATCCGCCAATTTCTCCTTTGCCCAGTCATGGAGCTGGGCACAAAACTCCACGCCTGAAGAATAGGAAATAACACTTGTCAGGCAGGCATCATTGAAGGCCGTCTGCATAACTGGCCAGAAAACATGTCCTGCTTTAATTTGGCATAGACTGAGCAGGTCTTTCCAAGCAGCTGAGTAAGTTTCTTGTATCTGCACAACCCTGCGATAAAAGGGTATTGGCTGTTTCTCTGGGTCAGGCAGACTCGTCACTAAGGCCGCTGCTTGTGATGGGGTAAAAGCGACATACACTACTGGTGCCCCTTCCGGTAATCTTGAATGTCGGGGTTGTCTTGTGTACTGTTCCTGTTTAGGTTGTACTCCACTGTGCGTGGGTTTGGGAGTCAAATCTATTGGCGCCCTTGTCGCTTGCAGCTGTTGATCACTCCATTCAGATGCATCGTCATTCAATTGGACATCTGACATAGGTTTGGGAGTCATACCTATTGGCATCCTTCCTGCTTGCGGTTGTTGATCATTCAGCTCGAATACATTGTCATTCATGTATCCGGCTTGTGAAGGTGATGCTTCCATATTGGTGAAAACGGGAGTGTGGTAGGAAGCATCCTGGTTTAGAACAGGGAGAACTGGGTATATGCCTTATTTAGGCCTTCCGGGTGTACCAAGATGGCTGCCAGGCAGAAGTGCACTGGGCTGGACAGGAAATGACCATACAGATGTAGCAAGATGGCTGCTAGCAGGAAGTGTACTGGGCAGGGCAGGAAGTGACAACACAGGTATAGCAAGATGGCTGCTAGCAGGAAGTGCACTGGGCAGGGCTGGGGTGGTGGGCATAAAGTGGGCGTTAGATGAAGGGCAGGGCTGTCCCTCCCCTCTTCCACCCCACATTCCAACATAGGGCGGTGGTTTTAGCACACATTTCCATTTACAATTTTGTGATACAAATACATTATACAATTGCCATTTTCTTGAATTTCTTCCAACTATCCTTCTTTATGCAACACTTTTCCAGTTCTGTTCCAAACTTCTGTCACGTTCAGCAAACCTTCATCACATAACATTCCTCTCTGTTCCTACAATGATTTATGCCAGTCCTCTGACCTTCAGCTTACAAACTTTCGCTACTTTAGATAACTTTTTAACTGCTTCACTTCCTTCTCTCCTCTTTACACTATCACATACTAATAATCCTTTCTGTGGCTTGACTGTCTTCTGACCCATCTTCCCCCCTCTCTCTGGGTCACCCAACTTCTCACTCTGTTCTGTTCTTTCACCGTAGTCTCAGCTAAAGGTTTCAGAGGCAGCGAGGGCAACTATTAAATTAATATCCCTATTCCGCTGCTTCAGAGGCAGCGCGGGCAACTACTAGATTAATATCCCTATTCCGCTGCTTTCTGTCTTATCTCAGAACAAACAGTGATTCACAAATACACTCAGAACAGGACATTACACCTGCCGCCCCTTGCTCCGTGAAGACTCAGCAGCTGAACTAAACCCTCAGGGGTCTCACACCGTCAACCCCGAGTCACCGTCCGTAGACGCTTGTTGCAAGGTTCCGTCTTCCAGGGGCCAACAGCTCACCTGGTCAGAAATCTCATTGCAACATATTGCAAGGTTCCGTCTTCCAGGGGCCAACAGCTCACCTGGTCAGGACACTCATTGCAACTTATCTATCAGTCTACTGAGTTATCACAGTCGCACAGGACGACAGACATTGAACAAATACACAGTCAGCAGAGATCCAATGGCAGGTTCGTTAAACAGCCCCAGGCGAGAAATAAAAATTACCTGCCGCTCTTGATGACCTCTGGAAGCCGACAAAACTGGCGCCAAGGCTGGACAGAAACAAATCGTACAGTGGTAAGTATAAAAAGTACCTACCGTACTCTCAGGGGTGCGCAAATCCCTTTTGGTCTGTCCTGGCCAGCTGCTCAGTCTCACGTGCGGACTTCCATCGGTCACAACCTGGGGCCCCGCGTGGGCGCCAGCTAAAAAGGTTGGGAGAACCACAATCGGGCTCAGGGTAGGATTTCTGCTGCTGTTCCTAATTTTGAGATATGGATTGCGTGCACGCCGGAAAATAATTACACGGACAACTGTCCAGTACAACCACTTTCACATCATCTCATCTCTGTTTATTGCAGGGCGGTGCTTAACCTTTTATACATAGAGAACAATAGAGTATACGTCACTATTACGTATATACAGTCACATTCTGAAAGGCACATTTTGCTTGGTTGAAATATAGGAGAAATGTAGAAACTTGATGCTTGCTTCTCATCCCGTTATCTCTGTTCACTCCCCTTCACATTCCCAAAGTCTAAGTGAAATCATCTCAGTGCGAAGGGAGGGGTTGAGAGCATCGCTCTGAGCAAAACAAGTTAAGGAGGACTGCAAAGCCCAGCAGACAAAATATATATATATATATATATATATATATATATATATATATATATATATATATATACACTCACAACACATATATTTAGAAATATAAAAAAGTATAAAAGTAAATATGTATAAAATGTATATTTTAAACAGAAAACAGAATAGGCATTTTACCAAATCCATCACAATGGTCCCAGTACATTGTTCTGGGAGCATGGTGACAAGCCTTATCTTCCCTTACACAGTGAGGGTGTCAGGGCTCCCAGGTATGACCAGAGGTGTGTGACTGATGCAGGGAAACGCAGACTTCAGATATGTGATAAACAATACAATTTATTAACACTAACAATACAAACATAAACGCAGTGCAATACTAAAACATAACACAGTGCAAACAAACCAAACCAACCACCCACAGATAACAGTATATACAAGCAAGCGTCGTCAGGCAGGCCGGGTCAATATCAATGGGCAGGTAGGTACAGGGGGAGCAAGCAGAGAATGGTCGGGGTCACAGGCCAGGTTCAGCAGGTAGCAAGCAGCGTAGTACAGAGGGTCAAGCAGAGGGATGGTCAGGGTCACAAGCCAGGGATCAGGACAGGTAGCAGAGAATCAGACAGGAACAGAGAGCAGGAACAGGATACAGGGCCCAAGAGAAACACAACACCAAGGCAGAGTCTGTGGGTCTGGCCATCCCTTAAATACCCCAGCATCATCAGTTCCAGGTGTTAGCTGGCTGAAAGGTTGAGTCTCTGATTGCTGGGAGCACCCGCTGGCCAGCCCTGGTACTGCAGATCAAAAGGCAGGTGAGTCCCACCATTGCTGGCCAGTCCATTCCTAACAGTACCCCCCCCCCCAAGGAGCGGCCTCAGGACGCTCCAAACAGTCCTAGCTGGGCAAAATGTTCCACCGCCCGGGTCTGGTAACTGGCGGGATATCAAAGACTGGCACACCGGGCAGGACTCCGGGCAGCGGCACACCGGGCTGGACTCCGGGCAGCGGCACACCGGGCTGGACATCGGGCAGAGGCACATCGGGCAGAGGCACATCGGGCAGAGGCACATCGGGCAGAGCAGCAGGCACCGGGCCCCCGGGCGGGGCGACATGCATCGGGCCCCCGGGCGGAGCGGCAGGCGCCGGGCCCCCGGGCGGAGCGGCAGGCGCCGGGCCCCCGGGCGGAGCGGCAGGCGCCGGGCCCCCGGGCGGAGCGGCAGGCGCCGGGCCCCCGGGCGGAGCGGCAGGCGCCGGGCCCCCGGGCGGAGCGGCAGGCGCCGGGCCCCCGGGCGGAGCGGCAGGCGCCGGGCCCCCGGGCGGAGCGGCAGGCGCCGGGCCCCCGGGCGGAGCGGCAGGCGCCGGGCCCCCAGGAGGGGCGGCAGGCGCCGGGCCCCCAGGCGGGGCGACAGGCATCGGGCCCCCAGGCGGGGCGACAGGCATCGGGCCCCCAGGCGGGGCGACAGGCATCGGGCCCCCAGGCGGGGCGACAGGCATCGGGGCGACAGGCATCGTGCCCCCAGGCGGGGCGACAGGCATCGTGCCCCCAGGCGGGGCGACAGGCATCGTGCCCCCAGGCGGGGCGACAGGCATCGGGGTGACAGGCATCGTGCCCCCAGGCGGGGCGACAGGGATCGTGCCCCCAGGCGGGGCGACAGGGATCGTGCCCCCAGGCGGGGCGACGGGCATCGTGCCCCCAGGCGGGGCGACGGGCATCGTGCCCCCAGGCGGGGCGACGGGCATCGTGCCCCCAGGCGGGGCGGCGGGCGCCGGACCCCCAGATGGAGCGACAGGTCTCGGGCCCTCAGGCGGAGCGGCGGGTGCCGGACCCCCAGGCGGAGCGACAGGTCTCGGGCCCTCAGGCGGAGCGGCGGGCGCCGGACCCCCAGGAGGAGCGACAGGTCTCGGGCCCTCAGGCGGAGCGGCGGGCGCCGGACCCCCAGGTGGAGCGACAGGTCTCGGGCCCTCAGGCGGAGCGGCGGGCGCCGGACCCCCAGGTGGAGCGACAGGTCTCGGGCCCTCAGGCGGAGCGGCGGGCGGCGGACCCCCAGGCGGAGCGACAGGTCTCGGGCCCTCAGGCGGAGCGGCGGGCGCCGGACCCCCAGGAGGAGCGACAGGTCTCGGGCCCTCAAGCGGAGCGGCGGGCGCCGGACCCCCAGGCGGAGCGACAGGTCTCGGACCCTCAGGCGGAGCGGCGGGCGCCGGACCCCCAGATGGAGCGACAGGTCTCGGGCCCTCAGGCGGAGCGGCGGGCGCCGGACCCCCAGATGGAGCGACAGGTCTCGGGCCCTCAGGCGGAGCGGCGGGCGCCGGACCCCCAGGTGGAGCGACAGGTCTCGGGCCCTCAGGCGGAGCGGCGGGCGCCGGACCCCCAGGCGGAGCGACAGGTCTCGGGCCCTCAAGCGGAGCGGCGGGCGCCGGACCCCCAGGCGGAGCGACAGGTCTCGGACCCTCAGGCGGAGTGGCGGGTGCCGGACCCCCAGGCGGAACGACAGGTCTCAGGCCCCCAGGCGGGGCGGCGGGCACCGAGTCACCAGGCACAACCGTGGGCTCCGAGTCAACTGGGATGACCGCTGGCACTGGGTCAGACATTGGATCGTCTGGCTGGACAGCGGTCATCGGGTCACCAGGCATCAGGTCATTTGGCTCGACAGCGGGCACCGCGTCATCTGGCAAGGCAGTGGGCTCCGAGTCAACTGGTATGACCGCGGGCACTGGGTCAGACATTGGATCGTCTGGCTGGACAGCGGGCACTGGGTCACCAGGCATCAGGTCATTTGGCTTGACAGCGGGCACCGCGTCATCTGGCAAGGCAGTGGGCTCCGAGTCAACAGGCACGACAGTGAGCACCGGGTCATCAGGTACCGGATTGTCTGGCTCGACAGCGGGCACCGCGTCATCTGGCAAGGCAGTGGGCTCCGAGTCAACTGGTATGACCGCGGGCACTGGGTCAGACATTGGATCGTCTGGCTGGACAGCGGGCACTGGGTCACCAGGCATCAGGTCATTTGGCTTGACAGCGGGCACCGCGTCATCTGGCAAGGCAATGGGCTCCGAGTCAACAGGCACGACAGTGAGCACCGGGTCATCAGGTACCGGATTGTCTGGCTCGACAGCGGGCATCGGGTCACCAGGTATGACAGCGGGCACTGGGTCACCAGGCATCAGGTCATTTGGCTCGACAGCGGGCACCGGATCAGGTACCGGATCATCTGGATCAACAGCGGGCATCGAGTCAACTGGCCTAATAGGATCGTCAGGCTGGATCAGTTCATCATGCTGGGTAGAGGCATCAGGCTGAAGAGAGGCATCAGGCTGCGTATCGGCATCAGGCTGAAGAGAGGCATCAGGCTGCGTACCGGCATCAGGCTGAAGAGAGGCTTCAGGCTGAACCACGGAAGGCAGGCTCACCGGTTTGGATACTGGCAGGATGGTATTGGTTGGAAAGAATTTTCGCTTTTTTCTGGTTTTAACTACTGGAGCACTGCAAGTAAACGCAGGTCTGCAAACGAATGGAGCAGCTGGAGACAGAGAAGAACTGGAGGATGGAACAGGAGAGGGAGCGGTTGCTACAGAGGGCTCTTTTACAGGGTTAAAGGCAGGATAGGTGCAGCGAGTGGGAACAGGGTACTGACATGCGGTAGATAGCAGGGCAGGAGGAGCTGTTGGGAATGCAGGAATAGAGTTTTGAGGAAATAGATTAGAAGCAGGACTGGGTCTTTGTAAGCTGACTGAGGCTGGGTGCAACAAATCTGTCCATGTCTGCAGTATGGGTTGAACAAAGCTGAGCTTACACAAAGCCTGTCTGGTCAATGACTGTACTGCGTTTATACAATCTCTTAGTGTCTGTGGTGAACATGTGGAATAACGCTCCAGAAAGTAACCCACATCATCCTCTAATAACCACACCAGGGACTCTACCTGGTCTGCACTAAATGGTGGCAAAAATTCATCCCTGCATTCGGGGGAACCAGATGAAACCAACTCAGCACAAACTTCAATCAAAGGCTGCACCTCAGAGAACTCTATGCCCTGATCTACTAGAACATGAGCGAGCCGTATGCATTCTAGCAGTTCATCCCGGGTATACTCCTTCAGAGTCTGATAAGCATACTCCCTGTCATCAAACACTAGCAGATATAAATATTCAACCTCATCCAGATCCATCCTTCCCATCAACAAGCCAAGATGGCTTCCCTGTGCAGCCACTTCTGGTCAGGATTGGCCTTGGTGTAATGTCAGGGCTCCCAGGTATGACCAGAGGTGTGTGACTGATGCAGGGAAACGCAGACTTCAGATATGTGATAAACAATACAATTTATTAACACTAACAATACAAACATAAACGCAGTGCAATACTAAAACATAACACAGTGCAAACAAACCAAACCAACAACCCACAGATAACAGTATATACAAGCAAGCGTCGTCAGGCAGGCCGGGTCAATATCAATGGGCAGGTAGGTACAGGGGGAGCAAGCAGAGAATGGTCGGGGTCACAGGCCAGGTTCAGCAGGTAGCAAGCAGCGTAGTACAGAGGGTCAAGCAGAGGGATGGTCAGGGTCACAAGCCAGGGATCAGGACAGGTAGCAGAGAATCAGACAGGAACAGAGAGCAGGAACAGGATACAGGGCCCAAGAGAAACACAACACCAAGGCAGAGTCTGTGGGTCTGGCCATCCCTTAAATACCCCAGCATCATCAGTTCCAGGTGTTAGCTGGCTGAAAGGTTGAGTCTCTGATTGCTGGGAGCACCCGCTGGCCAGCCCTGGTACTGCAGATCAAAAGGCAGGTGAGTCCCACCATTGCTGGCCAGTCCATTCCTAACAGAGGGTGTTTTTTTTTTTTTTTTTTTTTTTAAATGTATTAATTTTTGAAAAATAAAACCTTCAAAGAACTCTTACTAAATACCTTGGACTGTTTGCTTTCCAAAAAGGCGGTCATCTGGGGGGTATTCGCACTGTCCTGGTGTTTTGGGGCCTCAAGAAATGAGATAGGCCATCAAGTACATCAAGACTGATCGATTTTCATATATATATATACAGTATGTGAATCAGCACTCAACCCTAACGGTGAATTTTTCTCATTTGCTCTTTTTTGGTCTGATAAACATAAATCATTGCAAAATATTTTTTTTTCTGTTTAACCGCCTCCCGCCCGCCATATAGTCCACGAGGTGGTTCTCTAGTTCTGAGAGGACGTCATATGATGTCCTCCCATTCTCACCGTGCATGCGCGGCTCCGGGAGCAATCGCCAGTGCACTGTGTCCCTCGGACACAGCGGATCACCGATTCACGGAAAGAGCCGAAGATGTCAGCTCGGTCATGTGATCAGCTGTGTCCAATCACAGGTGCCTTGATGATCAGTGTAGCCCCAGCAGTACCACCTGTCAGTGTCCATCAGTGCCAGCACTCAGTGCTCATCCATGTCACCTGCCATTGCCCATCAGTGCCATATCAATGCCACATATCAGTGCCCATCTGAGCTGACTTTCAGTGTCACCTGTGAGTGCCAGCCAGTGCCACCTATCAATGCCAATCAGTGCCACATATCAGTGCCAGTCAGTGCCGCCTATCAGTGCTGCCTTTCAGTGCTCATCAGTAATGCCTGTCAATGCCCATCAGTGCCACCTACCAGTGCCTCCTCATCAGTGCCCATCAGTGCCTCCTCATCAGTGCCCATTAGTGCCACCTATCAGTGCCCATCACTGCAGCCTCATTAGCGCACATCAGTGAAGGAGAAAAATCACTTATTTACAAAATTTTATAACAAAATTTTCAGTGGTTTTTGGTTTGTTTAAGAAAAAATTAAAATCCCAGAGGTGATTAAATACCACCAAAACAAAGCTCTGTCTGTCACAAAAAAAATGATAAAAATTTCATATGGGTACAGTGCTGCATGATCGCGTAATTGTCATTCAAAGTGTGGGTATAAGTGCCCTGTAGGCTAGTGGTTAATAAAAGCAAAAAAAAAGCCCCATTGATCCTGCCAGAAATCTTATCAGCCCATAAGTCATGGCCTGGACTGAGCGGAGCTAAGGGGAGGGCCAGCATGACTGCGGCTTGCAGACGAGGCGGAGATTGGATTTGGGTGGGAGGATATTCAATAGGTAGGGGCGGTTACTCACCTGATTGGAGTATTCAAGTTTGAGGGTGGTCTTTCCAGGATGAGGTTGGGACTTGCTGGGTGTCAGTCGGAGCTTGTTCCAGCATGGGTGAGGTTTGTCCCGCCCTCCCTCCCTCTCTGGACTTGTTTTATTGTTTTGTTGTTTTGTTTTTGTTTTTCCTCTTGTCCTTTGTGTTTGTCGTGTTGTTTGGTTTTGTTTGGGTTCCTTGATTTTATCTTCTTTCCTTGATCGGCATTTTGTGTTCTGGGGTGTTTGGCGTTTTTTGTTTTGTCATGGCAGCCGGCAGGGGTCGCTGGGTCTTTGAAGGCGGTGCTGGAGTGACCATTTGGTGGATTATGGGTTGGGCCCATCGTAGGTATGGGTGTTCCTTCCCAATTATAAGGTCATGTTGGTAAGGTGGGAGTTCATTGGCTGTATCTGGGACTACGTAGTTGTAGTATTGTCCCCGAGGCGGTGTAGTAGCGGCTGGGGGCCTTTTCATTGGGTGTCAGATACAGCCGAGTTATTGATGTGAATAACAGTGCCTTGGAAGACCTTGGACCCGGTTGGGATCATTACTGTCAGTTATTATTTGATTGTACTGTATGAAGTGTTATGTAAGAGTTATGTTAATCCGTCGCTCTTCCCTCCGGGTGGATGCCATAAGGCGTCCTTTCCAGAGCGCGCATTGCACATGCCTACAGGGCCGCGCTGCGGCGTGATCTGTCACTGGCCGTGTACCTCTGACACGGCCGATGACAGATCTGTGTACCGGCCCCGTTGCCAGTACCATGTGACCTGTTGTGACCAATCACAGCAGTTCAGTTGTATACAATGGATGGCTTCCTTTCATGCCATCCATTGTATACAAGTGTGTCTAGCTGTGAATGGTCACAGCGATCACATGCACAAGCTGGGCCAATCACAGCCCAGCTGTGTCATGTGATTAACCGTGGCCAAATCACAAAAAAAAAAAAACCCAGAGTGAATCGATTTCATTCAGGTAAATGCATGCTAATAGCAACGTACTTCTTTGCTATAAGCAAATTGTGTAAAAAAAAAAAAAAAAATACTGATCACTCCCCCAAAGTAGTACAATGTTATTATGGTAACATTATACTACTTTGGTCATAGTGAAATATGAAAAAAAAATATTAGCTGAAAGTAGAAAATATAGTTTTTTTTCAAAATTTTGTTTTTTTTTGTTTATAGCGCAAAAAATAAAAAGCGCACAGGTGTTAAAATACCACCAAAAGAAAGCTCTATTTGTGTGAAAAAAAGGACATAAATTTCGTTTGGGTATAGCATTGCATGACCGCGCAATTATCATTTGAATTAGTGCAGTGCTGTATTGCAAAAAAGGCATAAATTACAGTATCTATACCATAGGTTGTAGACGCTATAACGTTCACACAAAGCAATCAATATACACTGATTGGGATTTTTTTTACCAAAAACATGGAGCAGAATACATTTTGGGTTAAATTTATGACTAACTTTGAGTTTGCGATATATTTTTTATAGCTGAAAGTAGAAAATATTGTTTTTTTTCAAAATTCTTGTGTTTTTTTTGTTTATAGCGCAAAAAATAAAAAGGGCACAGGTGTTAAAATACCACCAAAAGAAAGCTCTATTTGTGAGAAAAAAAGGACGTAAATTTCGTTTGGGTACAGCATTGCATTTGCGTGCAATTATCATTTGAATTAGTGCAGCGCCAAACAGCAAAAAAAGGCCTGGTCATTAAGGGGGTTAAATCCTCAGGAGCTCAAGTGGTTAAATACCACCAAAAGAAAGCTCTAGTTGTGTGAAAAAAAGGTAATATTTTACAATGTTGTATGAGCACGCAATTGTCATTCAAAGTGTGAGAGCGCTGAAAGCTGAAAATTGGCCTGGGCAGGAAGAGGGTAAAAGTGCCCGGTATGGAAGCGGTTAAGCACTGCACTATAGATACTTGACATTGGGCAGGTGACAGTTGGCCGTTTTTGAAAACAAGGGTCAGTTTGACAGAGTCTATACCTGGTAACCTCCATAGCACAGTAGTGAGAGTGCCCGTCCAAAGAGTGCATGGTCGTAGGTTCGAGGCTTACCTCTGCCAAGTGCCATGCAGTACTGGACATGAGATAAATGGATGTTACCAAATTTTTTTTTTTTTTGGGCTTTGTTTTTTTTTTTTCACATTCATTTTCTCTCATTTTATCTATTTGGAAAGCCTTTCATGGTCCCAGTGCGGGTAAAAGAGTCCGGACTGGAAGTGGTTAACCAGTTGAGCTCCTGAGGATTTACCCCCTTAATGACCAGGCCTTTTTTTGCTGTTTGGCGCTGCACTAATTCAAATGATAATTGCGCGGTCATGCAATGCTGTACCCAAACGAAATTTACCTCCTTTTTTTCACACAAATAGAGCTTTCTTTTGGTGGTATTTTAGCACCTGTGCGCTTTTTAATTTTTGCGCTATAAACAAAAAAAACCACAAAAATTTTGAAAAAAAACAATATTTTCTACTTTCAGCTATAAAAAATATATCGTAAACTGAAAGTTAGTCATAAATTTAAGCCAAAATGTATTCTGCTCCATGTTTTTGGTAAAAAAAATCCCAATAAGTGTATATTGATCGCTTTGTGTGAAAGTTATAGCGTCTACAAACTATGGTATAGATACTGTAATTTATGCCTTTTTTTGCTATACAGCGCTGCACTAATTCAAATGATAATTGCGCGGTCATGCAATGCTGTACCCAAACGAAATTTACGTCCTTTTTTTCACACAAATAGAGCTTTCTTTTGGTGGTATTTGATCACCTGTACATTTTTTATTTTTTGCGCTTTAAACAAAAAAAAACCACGAAAATTTTGAAAAAAAACCAATATTTTCTACTTTCAGCTATAAAAAATATATCGTAAACTCATAGTTAGTCATACATTTAAGCCAAAATGTATTCTGCTACATGTTTTTGGTAAAAAATCCCAATAAGTGTATATTGATTGCTTTGTGTGAAAGTTATAGGATCTACAAACTATGGTATAGATAATTTGAAATTTACACAGCTTTTACTTTCTGACCGCCCATCACATCTCTTGAGGTGCTAAAATACCAGGATAGAACAAACACCCCCAAATGACCCCTTTTCGAAAAGCAGACACCCTAAGCTATCTGCTGAAAGACATATTGGCCCTGATTCACTATTGGGCGTGGGCGCATATTTATGGGCTTAAGCCCAATTTTCATGGGCGTCTGTCATTTTTTACCCTGCAACCTAATTCACTATTGAGCAGAGCCCATAAGCAGATGCCCAATCTAATTCACAAAAAGACACACGCCCGAAATCAGACTCACAAAACAGACTTGCTAAGAAGCAAGTCTAAAACCATGAAAAATCACTGCAGAGACATGTTCACTTAGAAATTTGCTTTGCCAAATATCAGGACTTCACTTTAAACAATATCTGCTATTTCCGAAAAAATTAAAAATGTGTTAAAAATCGTTTTTTTCAAGGAAATCGACACAGTAAAAATCTAGAAGCCCGTGCAGTGTCTTTGGCAGATACAACTGAGCATGTGCAGAACACATTTTAGACTTCTGCCATGGGCGTTTGCTTTTTAGCCACTGACTAATAGTGAATCTGATTGTGGATTCCTCTGAGAGCCGGCACTCGCTCGCGACTATTGTGTTTAATAAACAGCACTCGGCATATCTTCATGTAATCTAACTAGATTTCCTTAGTTCTAGTGATTCTATTTTTGTTTCTTATCCTTTATAATTATTTCTGTAATGATTTTACTTATTTCAAAGGTCTAGATAATATTTATTTTGACAGCTGAATGTAAAAATAAAGGTCCACAATAAAAAAAAAAAAAAAAAAAACAGCGTGGGTCCCCCCTCTCATCCATACCAAGCCCTTCAGGTCTGGTATGGATATTAAGGGGGAACTCCACGCTGAAATTTAAAAAAAAAAACAGCGTGGGTCCCCCTCAATATCCATACCAGACCCTTATCCGAGCAAGCAGCCTGGCAGGTCAGGAAAGGGGGGGGGACGAGCTAGCGCCCCCCCCCCCTCCTGAACCATACCAGGCCACATGCCCTCAACATGGGGGGGTGCTTTGAGGCAGGGGGGCTCCCCCCCCAAAGCACCTTGTCCCCATGTTGATGAGGACAAGGGCCTCTTCCCCACAACCCTGGCCGGTGGTTGTGGGGGTCTGCGGGCGGGGGGCTTATCAGAATCTGGAAGCCCCCTTTAACAAGGGGGCCCCCAGATCCCGGCCCCCCCCCTACGTGAACGAGTCTGCGGTAGATGCTCCCGCAGACTCCTTCACAAAAAAAAAAAGTGTGGTGTAAAAAAAACACAGTACAGGGTCTTTGACAAGTCCTTTATTAAAACAATGTCCCCCGAAGTAGATCCAACGTCAATCACGGCGGCGGCGGCAGGGACCCGAAAAAAGAAAAAAAAAAAAAGGTTCCGCTCCCGTCGGAGGCTTCCAGCCATGTGAAGAAGAGGCTAGCTGACAGTTCTTATATAGGTATGGGGCGGGGCCAGCCGGGCACATCATCCCCGCCCCTTACCTATTTGAGAAATGTCACCCTGTCTCTCCGCTGAGGCTAACTAGCTGAATGCAGGAGACAGTCTGACATTTCTTATATAGCTATGGGGCGGGGCCAGCCGGGGACATCATCCGAGTGACCCGCCCCATGTCACATGCTTGCTGTTCCCGGCTGGCCCCGCCCCATAGCTATATAAGAAATGTCAGACTGTCTCCTGCATTCAGCTAGTTAGCCTCAGCGGAGAGACAGGGTGACATTTCTCAAATAGGTAAGGGGCGGGGATGATGTGCCCGGCTGGCCCCGCCCCATACCTATATAAGAACTGTCAGCTAGCCTCTTCTTCACAAGGCTGGGAGCCTCCGACGGGAGCGGAACCTTTTTTTTTTTCTTTTTTCGGGTCCCTGCCGCCGCCGCCGTGATTGACGTTGGATCTACTTCGGGGGACATTGTTTTAATAAAGGACTTGTCAAAGACCCTGTACTGTGTTTTTTTTACACCACACTTAGTTTTTTTGTGAAGGAGTCTGCGGGACCATGTACCGCAGACTCGTTCACGTAGGGGGGGGGGCGGGATCTGGGGGCCCCCTTGTTAAAGGGGGCTTCCAGATTCTGATAAGCCCCCCGCCCGCAGACCCCCACAACCACCGGCCAGGGTTGTGGGGAAGAGGCCCTTGTCCTCATCAACATGGGGACAAGGTGCTTTGGGGGGGGGAGCCCCCCCTGCCTCAAAGCACCCCCCCATGTTGAGGGCATGTGGCCTGGTATGGTTCAGGAGGGGGGGGGGCGCTCGCTCGTCCCCCCCCTTTCCTGACCTGCCGGGCTGCATGCTCGGATAAGGGTCTGGTATGGATATTGAGGGGGACCCACGCTGTTTTTTTTTTAAATTTCAGCGTGGAGTTCCCCCTTAATACCCATACCAGACCTGAAGGGCTTGGTAAGGATGAGAGGGGGGGACCCACGCTGTTTTTTTTATTATTTATTTAATTCACGGAAATAATTTAAAATTCAGCTGTCAGTGGGAAACCCCGATGACAGCTGAAACATTCCTTCTGTCCCTGCAGAGAGCTCCGCTATTATATTTGACATTAAAAAGTATAGAGACTGCAACATTGTATCTATTTGTATCCATTCCGGATATAGATGTTTTTATTCGGATACAAATAGATACAATGTTGCAACCTTTATACTTTTTAATGTCAAATATAATAGCGCAGCTCTCTGCAGGGACAGAAGTAATTACTTCGCTATTATATTTGCAGGCCGTAGATGGGGCGAAAATCGAACAATTTTTTTGCCATTGGTGGTAACGTCGGCCCATTGAACAACCGATTTTTTTTTTTTTAAAACGGTCAGTTTTTGCCCCATCTAAGGCCTGCATTTTTCTTTTTCTTATTCTTTTTTTTTATTCTTTTTCTTGCAGGTCATGGCTCATGTGCAGATTATTTATCTGTTAAAAGATCAGCCAATTTGCCGATCATTGCAGCTAAAATCGGCCGATCTGCAAAATCGGCCAATTTTTATCCAAATTTACCAATTAAAAAAAGTTGCAAAATCCCCAAAAATGGCTGACCAATTAACCCACTAACGGGCTGAAAATCAGCCGATTTTTTTTGCGGACGATTTTAGACCCATGTAAAGCAGGCCATAGATGGGTCTAAAATTGGCCGATTTTTCTGCCGAAAAGAAAATCGAACGATTTTCGGGCCGTTAGTGGGTTAATTGGTCAGCTGTTTTTCGGGATTTTGGCACATTTTTTTTATCAGTAAATTTGGAACAAAAAATTTTCAACTTTACTGGTAAACAAAATATGCTAAAATCCCAAAAAATGGCTGACCAATTATCCCAATAACGGAAGAGGCCCTTGTCCCCATTAACATGGGGACAAGGTGCTTTGGGGGGGAGCCCCCCTTCCCCAAAGCACCCCCCCATGTTGAGGGCAGGTGGCCTGGTATAGTTCAGGAGGGGGGGCACTCGCTCGTCCCCCCCCCTTTCCTGACCTGCCGGGCTGCATGCTCGGATAAGGGTCTGGTATGGATTTTGGGGGGATCCCCAAGCTGTTTTTTTTTATTTCAGCGTGGAGTTCCCCCTTAATATCCATACCAGATCCGAAGGGCTTGGTATGGATGGGAGGGGGGACCCCACGCTTTTTTTTTTTTTTTTTACATTCAGCTGTCAGTGGGGAAACCCGCTGACAGTTGAAACATTAACACATGGCTGTCGCTCCTACAATCCCGCATGAGTTATGTTATCAACTCATGCAGCATTTTAGTAGCGAAAACCAATGCAGCGCTCATGTTTCAGCTGTCGGCGGAGTTCCCCACTGACAGTTGATGTAAAAGTATTGCAGGGAATTATAAACAATTTGTAAAAAACCCGGCGTGGGGTCCCCCCTCCCATCCATACTAAGCCCTTCGGGTCTCGTATGGATGTTAAGGGGTAACTCCACGCTGAAATTAAATAAAAAACAGCATGGGGTACCCCCCAAAATCCATAACAGATACTTATCTGAGCATGCAGCCCAGCAGGTCAGGAAAGGGGGGGGGGACAAGCGAGCGCCTCCCCCCCTCCTGAACCATACCAAGCCACATGCCCATACCAAATTATTCAAACATTTGTAAACAGACCAATTAACTGAAATGGTTTGGCATTTGTACCCCAAATATGACGTTCCCTGAGGCATTGGTAAACCGAGGTACGCCTGTATTAGTATTGCAATCCTTTGTATTGGGATACATAGAACCATCATACATGTGAATTGGCAACATAGCACAACATTTGTGTCACATTGGAGATATCTGGTAGTTACATTGAACTTGCCCAGGGACCTAAGATTGATTCACAGCACAGAAATACAGGCTGGATTAGCAATGTAGCTCCATGGATTAGTGGTTAGCACTACTGCCTCACAACTCTAGGGTTGTCGGTTTGAATCCCAACCACGGCAAGAAAGTAGTATGATCTCCGTGTGTGGCTGTCTTCAAATAGATGTTCTGGCAACATCTTTGCTTTCTGTCTAAGTGATCCCTAAAATGTGAATTAGAATGAGGCCTTGTCTGTTGAAACACCTTCAAAGCTGCACCTTATGTGAATGTCATACAATGGGGTAAGATAAGAGCCTGGAGCACTAATAGATTTGATAATGATGGCTTACACTCAACCCACTTTTGTGAAGGATTTGGCAAGCAAAGAGCTGACAGAGAGAGAGAAGAGCGAGCCAGTGAGATGAAGAAGAGTGAGCGAGAAAAACATACTGAAGAGTGATAAAGAGAGACATACAGAAGAGTGAGCGAGAGAGAAGAGCGAGCCAGTGAGACAAAGAAGAGTGAGCGAGAGAGAAAAGACTTGGTTGGTGAATCCACACATCAAACTTGTCACAAATACTGGTATGGATTTTTCCACCAAATGCAAAGCAGACCGCACGCCTTCAAAGATTTATTTCCTTTGTTAATTCTCCTGCTTCGTTCACACTATATGCAAATGAAAATTACTGTTTAAGTTGCCAATTTTACTGTGTTTTCTAGAGAATTACTAACTAGTTGTGTTTTCAATTGTGTGTAGCATTGCGATTTCTATTTGAGTCTAGATGTTAAATTGCTAATAAATGGCCAAAATCTTCAAATACCTTTGAACTCTCACTGCAACAAATGGCGTACGTTAATACACTCACACTCACATTCATTATATCCAATATCAGGTACCATGTCAATTCACAAATCGCACCTGAAATTGCACACCCTGGATGCGACTTGTCATGCGATTGGCATGGCCAGCAACTTGCCCTTTGCATGGCAAATTGCACACAATGTTACTGGGGGCTAACACCACTGTCACATCTAATCCGATGCGGCAATTGCCCAACTTACAGTGAAGTTGCACGAGTTCACAATCCAATTGGATGTGAACAGAGCCTACAGTGGCCAATAGGGTTTGACTTGGTCTACGATTTGCAAGTCGCCTGTAATGCCAATTGCATGGCAATCGCAAACAATGTTACTGGGGGCTACCCGGTCACATTAAAGCAGATTTCTAAGTGGTGTTATTGACACCACAGTCACATCATGTGACTTGCATAGAAGTTGCATGATTTCAAAGTTAGGGTACATGGTGATTTCAAGTGCAATTTGCAAGACAATCGACACCGATCTCTCAGCAAATTGCATGAAAAGTAGTGTATTCATTACTCTATTATTACTTGCGGCTCCAACCAAGTTTGAACCACAACAATATGAACGCTCCAATAGCGTGCACATTGAGTGGGACTTGGCATGTGATTTGCACAACATGCAAGTTGTAAATCGTCTGCAAAGTCGCACCCTATTGTCTGCTATTAGAGTGACCACATGGGTGCGTTTCAAACACCCTATTGTCTGCTATTGTCTGCTATTTGAGTGACCACATGGGTGCGTTTCAAACACTGATTTCTATAGTAGTACATGTACTACTTTAGTGGCAATTTGCATAGAGATCTGTGTCAGATGTCTTGAAAATTGCATTAAAATGGTCAACTTTACTGTAAGTCGCAGGATTTGTAAATCAGCTTTGCCCAGAGTGTAATGTTTGGTGATGTTTGATTTCTGGAGTGTTTTGCCAATTGATGGGAAATTCACCATACTAGTCAAATCGATTTGTCATTTTCAGTATTGCATACAAGATGTGGTCATGTGACTGTCTTAACTCATGCGAGAATCTGGAGGGAATTGTGACCATAGAAGCAATAACGGTTCCAATTGGGGTTCCCTTTCACATCCCTGCTCAATGTTCTGTTGTATGCTGCACACGTACATTTCACTGTATATTTCTTTCTGATTTGTGGGGCCTGTATACCAAGGGTTAATGCAGGTAGGAAGCGGATTCATCAGGTGAAAACACTTTCACTGACCAAATTAAGGTCAGTGGTGGGTGTGGCTTCATTGGGTGTGGGGCCTTGTTTGGCACGCTCCAAATACAACCTAGCTTATATAAAGATGTGCAGTAGGGAGTGATTTGGCCTGTTACTAGGCCGGGTGGTTTGTGACTAAGTCCTTGCTTGTAGTGGTTTGGGGGAAGAAGAGATTTTGTGCTGAATTGCCCCAGACACCACTCAGGCTGTGTTTGGAAGTGGGCTGGAAATGTTTGCATATTTTTGGCCTTGTAAAGTGTTTGTGTGTTATTGCACAATGATTGTGTTTTTTCTCTTTGCATTGAAAGCCTCACACATGTCAATCGTTTTGTTTAAAATCTGCTCTTGTTTTAATTTTGCTTGCTTATTTAGACTCCAATGCATTTTTCTGACAAACCTGCTGACAAATGTATGTGTAGGGGATTTGTAGAGGTGGGAGGGGATTTGTAGAGGTGGGAGGGTTTTTTTTCACATGCTTTGTTTTCTTGATATTTTGATCTGAAGACTTTTTTTTTTTGAATGGATCTTTATACTACGTGATTGTGTAAGTAAATCCTATGTGCATGAAAATGTTACTTGATTCATCTTCCCCTTTGTTTCCTGCTATAACCTGAGCACACACAGTTCACTAGAAGTATCTTTAGATTGTAAGCTCTTATGAGCAGGAGTGTTTTATTTTTGCCACATCAATCCTATTTTTGTGACTCACCAAGATATTGACTGTACCTACTTGTTCCTGCTGACCAAATAAATGACGATATATTTGATCAATAAATATTTGACCGATGTTTTTGTGTTTATTTTATGTTCAATATATGAACAACCTTAATAGTTACTTTGTATACTTATATAATCTGCTCAAATGTAGCTTGTAAGAGCGTGAATATGCAAGTGGGTGCAAACTGGCTTTTTCAAAACCAAAAAAAAAAAACCCACTTGCACCACAATATTGTTATGTACTAATGAATGTCACATTCACTGTGCAGCCAGCTACAGGTTTTCTACAATTCGATTTACAGTAATAAAATAGTCCACACTTTGTTGATTTTTGGCCTTTGGCAACAAATATTAGCCAAGGTTAAAAAAAACAAATCAATAAGAAACACACATTTGCGAAAGCTATCATAGCCACACATAAAAATGCGCGATTGCAAACAAATAAGCACCAAACAGGTGTCCGCATGGCGCATGAACGGCTATCCTGGAAGTCCGTCATCACGTGCGCGCGCACCCGGAAGTGGTTGTGGGGAGTGTAAGTGGATGACAAGTGGTTGGAGGTTTTGTGTTGGTTGAAAATTTTGATAACCTTATTGGCATTTGGACATGGCGAGAGCACAGTTCTCAACTGAGGAGATGATCCTTATATGTACAGTAAGTGTGGCCATTGCAAACATGTTTATAACATGTGAGGGACAGGTAATTGCAATTTTGTGGGTGGGGCCTAGCAGAATCTCACTTGGTGCACATGCTACTTATCTGTACATTAGCTCCTGGGTATTGATGGGTCAATGATATTAACCACTTGCCTACTGGGTACTCCTACCCCCTTCCTGTCCTGGCCAATTTTCATCTTTCTGCACTGTTACCCTTTGAATGACAATTGTGCGGTCATGCCACATTGTACCCATCTTAAATTTATATCAGTTTTTTCAGACAAATAGAGCTTTCTTTGGGTGGTATTGACTTGCTGCTGTGTGTTTTACTTTTTGCTCGATAAACCACAAAATAGCTCATAATGAATAAAAGTCTGTTTATATTATAACATTTGGTAAACTGGTAATTTAGCAACACTGATGTGCGTTGATGAGGCAGCACTGGTGGGTGGCACTGCTGGCCACAGGTGGGCGTAACTGTTGGGTGGCACTGGTGGGCACTGATCATCGGGGCCGACCCCTGCTTTGATAACTGCTGGTTCTCGGCAGTACTTTCCACACATTCTGATAGCGTGATGAAAGTGCAGCCAAGACCCGGCAAATGCATTTCCCGGTGATCAGCGTGTCATTGGACATGGCTGATCACATGGTAAAAAGCCGCTGTGATTGGCCTTTACCACATCACGTGATCAGCTGTGTCCTTAGGACACAGCAATCATGGAGAGCGCGTTCTGCCAGGATGTCATATGACACCCTCCCAGAGCTGCCTGGATGCAGTGTAGCGTTATTCGGCTATCTGCGGTCGCCCAATAGGTAACCAGCTAGGCCTTCATGGCTAATCTTTGAATATCTGGACATGTATACTGCGTATAATGCATTACATTCTACAATGTGTTGGTGTACATGGTATTACAGTGTGCAATGCGTTGCTGGATTCTGCATGACAGTGGACAGCGTATCACAGTGTGCAATGCGTAGCTCCATCCTGCATGACAGTGTACAGTGCATTACAGTCTACAATGTGTGGGTGTACACGGTATCACAGTGTGCAATGCGTAGCTCCATCCTGCATGATAGTGTACAGTGCATTACAGTCTACAATGTGTGGGTGTACACGGTATTACAGTGTATTACAGTGTGCAATGCGTTGTACACTGCAGTGTGCACTAAAGCATTTTACACTCATGCACTGTACACACTAAAGCATTTTACACTCATGCACTGTACACACTAACGTATTTGACATTTTTAGTGTGCAATGCGTTAGTGTGCAATGCGTTAGTGTGCAATGCCTTGGACAGTACAATACATGTGCATACCCTGAAAAAGGGTCCTGCACATTTTTGGCCCGGATGCGGTGCAATTTGAGGTGTGCAAAATGTTTGTCTCTAATTGCAACGCACACAAATTGCATGTGATTTGCCCAGGAGTGCGGTGTTAGACCACAATGCATGTATGTGAAGCCAGAATAAAAGGATGTGGATTTTGTCTACTTTTACTTGCGCATGTTAACATTATGTAAGTGCATTTTTTTTCTGTTTAACATGCTATAGAAATGCAACATGCATTTGGATGGAGTGTTTTTGTATGTGCATTTTGGAAGTATTCTAAACACACATTGACCCTAGGGCCACACCATATCTTATGCAGGCCATAGATGGGTCGAAAATTGGCCGATTTTTCGTCCGAAAATAAAATCGGCCGATTTTCGGATCGTTAGTGGGCTATTTGTTCGGCCGTTTTTCGGTATTTTGGCAGATTTTTTTTTTCGGTAAAGTTGGAAAAAAAAACGGCCGAATTTGCCGATCGGCCGATTTTCGCGGCAATGATGGGCAAATTGGCCGATTTTTTACTGATAAAAAATCTGCACATGAGCAGTGACCTGCAAGAGGAAGACAAAAAGAAGAAAAAGAAGAAGAGGATGAAGAAGAGGATGATGATGAAGAAGAAGAAGAGGATGATGATGATGAAGAAGAAGAGGATGAAGAAGAAGAGGATGATGATGATGAAGAAGAAGAAGAGGATGATGATGATGATGAAGAAGAAGAAGAGGATGATGATGATGATGAAGAAGAAGAGGATGATGATGATGAAGAAGAAGAGGATGATGATGATGATGAAGAAGAAGAAGATGAAGAAGAGGATGATGATGAAGAGGATGATGATGATGAAGAAGATGATGAAGAAGAAGAAGAGGATGATGATGATGATGATGAAGAAGAAGAGGATGATGATGATGAAGAAGAAGAGGATGATGATGATGAAGAAGAAGAAGAAGAAGAAGAAGAAGAAGAAGAGGATGATGAAGAAGAAGAAGAAGAGGATGATGAAGAAGAAGAGGATGATGATGAAGAAGAAGAAGAAGAAGAAGAAGATGATGATGAAGAAGAAGATGATGATGAAGAGGAGGATGATGATGAAGAAGAATAAGAGGATGATGATGAAGAAGAAGAAGAAGAGGATGATGATGATCAAGATGATGAAGAAGAAGAGGATGAAGAAGAAGAGGATGAAGATGATGAAGAAGAAGAGGATGAAGAAGAAGAGGATGATGATGAAAAAGAAGAAGAGGATGATGATGAAAAAGAAGAAGAGGATGATGATGAAAAAGAAGAAGAAGAAGGATGAAAAATGAGAGGAATTCCAGTATGGCAAAAAGTGTCCCTGCAGAGAGCTCCGCTATTTCTTTGACAGTTCCTTGACATTTACAGCGGTTGCAACATTGTATCTATTTGTTTCCGAATAAAAACATCTGTATCCTAAATGGATACAAATAGATACATTGTTGCAACCGCTGTAAATGTCAAGGAACTGTCAAAGAAATAGCGGAGCTCTCTGCAGAGACACTTTTTGCCGGCTGTAGACGGGATGAAAATCGGCCGATTTTTTTTTTACCATTGCTGGCAACGTCGGCCGCTTGAACAACCAATTTTTCATTTTTTAAAAGAAAAATCGGCCGTTTTTCTCCCCGTCTATGGTCTGCATAAGCATTAGTGTGCCTGGGGGAGGGGGGGGACCTTTGGCCTTTCCAAACACAGTAGATGCTCCAAGAATGTTTCCTTGAACTCTTGAAATGGTTAAAAAGGAAAGACACTCTAGATAGCCTGCACTGAGAATTGACTGTCATGATGACGTGTCAATGATTATTTGCTCTCATTTTTCTGGAGTGGTACTGCTTGCGGTTGAAGCTGGTAGAAATCCACCTTCACGTCCTCCACTCACCTTCACTCGTGGCCAGTGGATATTTTGTGGCCGCAGGCAAGAACTGGCATCGAGGACCTGCATAATGACCCTGGCATGCCAGAGGTGGTTTGGAAGCAGCACAGCAATTTGACCATCCCTTTCCTCTATGTTGGTTTTAGGGGTGCAGAATTGCTTCTCGTTCGTGAACGGACTGTCGCCGGATATCAGAGTCCCCATATTTTCAAGATATGTTTTAGCCATGTTGGCTTATTTTTATGTTATTTTCCAAGTGTGTCGCACCTAACCGCACAGTAGTGTGGTCCCATGCGTATTTGTGGCTGTGAATGGGGCTGTTTTTAATAGACGTGTGTAGGTGCAACAACGTTTTCATCATGGTACCTGCGCACATCTACATAGGGCATTGCATTTCTTTGCTGTGCTGGAAAATGTGTGTTCTTGCATGCGTTTCTGCACCACCAATGGTGTGAACAAGTCCTAAGGGCTGGTTCACACTATAGAAACAGTCTAGATGTGTTCCTGATGGGTTTTTTTCATGCCCTTTTGGCATGCATGTTTAGTGTGTTCCAGTACATTTTGAATGCGTTTTGGACATGTTTACATTGCATTTTTATATCCCTTCCACTTATTTTTTTCTATTTTCTTTGTATTCAATGTAGTTAGGGACATGTGCGTTTTAGTACATTCAAGGACGTTTCAATGTGTTCCAGTACAGTTCTGTGCAGAAACAATGCAGCGTGGTCAACTTTGTTTACAGCACCTGCAATGCACTGAAAATGCAAGTGCTGATGTGAACTATGACATTGACAACCATATAACCTTCTTTCTGTGCGTTTGTGATGCCGAAAAAGCAACTGAAACACATGTAGTGTGAACTGGCCCTAAAGTTTATTAGAGGTCAGGGAACGGGACTGACCAGGAATTGTGAATTCAATCAGACTAGTGGTGAGATACAATCAGCAATTGTATAATAATGTGAGATCTGAGCTGTAGCTGATAGAAAATGAGACACATTCACTTGATCAGTAAATAGATAGTTAAAGAGTGGGGCGGTGATCCATAGATTTGCATATGGGACAGGTGATGGCGGGGTGGGGGAGGGGGTCAAGTTGTATAAGGAGACAGATTTAAAAGAGAAAAATGTTACAATGAAATATACACGGCATGAAAATGGCACATTTCCTAATTGGCAGAAGAGTACATTCATCCACTTTCTAGTCATTAGGCAAAATCATAATTGTTTGATCAATATTCCTGGCACTGACACAACCCAGAAAATTGATCTCCATTTTTTAGGATGTAGCCATGACCGGGATTAGAACCCATGACCCAAGTGCTGTAAGTTCTGAGCTCTAACCACTAAACCACTGTGGGAGACACAGTTTGAGCTATAATGTAGAATAGTTCCATTGTTTGAAAATGATAGAGCGAGCGCTGGTCAAATTATATAGACTACTAAAATGGTATTACACAAGATAAATATAACCACGAACAGTAGTGCATGAACTCGTGAAAGGTCATCCACCCCTGTGACAGTGTACTACACTATTGAGCACCTTTCTGGCTCCTGTGGCTGAGCTAATTCCTCCCCAGGACCATTTGGGCACCCACCCTGATGGATGGATGGATGGAGCTGGATGACTAACCCATAACTGCCAGCATACCGCTGCACCCCCAGATGTGTGGAGTGTATAACCCATGCACATTAATACTTTTGTTCTGGTGAGTGTAGACCAGTCCCAAGGGTGGTTTACCTTTCACGAGTTCATGCACTACTGTCCGTCACGGAGAGACCACACGTGCCATTCATAGGCACTCTCTGAGTTGGTACTCTCACACCAAGGACATTCCATTATTCAGGAATGATTCTATGAACTTATTTTAGCACCATTTACAATATTACATCATTGTTGCAATTCTTTGCACTTTTTGGTTTTTACATGCGTTCATTATTGATCACATGCATTTATAGCGCTGCACTTGTCTTTACCATAGAATAGTTACGTGATTAAAGAGAATGAAGATATATAATTATATTGGGAAATTAGAAGTATATAAATTATTTGAGATATAAGTGTGTAAATGTTTAACATTTGAGTACAGAATGTATGACATTCATTAGTAAATGCATTAGTTTCCTGATCATTTTGGAGACACAGCAAGAAAATAAATAGAAGAAAATAGAAAATTCTAATACAGGTGTACAGGTGTATTTATAACATTCTAAGAATTCTTTTGCCATCATGAAAACGCCAATGTAAATAAAGCCCGCGCTTGTGCGCCATCTAGCGAACATATCCGGTATTGCACCTAAAAATGTGCCAGTGATAGCAAAGTAGTCAATAGACGCTCGTCAATGAGCTTGCTAGACGCTGGTCAGACGACTGATTGATTGACCGGAGTCTGCCTGAATGGTCAGTCTCTGCTATTACACTCACATCTTAGTGAATCAGGGCCATTGTGTCCATGGAAGCTTTGGTTTTTTTCCACAAGTTTCTGGAAAATGACAAAAACGTTTTTTTTGTTTTTTTTTTTTTACACAAAATTGTCATTTAAATGATTTATTTCTTGCAGAAGCCATGGGTATATGTGGAATTACACACCAAAATAGATTCTACTACTTCTACCGAGTATGAGGATACCACACATGTGACACTTTTTGGGAGCCTAGCCACATACAGGAGCCTGAAATCCAATGACCACTTTGAAAGCCTGAAGGTGCGTAACTTCTTCATTTCACTTCCCCACTACCTATCACAGTTTCGGAGGCTCTGAAATGCCAGGATAGCACCAAACCCCCCCCCCCCCCAAATGACCCCTTTTTGGAAAGTAGACACTCCAAGGAATTTAAAAAGAGGCATGGTAAGTATTTTGCAGATCTCATTTTTTTCTCACAAGGTTTTGAAATATAAAAAAGAAAAGAAAAAATATGTTTTTATTTTTTTCTTCATTTTCCAAAAACTTGTGGCAACAAATGAGATCTTCAAAATACTTACCATGCATCTTATCAAATTCCTTTGGGTGTCTACTTTCCAAAAAGGGGTCATTTGGGGGGGTTTGGTGCTTTTCTGGCATTCCAGGGCCTCCGAAACTGTGATAGGTAGTCACGAAGTGTAATGAGGAAATAAAGCCCTTTAAAAGCCTGAAGGTGCTTATTGGATTTTGGGGTCCTGTACTTGGCTAGACTGCCAAAATGTCTCTCATATGTGGCACCCCCATACTCGGGAGAAGTAGCAGAATGTATTTTGGGGAGTAATTCCACATATACATATGGCTTGTGTGAGCAATAAATTATTTCAATGACAATTTTGTGTAATTTTATTTTATTTTTTTGTCATTTTCCACAAACTTGTGGTAAAAAAATAAATTCTTCTATTGATTCAACATTCATCTCAGCAAATAGTTTGGGGTGACTACTTTCCAAAAAGGGGTCATTTTGGGGGGTGGGGGCGTTTTATGCCCAGCATTAGAAGTTTATGCCACACATCATTCACTCTTCTAACCACCTGAAGACCAATCCTTTTTGTTCACATGAAAAAAATCTGTATTTTTTGCTAGGAAATAATTTAAACCCCCAAACATTATATATTTTTTTAAAGCAGACACCCTAGTGGATAAAATGGTAGGTACTACAATTTTTCATGGCACATAGTACTCGCGCAGCGATTTTTCAAAAGCAATGTTTAAAAAAAAATACACTTGTTTTACTTTTAATGCACAAAAACACAATATATTGGCCAATTGTTTGGTAAAATATAAAATATAATGGTATGCCGAGTAAATATATAGCAAACATGACATGCTTTAAAACTGCGCATGCCCCGTTTAATGGCGACAAACTGCAAACATTTTTAATATCCATAGGCAGCGCTTTAAAAGCCACCATTTTAGATTTACAGAGGAGGTCTAGTGTTAGAATTACTGCCCTTGATCTGATGTTCACGGCAATACCTCACATGCATGGTGCAACCGCTGTTTACATAATGGCACAGGGTCAAGGCTTGTGCACACAGGTGTGCTCGCATGGGAGGGGCAATTTTTTTTTTTTTTTTTAGTTATTTTGATTTTTTTAAAATTATTTTTACATTGTATCTTTCATTTTTTTTTTTATCACTTTTAATGCTATAACAGGGAATGCAAATAACCCCTATAACTTCAATGGGCATTGTCATATATTCTTTTTTTTTGAGAAATCTGGGGTCTATCAGACTCTAGATATTGTCAAGGTCCTACCTTTTCCCAGAGATTATGTTTCTCCATGTGCTGGCATCCATGTTGGATTTCTGCAGAGCATGGTGGGAATATTTTATGCCTTCTGGTCTCTGAGGTCCATCCCCCAGAGGGGTGTGGCTGATTACATATAAGCCTGTGGTCCGCACATGTCCTTTGCACTTGTGTCTTGTGCCTTGGTGTTGCTATAACGCTGTTCTGACTATCGTGACTCTCCTGGAAGCTGACTCGGCTTGTGACCTGACCATTCTTTGTGTTCTCCTTTGATCTGACCCTCCATTGCTGAACTCGGCCCGTGACCCGTGATTCTCGTCTGCTGTCCTGTACCGTTTTCTCCCGTTGCTGTCGACCCGGCCTGCCCAACTACTCTATTGTCTTTTCCACTAGCTACACGCCATTGGCGGCGGCCATTACCGCAATTGAGGTGTCTCGGGGGCCGCGACCTGGTTCCTGGCTGCGTCAAGTCCATCCCCACCATCAGAGGCCCTGGTGAAGGGCAGCCTGGGACTTAGACTCCGCGCCCTGGGGGACTTCGGTCTGTGGGTGGTGGTTATCGCCAGCCAGTGCGTTACATTGTTATTAGGTCTGCCTGTCCGTTCCTCAGCTCCTGCCCTGACAGATATCTCCTCTGCCCTTACATTATCTAATCAAACCAAAATCGGTGTGATCAGATGCTTTCCCAATTTACAAATGGCGCTGTTTATATCCTGCGAAACTGAAGTGATGAAATGCTTGTAGCTTCCAAATTCTTAGACTAAAGAGATGATTGGCACCACTCTGGTCTCCAATCAGCTCTATGGTCAGCTGGCAGAAACACCGGCTGCATTCTCAGGTTCCCCTGATGGCATGGGACTGCCCGAGAAGGCCGCGGAAGGCAGCGGGGGAGGGAGGACATCATCTCCCACTTCTTGTAAAAGCAATCTTGCAGCTAATTAGCCACTAGGATTGCTTTTACATGAAAGCCGATAACCGGCTGAAAAAAATAACACCAGGATGATGCCTGCAGCTGTAGGCATCATCCTGGTATAACCCTTCAAATCCAGTGATGTACCAGTACATTGCTGGTCATTTATACTATGTTCTTTTTTTTTTTGTATGCAGCCAGTGGACTGAATGAAAAAATGAGAAGAAATCTCTGCCAGAAAAAGTGTGTGGTATGCCCACCATTAGAATATACCGCCCTGCATCCACCCACTTCTAATGTTGGGCACACATTAGGTCACACTATGCCACAAGTGGCAGTTCCAAGATTGAATAAATGTCTAAATAGTGTCACGCTTGAATAAAAATTGTCCACGTATAAGTGGTACCCCATATGGAGAAATGATGACACCAAGTCCCAAACTATCTTGCCACTGCTCCCCATGTAGTCTGGGCATCCGGGGGGGGGCTCCACGTGACTATCTTTTCCTTCATAAATCCGAAACTTATAAGTATAGCCCAGGGGTGGACTGACCATTTGGAAACTCGGGCACTGCCCGGGGTCAGTAGGGGGCCCCATGAGATGCCCCTGGTACCTTTTTCATAGGCTTTTTGAGTTTGGGCAAGGACACGGGGGGCCCCATGATCCCCTATTGCCCGGGGGCCCCATGAGTTGTCAGTCCACCCCTGGTATAGCCTGTTGTCCTCTCAAAGGTCTTCTACATCTTGACCCCATATCTGGCACGCTTGCAGGGGAGAAATTGTTTGAATGCAAGGCGGCCAGAAAAATTAATAAGGGACTCATCAACGTAGATGTTTTGCTGGGGAGTATAGACATCTGCAAATTTTAGGTTAAGGTGATTTGCGAGGGGCTGAATTTTGTGGAGCCGGTCAAATTCAGGGTTACCCCGAGGATGACAGAGTGTATTGTCGCTGAAATGCATAAAACACATTATACTCTCATATCTATGCCTGGCCATGGCAGCAGAGAACATGGCATATGATGAATCGGGTCTGCGGACCAATACAACCGCAATTCATTTCTTTTAGTAATGCCCATGTTGAGGGTTAGGCCCAAAAAAAAGTAAATTTGAAAACCGTAATGAGTTTCCATGCGAATGGTCTAGCAAGGTTTGAATTTGGGTTGGTGGCAATAAATTGTTGTGCATATAAACTGCTTTGATCCACAATCAACGCATACAGATATTCCGTGAAAAACAGCTCCAAAAATCAAGGAGGTATGTGAAAGACCAAGATGTACTAGACCGCTGGTACTCGACAGTTCACCAAAAGGTAGCGCGGCACTAGTACTGGCATTCTGCTGCATGTGAGAGTCATCAAAATTTACCGACAAGTGCTAACAGAGATCAGGCCTGATTCTGCGAACACTGCGGTTTTGTGTGCAATGTATCAAGTAACAGTGACCTACTGAGACTACACTTGCTGGGGGAGAAGGGGGGGGTAAGTGTAGGGGCTAAACGCAGGTGTTGGCAGGTGCCGGGGCTGATCCCGCTAACGCTGCATTTTTGGGGATGCTATACTAATGTGATCGCTGGTATAGTGCTGACCTGATCAAAGATATTGACCCGTTCAGACACTATACTAGCAATGGAGGTTTATTGTACATGAGCGTGCTCCTGGCAATCAAGGGGTTAAATGTGATGACTGGTGTACTGACGGGCAATCTGACGCTATCTGGGAGGGGTGTGAAAACCACGGGAGCGCGACTCACATATATCTATATATATATATATATATATATATATATTGTGGGAACTCGCTTCAAATGGTAGAGCTTTGTTAAACGCACACAGCAACTCGCTTTCTTTTTTTAAGGCTTTTTAGCCCACTTTTATTTAAAGAAAATGTCCCGTCACATAAGGCTTCCCACGCAGGGGTATCCACCATCAAACACATGCAAATGAAAACTCAGCCTCCTGGTTTGTACACAGGTTTTATGTCTGTCTCCTACAGACTCTTTCCAAAATATGGCTCTCGCACACAGCTAGTCAGGAGCACACAGCTAGTCAGGAGCACACAGCTAGTCTTGCTTCCACCTCTCCTGGGTGAAGTCCTTCTGACTCCAAGGCAGAGACCTCCTGTCTGCCGGGGTGGAGCCCTCCTGACTCCTATCTGCTGGGGTGGAGCCCTCCTGACTCCTATCTGCCGGGTGGAGCCCTCCCAAATCTCTTAGAAATCTCCAGGCTACAGGTCCCAAAACAGGCTTTACAAACCAAAGAGGAAACCAATAAACCCATTTCCTCTGCATTATGAGAACTGCCTGGAGCCCCTCAACCTGTATGGTTGAGAATCCTGGGTCACCACTGTAATTTTCACCGTGGCAGGATACCGCACTGCCACATATTCCCCCCCCCCTTTGTTTTGATCCCGTAGGGGGCAGAACACACAAGCCCAAACTCTTTAATTTGGCAGCTCTGTGCCAGCTTTCACCCATATGCGCCCATTCCTGACTGACATCACTTTCAAAGGAAATGTCTTCCTGTCTTACGAGGCGACTTTCCCTGTATTCTCCTACTACATGGACGCAACCTCTATAAAGACACTGTGCCTTTTTACGGGTTCGCTTCCAAAACCGTTGCCTCTCTATTTTCCTATCGTTCACCCAAGTCACCTTCCCATTAAGAAATTTCCAAAACGGTACTTTTCTGAGGGTGAGGTTGATGCCTGAGTTTTAGGAGTCGGATAACATTTAAGCTACGCTGCACTTTCAACAGCCGGTTTCCCTTTACCTTTGAAAGGGTCACGCTTTTAAACACAAAAAGTGTGGGTTCTTTTATTGGGGTTACCTTAGACCCTCTCTGCATTCTATGTACATGCATCTTCTTACTGACCAAACTTAGCTCTGCTTGTTTCCCCACGTACACTGCATGCTTCCTTTTGTCACTGAGATTCTCAGACAACAGCAATGTCCTACTCTCCTTCTGAAGGACAGACCGATTGTCTTTCCCTTCAGATGTTTTTATGTCAGGGGACCTCTTTAAATATTCCACTTCCTTCAAGTTTTCCCTCGGGGGAGATAAGCCATTTAAAGTTTCCCTTCCCAGACAACCCTCCTGAACCTGTAAGGGGCCTAATTCTACTGCAGCTTTTATCTCAGCGGCGTCTACCACCGCATTACCCGCCACATCACATGTTTCAGGGTTATCAGCACGCATGTCCACATGACCTTCAGGTCCATCATTAGGCTTATGATCACCCACAGAAACTAAATGATCGACATTTCCTAGTGCCTCGCACTTTTCCTCCTCATATTTTTCAACATTTACCAGTGCCTTGCATTTTTCCTCATGGTCAGACACATCCACACCTTTGTCAGAACTCATTTCAATGTTTGGCAGGGCAGTGTCTGGAGACCGAGCGCACAAAGCGGAGTGGTTGTCTCCCATGGCAACGTCACTATCCACCAGCCCCACTGGCACATGAACCTCTTCCAGCAACTGTCCTGACACCTGACCATCATAACAATTCTACATTTGGGTTACTGACCTCAATCACTTGATTGGTGCCATCTGACACTTCCACCAACACCAGCTCATTTGGTATCACACTATTCATTACCACACCATTGGATGCTTTGTGGTTTGTGGGCATGATCTCTGCTATGTGCTCAATCTCACTTGTCCCTTCCATATTGGGAGGGGGACCATCTGCAGCAACAGCAAGTGTGCCCTTGTCTATAAGCTGCTCTGCAGTCCCTCCATTTAGCACAGCAGAAGTCGTGTCCACTCCATTGTTGGCAACAGAGGTCCCTTTCAACAAAGCCAACAGGTTTTTAGCCCCTCTGTCCCAGTCTACTTTCTCTGCGCTGTCGCTGTTATCTTTAGTGAGCTGTGCTAGCCCATCACCAACCATAACATTACATTTACCAATAGTAACACTTTTGTCGACATGACCATCAGCATTCTCATTACATATAGACATGACTGTGGCTTTTGCGGGTAGTCCCTGGATATTACCCAGCTGAGCAGCTTGTCAGCCATGCCTCACAGCACTCTCTCTCTCTCTAAAGGAGCAGGATTTTCAGTTTTAGCAGCTCCATAGCTGACCTGGGAAATCCTCTGCTCCGTCACTGCGGGCTCCTGGGAGGTTTCCCTGGGCATCTCTGGAGCACCTATCACTAGGGAACACGGTGCCAGGATAGTTTTGGTCACCCCTAGTCTAACTTCCCCAGCCATCTGCTGGATTATAGCAGGCCCCTGCAGAGTCCCCATGTCCTATTCCATATTTAGTCCTGCTAATCGTTGGGCTGTTCCCTGTGCCTCCCCACTACTCAGGGTAGCACACAGCAGCCAGTCCATGTCCATCTGTATTGTGGAACTCCCTGAAGGACACTCTCACTTCCTTGGACTCAGTCCCACAAACCAAAACAGTCTTACCGTTTCCTGAAGCAGGTGTCATAGCCTTCACTTGAGTGCATAGTTTCTCCTCTGTGGTGTCTCCACGGACTGACTTCCCCATGTGGTCACGAGGCAACACTGCAGCCATTCCTGACCAACTTACACCCCCTGCAGGTAACACAAGATCCCTGTTGCTAGGGGTAACAGTAGACTCGCTCTCAAAAGGCAATTGGCTATACCTCATGTCGGATGCAGGCTGTTGTACCCTCTGTTCAGGGCTGACCACTTCACCTAAGCGGCCGTAACACGAAACCTTGCATTTCTCTGGCTTCAGATCCCTTGGCCTTCCAGCGACACCTCTTCCAACCTGGAGCATTGCTGGCCGGCCATGACACGCCGAACTTCCCCTCAAAGAAGGATTTCCTCTTTAACCTCCCTGGCGGTATGATTATTTCAGATTTTTTGTGCTGAAAGCGGTACCATTTTTTTGCATGGAAATATGTATTTTTTTTATTGTAGGCCTGTAATTTAGGAATAACTCCCTGAAATCTGTCCGAACAAGAGTCTAGTAAACATCCCGGGTATGATAAAACTTGAAACACGAAATCATAAATTATAATTTAATAAATACTCATAAAAAATAATAATATAATAATAATAAATTGAATTCAATAATATAATCAAACCAAAAACACTGAAATTTGAAATATATCGCCAATTTCGCACATCGCTGAGCAAAGTCGCAAAATCGTTTTCAGTGTCTGATGACGAATTTCCCCCACGAATCATTATCACTAGAGATGAGCGAAGTATTCAAAAATTCGATTCGACTGATTCGGCGAATTCGTGGAAAAATTTCGATTCGAGTCGAATATATTCGCTGTGAATTTAACTTAAAAAGGGTGTTTCTAGGCTTCAGAGAGACTTAATATTAGTGCAGAACACTGTACCTTTAATTTAAATGCCCTTGGAGTCTGCTGGGGAAGAGAAATAATACTGTCAGTCAGTATGACATGCAGATGAGTGCCGTCGATCTTAGAATCACCGCACACTTCACTCATTTGGGCAGTCACGGGGCCAAAACCAGAGTGTGGAGCCACAGTGTGGCGGTGGAGGCAGCAGCAATGGGAGGCCATACAGCTCCCTATGACAAAAATGGAAACCACCAGCAGTGTGAGGAGACCTGAAAGTGGCACATGGCAGAGTGTGGCGATAGAGACAGCAGCAATGGGAGGCCGTACAGGGACCCATGACACACTCTGGACCTGGCAGCAGCATGAGGAGGCGGTACAGGGGCCCATGGCAGATTACGGGCCTGGCAGCAGCATGAGGAGTCGGTACGGGGGCCCATGGCAGATTACGGGCCTGGCAGCAGCAATGGGAGGCCGTACAGGGACCCATGACACACTCTGGACCTGGCAGCAGCATGGGGAGGCGGTACAGGGGCCCATGACAGATTACGGGCCTGGCAGCAGCATGAGGAGTCGGTACGGGGGCCCATGACACACTCTGGACCTGGCAGCAGCATGAGGAGGCGGTACAGGGGCGCATGACAGATTACGAGCCTGGCAGCAGCAACTTGGACAGGAGGACGTTCAGCTTCTTCACCGTCTGGTGCGTGCTCGCAAACTGTTGTCTCTTGGAAACGGATTCCAAGAAAGACTGCTGACGGAATCCGTGAAGAGGAGTAGCAGGAGAAGGAGCATCTGAACGAGCGGAATATGCCAACAAGCGACAACAGGGGCCCATGACAGATTACGGGCCTGGCAGCAGCATGAGGAGTCGGTACGGGGGCCCATGGCAGATTAGGGGCCTGGCAGCAGCTATGGGAGGCCCGTAATCTGCCAGCACCCTATGACAAAAAATGGAACCCACCAGCAGTGTGAGGAGACCTGAAAGTGGCACATGGCAGAGTGTGGCGATGGAGACAGCAGCAATGGGAGGCCGTACAGGGACCCATGAGAGACTCTGGACCTGGCAGCAGCATGAGGAGGCGGTATAGGGGCCCATGGCAGATTAGGGGCCTGGCAGCAGCTATGGGAGGCCCGTAATCTGCCAGCACCCTATGACAAAAAATGGAACCCACCAGCAGTGTGAGGAGACCTGAAAGTGGCACATGGCAGAGTGTGGCGATGGAGACAGCAGCAATGGGAGGCCGTACAGGGACCCATGAGAGACTCTGGACTTGGCAGCAGCATGAGGAGGCGGTATAGGGGCCCATGGCAGATTAGGGGCCTGGCAGCAGCTATGGGAGGCCCGTAATCTGCCAGCACCCTATGACAAAAAATGTAACACACCAGCAGTGTGAGACCTGAAAGTGGCACATGTTTGGGGCATGATTCATGGCGGATTTAGTCAGTTGTGTCAGGAACTGGTGGTTTGAAATCCAGACTAATCCACGCCTGATTCATTTTCACAAACGTCAGTCTCTCCACACTTTGGGTGGACAGTCGTGTCCTCCGCGGAGTTGCAATACCTCCTGCCGCACTAAACACGCGCTCCGATGCCACGCTACTGGCCGGGCATGACAGCCTTTCAAGGGAAAATTCAGCTAGTTGGGGCCAAAGGTCAAGTTTCGTTGCCCAGTAGTCAAGGGGATTGTCTACCTCGGTTGGCAGGGTGCTGTCCAAGTAGGCCTAAGCCTGTTGTTTGAGGTCCTGCTCCAGGTCCACCTGATGCTGCTGCTGCTGCTGCTGCTGCGGCTGGTTAGTAGTTTCCTCACTGCGCTGGTGAAGAAAGCTACTCATCATCGACTGCAGACTGAGGCAGCCGCTGCTGGTGGAGCTGCCACTGCTCCTACCACCCCACCCCTCCCCTGCTGCCATGGCAGCGGAACGCGAGCGCACAGGGCCCACAGTGTCTGAGGATGGACGTTGGCGCAGACAGGCAGAGACCAGCTGACTACATAGGTGGTTTTTATAGTACGTTATTTTGGCCTCCCTCTCAGCAGGTGTGAAAAAGGCCACCATTTTTGAACGGTAGCGAGGGTCCAACAAGGTGGACAGCCAAAAGTCATCCCTCTGTCTGATGGTTATTATTCGGCTGTCGCTACGCAAGCAACCGAGCATGCTATGGGCCATTTGTGCCAAGGAATGCGAGGGACTCCCTGCCTCCATCTCCACAGCATACTGCCACGGTGCGTCTGGGTCCTCTGTCTCCTCCTCCTCCTCCTCTACCAGATGCTCCTGCTCCTCCACTCCTGTCCGCTGAGTGGAAAAACCACCCATTTCACTCAATAATTCCTGAGCACCAATGTCCTACTCTACCTCCTCCTCTTCTTCCTGTCCTGCCCCCACAGGGGTCATGTGGCGTTGAGATCTGTGTGCCACGTCTACCGCACCCTGACCAGCCATTGTTAACAGCATTTGTTCCAGGACGTGCAACAGAGGAATGACGTCGTTCATCCCATAGTCCTGCCGACTCACGAATAGCGTGGCCTCCTCAAAGGGCCTGAGCAAGCGCAGGTGTCACGCATGAGCTGCCAATGGCTGACATCTAAGTTACACAGGGAGTACCTTTATCCGCTTTTAACATCAGGAAATCTGTGATGGCCTTTCGCTGTTCGTAAAGGCGGTCTAACATATGTAGGGTTGAATTCCACCTTGTTGCAACGTCACAGCATGAGGAGTCGGTACGGGGGCCCATGGCAGATTACGTGCCTGGCAGCAGCAATGGGAGGCCCGTAATCTGCCAGCACCCTATGTCAAAAAATTCAACACACCAGCAGTGTGAGGAGACCTGAAAGTGGCACATGGCAGAGTGTGGCTATGGAGACAGCAGCAATGGGAGGCCGTACAGGGACCCATGACACACTCTGGACTTGGCAGCAGCATGAGGAGGCGGTATAGGGGCCCATGGCAGATTAGGGGCCTGGCAGCAGCTATGGGAGGCCCGTAATCTGCCAGCACCCTATGTCAAAAAATTCAACACACCAGCAGTGTGAGGAGACCTGAAAGTGGCACATGGCAGAGTGTGGCGATGGAGACAGCAGCAATGGGAGGCCGTACAGGGACCCATGACAGACTCTGGACCTGGCAGCAGCATGAGGAGGCGGTATATAGGGGCCCATGGCAGATTAGGGGCCTGGCAGCATCTATGGGAGGCCCGTAATCTGCCAGCACCCTATGTCAAAAAATTCAACACACCAGCAGTGTGTGAGGAGACCTGAAAGTGGCACATGGCAGAGTGTGGCGATGGAGACAGCAGCAATGGGAGGCCGTACAGGGACCCATGACAGACTCTGGACCTGGCAGCAGCATGAGGAGGCGGTATATAGGGGCCCATGGCAGATTAGGGGCCTGGCAGCATCTATGGGAGGCCTGTAATCTGCCAGCACCCTATGTCAAAAAATTCAACACACCAGCAGTGTGTGAGGAGACCTGAAAGTGGCACATGGCAGAGTGTGGCGATGGAGACAGCAGCAATGGGAGGCCGTACAGGGACCCATGACAGACTCTGGACCTGGCAGCAGCATGAGGAGACGGTATATAGGGGCCCATGGCAGATTAGGGGCCTGGCAGCAGCTATGGGAGGCCCGTAATCTGCCAGCACCCTATGTCAAAAAATTCAACACACCAGCAGTGTGTGAGGAGACCTGAAAGTGGCACATGGCAGAGTGTGGCGATGGAGACAGCAGCAATGGGAGGCCGTACAGGGACCCATGACAAACTCTGGACCTGGCAGCAGCATGAGGAGGCGGTATATAGGGGCCCATGGCAGATTAGGGGCCTGGCAGCATCTATGGGAGGCCCGTAATCTGCCAGCACCCTATGTCAAAAAATTCAACACACCAGCAGTGTGTGAGGAGACCTGAAAGTGGCACATGGCAGAGTGTGGCGATGGAGACAGCAGCAATGGGAGGCCGTACAGGGACCCATGACAGACTCTGGACCTGGCAGCAGCATGAGGAGGCGGTATATAGGGGCCCATGGCAGATTAGGGGCCTGGCAGCATCTATGGGAGGCCCGTAATCTGCCAGCACCCTATGTCAAAAAATTCAACACACCAGCAGTGTGTGAGGAGACCTGAAAGTGGCACATGGCAGAGTGTGGCGATGGAGACAGCAGCAATGGGAGGCCGTACAGGGACCCATGACAGACTCTGGACCTGGCAGCAGCATGAGGAGGCGGTATATAGGGGCCCATGGCAGATTAGGGGCCTGGCAGCATCTATGGGAGGCCCGTAATCTGCCAGCACCCTATGTCAAAAAATTCAACACACCAGCAGTGTGTGAGGAGACCTGAAAGTGGCACATGGCAGAGTGTGGCGATGGAGACAGCAGCAATGGGAGGCCGTACAGGGACCCATGACAGACTCTGGACCTGGCAGCAGCATGAGGAGGCGGTATATAGGGGCCCATGGCAGATTAGGGGCCTGGCAGCATCTATGGGAGGCCCGTAATCTGCCAGCACCCTATGTCAAAAAATTCAACACACCAGCAGTGTGTGAGGAGACCTGAAAGTGGCACATGGCAGAGTGTGGCGATGGAGACAGCAGCAATGGGAGGCCGTACAGGGACCCATGACAGACTCTGGACCTGGCAGCAGCATGAGGAGGCGGTATATAGGGGCCCATGGCAGATTAGGGGCCTGGCAGCAGCTATGGGAGGCCCGTAATCTGCCAGCACCCTATGTCAAAAAATTCAACACACCAGCAGTGTGTGAGGAGACCTGAAAGTGGCACATGGCAGAGTGTGGCGATGGAGACAACCCACCGACTGTTTTGCTCGCTGCCAAGCTGCCACCCTCTTCTCCTGATGATGCGGAAGCAATAGCCTGATGACGACGAGTCTGCCAAGTGCGATCAGCCTCATCATCATCAATTAGGGTCTCCGCCTCACTACTAGCCCCCTCGGCTGCGTGTGGGTCAGGAGACAGACCTGTCTCTAGACCGGCTACCGAGCCACTCTCCTCGCCACTACTTCTTCGCCTGGCTGCTGAAGAGGCGGATGTCTCCCCCCGTTCCTGACCGCCATCTGTTAGCTCTTCCTCACTGTACTGGATGACACCGGGAGCACTAGCCTCTGGCTGCGAATAGTGCTGCCTCGACCCCTTCCTCTGCTGCCACGTCTGCTCGCTCCTAAAACATTGCCTCCTCTGCCACTCCTCTGCATGTTGTCTGACATACTCTTTAATTAAACGATTCTGTGTCCCTGAGTAACAATTCTGTGTCCCTGAGTAATGTTTCTGTGGCCCTAAGTAACATTTCTGTGGCCCTCAGTAACAATTCTGTCTGTCCCTGAATAACAATTCTGTGTCTGTCCCTGAGTAACAATTCTGTGTCCCTCAGTAACAATTCTGTGTCCCTCAGTAAAAATTCTGTGTCCCTCAGTAACAATTCTGTGTCTGTGCGAGTAACAATTCTGTGGCCCTAAGTAACAGTTCTGTGGCCCTCAGTAACAATTCTGTGTCTGTGCGAGTAACAATTCTGTGTCTGTGCGAGTAACAATTCTGTGGCCCTAAGTAACAGTTCTGTGGCCCTCAGTAACAATTCTGTGTCTGTGCGAGTAACAATTCTGTGTCTGTGCGAGTAACAATTCTGTGGCCCTAAGTAACAGTTCTGTGGCCCTCAGTAACAGTTCTGTGTCCCTGAGTAACAATTCTGTGTCTGTGCGAGTAACAATTCTGTGGCCCTAAGTAACAGTTCTGTGGCCCTCAGTAACAATTCTGTGTCCCTGATTAACGTTTCTGTGGCCCCAAGTAACGGTTCTGTGGCCCTCAGTAACAATTATGTGTCCCTGATTAACGTTTATGTGGCCCTAAGTAACGGTTCTGTGGCCCTCAGTAACAATTCTGTGTCCCTGAGTAACAATTCTGTGTCTGTGCGAGTAACAATTCTGTGGCCCTAAGTAACAGTTCTGTGGCCCTCAGTAACAATTCTGTGTCTGTGCGAGTAACAATTCTGTGTCTGTGCGAGTAACAATTCTGTGGCCCTAAGTAACAGTTCTGTGGCCCTCAGTAACAATTCTGTGTCCCTGAGTAACAATTCTGTGTCTGTGCGAGTAACAATTCTGTGGCCCTAAGTAACAGTTCTGTGTCCCTGTGTAACAATTCTGTGTCTGTGCGAGTAACAATTCTGTGGCCCTAAGTAACAGTTCTGTGGCCCTCAGTAACAATTCTGTGTCCCTGAGTAACAATTCTGTGTCTGTGCGAGTAACAATTCTGTGGCCCTAAGTAACAGTTCTGTGGCCCTCAGTAACAATTCTGTGTCCCTGAGTAACAATTCTGTGTCTGTGCGAGTAACAATTCTGTGGCCCTAAGTAACAGTTCTGTGTCCCTGTGTAACAATTCTGTGTCTGTGCGAGTAACAATTCTGTGGCCCTAAGTAACAGTTCTGTGGCCCTGAGTAACAATTCTGTGTCTGTGCGAGTAACAATTCTGTGTCTGTGCGAGTAACAATTCTGTGGCCCTAAGTAACAGTTCTGTGGCCCTCAGTAACAATTCTGTGTCTGTCCCTGAGTAACAATTCTGTGGCCCTAACTAAAGTTTCTGTGGCCCTAAGTAACAATTCTCTGGCACTCAGTAACAATTCTGTCTGTCCCTGAGTAACAATTCTGTGGCCCTAATAACGTTTCTGTGGCCCTAAGTAACAATTCTCTGGCACTCAGTAACAATTCTGTCTGTCCCTGAGTAACAATTCTGTGGCCCTAATAACGTTTCTGTGGCCCTAAGTAACAATTCTCTGGCACTCAGTAACAATTCTGTCTGTCCCTGAGTATGAATTCTGTGGCCCTAACTAGCGTTTCTTTGTCCCTAAGTAACGATTCTGTGGCCCTAATTAACAATTCTGTGTCCCTGAGTAATAGTTCTCTGTCCCTAAGTATCGTTTCTCTGTCCCCAAGTATCGTTTCTGTGGCCCTAACTCTGTCCCTGTCCCTAATACAGAGCGGTCTGCCTCTGTTCAATGACTGCAGGCAAATGAAGAATTCCAAAATGGCCGCTATTTATAGCTCGACCATTACACAGTGCTAGCTGGCTGGCTGCTGATTGGCTGATGCGATCACATGTCGTTGAGGAATGCATTATGGGTCAGCGCGCCTTGTCTGCGCGCCTTCCCAGACATCCCCGCTCCGTCGCCGCACATGTCAGCCGCCATTTTCGGAAAAATTTCGATTCGCGCGTCCGAATTAGGCTATTTTTCGGATTCGGCGCGAATCGAAATTTTTCCGATATTCGACTCGAATTCCACTTCGGCTACTTCGATTCGCTCATCTCTAATTATCACTCAATTCTGCAAGTGGTTCTAATTTACTATCGCTGTTCTCTAGCCGGTCTAAAATCGATTTTGACCTAAAGGGACGCTTTTTGGACGCCATGGACTTTTCTAAGTTTCCAGGCAGAAAGAACAGTCAAAATGCAGGCAGGGCGCCGGACAAAGCACTCGGGACAAAATGCGAAGGACAAGGTAAGCGCTGTAGGGAATCCCTATGCAACGCCGCATGGTAAGCCCGAGTGTAGCTTTTGGTACTGAAACTTTACCCCGAGCTACACTCGGGAATACCGCCAGGGAGGTTAAAGGTACAGTAGTCATCCTGGTACCAATCCATGAAATGGTAAATCGACCGGAACGCCCTCGGTAATAAGGATTGCAGCAACTCTGGCCACTGGTCCCTAGGCCATTTTCTCTGTGTAGCGCCTTTTTCAAAGTTTTCAAGGAAGTCCTCCTCTGTAGGTAGCATGGGTTGCATGTAATCAGAGGCCCAGAACTCAGCACCTCTCACCGTAGACTTTACATTGCAGCTATTGCTACGAGCAACTGCACTCCTCTCAAACTTGTGGTCAGCCTGTCGCTCCTTCCTTGCACTCAGAGCCGGCTTGCCAAACGCAGATGCAGTCCTTTGCTTTGCTATGCAACTTTGCACTGGAGGCTGAGACAAAGGGCATTTGGAGACAGTGTGCCCCCACTACCTGCACCGCAAGCATCGCTCTTGCCAGCGTGTTTTGTCCACATTGCAGCCTTTTTCCAGCTTAGGTACACAGCCGGTGACAGATCGCGCCGCTGCGCGGCTCTGCTGGAGCTCAATCTGTGCGGGAGGACGCCATATGGCGTCCACCTGGAACGCTGATGACATTTGACGGGGCCATTCGGCCATAGGGCGGGGGGCAAATGGTTAACATTCATTTTCTCTCATTGTATCTATTTGGAAAGCCTTTCATGGTCCCAGTACATTGTTCTGGGAGCATGGTGACAAGCCTTATCTTCCCTTACACAGTGAGGGTGTTTTTTTTTTTTTTTTTAAATGTATTAATTTTTGAAAAATAAAACCTTCAAAGAACTCTTACTAAATACCTTGGACTGTTTGCTTTCCAAAAAGGCGGTCATCTGGGGGGTATTCGCACTGTCCTGGTGTTTTGGGGCCTCAAGAAATGAGATAGGCCATCAAGTACATCAAGACTGATCGATTTTCATATATATATATACAATATGTGAATCAGCACTCAACCCTAACGGTGAATTTTTCTCATTTGCTCTTTTTTGGTCTGATAAACATAAATCATTGCAAAATATTTTTTTTTTCTGTTTAACCGCCTCCCGTCCGCCATATAGTCCACGAGGTGGTTCTCTAGTTCTGAGAGGACGTCATATGATGTCCTCCCATTCTCACCGTGCATGCGCGGCTCCGGGAGCAATCGCCAGTGCACTGTGTCCCTCGGACACAGCGGATCACCGATTCACGGAAAGAGCCAGAGATGTCAGCTCGGTCATGTGATCAGCTGTGTCCAATCACAGGTGCCTTGATGATCAGTGTAGCCCCAGCAGTACCACCTGTCAGTGTCCATCAGTGCCAGCACTCAGTGCTCATCCATGTCACCTGCCATTGCCCATCAGTGCCATATCAATGCCACATATCAGTGCCCATCTGAGCTGACTTTCAGTGTCACCTGTGAGTGCCAGCCAGTGCCACCTATCAATGCCAATCAGTGCCACATATCAGTGCCAGTCAGTGCCGCCTATCAGTGCTGCCTTTCAGTGCTCATCAGTAATGCCTGTCAATGCCCATCAGTGCCACCTACCAGTGCCTCCTCATCAGTGCCCATTAGTGCCACCTATCAGTGCCCATCACTGCAGCCTCATTAGCGCACATCAGTGAAGGAGAAAAATCACTTATTTACAAAATTTTATAACAAAATCTAAGAAAAAACGTTTTTTTTCAAAATTTTCAGTGGTTTTTGGTTTGTTTAAGAAAAAATTAAAATCCCAGAGGTGATTAAATACCACCAAAACAAAGCTCTGTCTGTCACAAAAAAAATGATAAAAATTTCATATGGGTACAGTGCTGCATGATCGCGTAATTGTCATTCAAAGTGTGGGTATAAGTGCCCTGTAGGCTAGTGGTTAATAAAAGCAAAAAAAAAGCCCCATTGATCCTGCCAGAAATCTTATCAGCCCAAAAGTCATGGCCTGGACTGAGCGGAGCTAAGGGGAGGGCCAGCATGACTGCGGCTTGCAGACGAGGCGGAGATTGGATTTGGGTGGGAGGATATTCAATAGGTAGGGGCGGTTACTCACCTGATTGGAGTATTCAAGTTTGAGGGTGGTCTTTCCAGGATGAGGTTGGGACTTGCTGGGTGTCAGTCGGAGCTTGTTCCAGCATGGGTGAGGTTTGTCCCGCCCTCCCTCCCTCTCTGGACTGGTTTTATTGTTTTGTTGTTTTGTTTTTGTTTTTCCTCTTGTCCTTTGTGTTTGTCGTGTTGTTTGGTTTCCTTGATTTTATCTTCTTTCCTTGATCGGCATTTTGTGTTCTGGGGTGTTTGGCGTTTTTTGTTTTGTCATGGCAGCCGGCAGGGGTCGCTGGGTCTTTGAAGGCGGTGCTGGAGTGACCATTTGGTGGATTATGGGTTGGGCCCATCGTAGGTATGGGTGTTCCTTCCCAATTATAAGGTCATGTTGGTAAGGTGGGAGTTCATTGGCTGTATCTGGGACTACGTAGTTGTAGTATTGTCCCCGAGGCGGTGTAGTAGCGGCTGGGGGCCTTTTCATTGGGTGTCAGATACAGCCGAGTTATTGATGTGAATAACAGTGCCTTGGAAGACCTTGGACCCGGTTGGGATCATTACTGTCAGTTATTATTTGATTGTACTGTATGAAGTGTTATGTAAGAGTTATGTTAATCCGTCGCTCTTCCCTCCGGGTGGATGCCATAAGGCGTCCTTTCCAGAGCGCGCATTGCACATGCCTACAGGGCCGCGCTGCGGCGTGATCTGTCACTGGCCGTGTACCTCTGACACGGCCGATGACAGATCTGTGTACCGGCCCCGTTGCCAGTACCATGTGACCTGTTGTGACCAATCACAGCGGTTCAGTTGTATACAATGGATGGCTTCCTTTCATGCCATCCATTGTATACAATTGTGTCTAGCTGTGAATGGTCACAGCGATCACATGCACAAGCTGGGCCAATCACAGCCCAGCTGTGTCATGTGATTAGCCGTGGCCAAATCACAAAAAAAAAAAAACCCAGAGTGAATCGATTTCATTCAGGTAAATGCATGCTAATAGCAAAGTACTTCTTTGCTATAAGCAAATTGTGTAAAAAAAAAAAAAAAAATACTGATCACTCCCCCAAAGTAGTACAATGTTATTATGGTAACATTATACTACTTTGGTCATAGTGAAATATGAAAAAAAAATATTAGCTGAAAGTAGAAAATATAGTTTTTTTTCAAAATTTTGTTTTTTTTGTTTATAGCGCAAAAAATAAAAAGCGCACAGGTGTTAAAATACCACCAAAAGAAAGCTCTATTTGTGTGAAAAAAAGGACGTAAATTTCGTTTGGGTACAGCATTGCATTTGCGTGCAATTATCATTTGAATTAGTGTAGCGCCAAACAGCAAAAAAAGGCCTGGTCATTAAGGGGGTTAAATCCTCAGGAGCTCAAGTGGTTAAATACCACCAAAAGAAAGCTCTATTTGTGTGAAAAAAAGGTAATATTTTACAATGTTGTATGAGCGCGCAATTGTCATTCAAAGTGTGAGAGCGCTGAAAGCTGAAAATTGGCCTGGGCAGGAAGAGGGTAAAAGTGCCCGGTATGGAAGCGGTTAAGCACTGCACTATAGATACTTGACATTGGGCAGGTGACAGTTGGCCGTTTTTGAAAACAAGGGTCAGTTTGACAGAGTCTATACCTGGTAACCTCCATAGCACAGTAGTGAGAGTGCCCGTCCAAAGAGTGCATGGTCGTAGGTTCGAGGCTTACCTCTGCCAAGTGCGTCTTTCAGCATGACTATGCAGTACTGGACATGAGATAAATGGATGTTACCAAATTTTTTTTTTTTTTGGGCTTTGTTTTTTTTTTTTAACATTCATTTTCTCTCATTTTATCTATTTGGAAAGCCTTTCATGGTCCCAGTGCGGGTAAAAGAGTCCGGACTGGAAGTGGTTAACCACTTGAGCTCCTGAGGATTTACCCCCTTAATGACCAGGCCTTTTTTTGCTGTTTGGCGCTGCACTAATTCAAATGATAATTGCGCGGTCATGCAATGCTGTACCCAAACGAAATTTACCTCCTTTTTTTCACACAAATAGAGCTTTCTTTTGGTGGTATTTTAGCACCTGTGCGCTTTTTCATTTTTGCGCTATAAACAAAAAAAACCACAAAAATTTTGAAAAAAAACAATATTTTCTACTTTCAGCTATAAAAAATATATCGTAAACTGAAAGTTAGTCATAAATTTAAGCCAAAATGTATTCTGCTCCATGTTTTTGGTAAAAAAAATCCCAATAAGTGTATATTGATCGCTTTGTGTGAAAGTTATAGCGTCTACAAACTATGGTATAGATACTGTAATTTATGCCTTTTTTTGCTATACAGCGCTGCACTAATTCAAATGATAATTGCGCGGTCATGCAATGCTGTACCCAAACGAAATTTACGTCCTTTTTTTCACACAAATAGAGCTTTCTTTTGGTGGTATTTGATCACCTGTACATTTTTTATTTTTTGCGCTTTAAACAAAAAAAAACACGAAAATTTTGAAAAAAAAACAATATTTTCTACTTTCAGCTATAAAAAATATATCGTAAACTCATAGTTAGTCATACATTTAAGCCAAAATGTATTCTGCTACATGTTTTTGGTAAAAAATCCCAATAAGTGTATATTGATTGCTTTGTGTGAAAGTTATAGGATCTACAAACTATGGTATAGATAATTTGAAACTTACACAGCTTTTACTTTCTGACCGCCCATCACATCTCTTGAGGTGCTAAAATACCAGGATAGAACAAACACCCCCAAATGACCCCTTTTCGAAAAGCAGACACCCTAAGCTATCTGCTGAAAGACATATTGGCCTTGATTCACTAAGATGTGAGTGTATTAGCAGAGACTGACCATTCAGGCAGACTCCGGTCAATCAATCAGTCGTCTGACCAGCGTCTAGCAAGCTCATTAACGAGCGTCTACTGACTACTTTGCCATTAGTGAATGTGGTATCCCGTCTGGCACATTTTTAGGTGCAATACCGGATATATTCGCTAGATGGCGCACAAGCGCGGGCTTTATTAACATTGGCGTTTTTCTGATAGAAAATTCTAATACAGCTGTACTATTACATTCTGAAAATTCTCTTTTGCTATTTTTTTTTTTGGCTGTTTCTCCAAAATGATCAGGAAAGTATTGCATTTACTAATGAATGTCATACATTTTATTTTCAAATTTTTCACACTTATATCTCAAATAATTTATATACTTCTAATTTCCCAATATAGTTATATATCTTCATTCTCTTTAATCACATAACTATTCTATGTTAAAGACAAGTGCAGCGCTATAAATGCATGTGATCAATAATGAACGCATGTAAAAACCAAAAAGTGCAAAGAATTGCAATAATGATGTAAACTGGTAAATCGTGCTAAAATAAGTTCATAGAATCATTCCTGAATAATGGAATGTCCTTCGTGTGAGAGTACCAACTCAGAGAGTGCCTATGAATGGCACGTGTGGTCTCTCCGTGACGGACAGTAGTGCATGAACTCGTGAAAGGTAAACCACCCTTGGGACTGGTCTACACTCACCAGAACAAAAGTATTAATGTGCATGGGTTATACACATCGCACATCTGGGGGTGCAGCGGTATGCTGGCAGCTATGGGTTAGTCATCCAGCTCCATCCATCCATCCATCAGGGTGGGTGCCCAAATGGTCCTGAGGAGGAATTAGCTCAGCCACAGGAGCCAGAAAGGTGCTCAATAGTGTAGTACACTGTCACAGGGGTGGATGACCTTTCACGAGTTCATGCACTACTGTTCGTGGTTATATTTATCTTGTGTAATACCATTTTACTAGTCTATATCATTTGACCAGCGCTCGCTTTATCATTTTTAAACAATGTAACTATTCTACATTATAGCTCAAACTGTGTTTCCCACAGTGGTTTAGTGGTTAGAGCTCAGAACTTACAGCACTTGGGTCATGGGTTCTAATCCCAGTCTTGGCAACATCCCAAAAAAATGGAGATCAATTTTCTGGGTTGTGGCAGGAATATTGATCAATCAATTATGATTTTGCCTAATGACTAGAAAGTGGATGAATGTTACTTGCGTACTGTTCTTCTGCCAATTAGGTCATGTGCAAGTTTCATGCCGTGTATATTTCATTGTAACTTTTTTCTCTTTTAAATCTGTCTCCTTATACAACTTGACCCCCTCCCCCACCCCATCATCACCTGTTCCATATGCAAATCTATGGATCACCGCCCCACTCTTTAACTATCTATTTACTGATCAAGTGAATGTGTCTCATTTTCTATCAGCTACAGCTCAGATCTCACATTATTATACAATTGCTGATTGTATCTCACCACTAGTCTGATTGAATTCACAATTCCTGGTCAGTCCTGTTCCCTGACCTCTAATAACCTTTAGGGCCAGTTCACACTACATGTGTTTCAGTTGCTTTTTCAGCATCACAAACGCACAGAAAGAAGGTTATATGGTTGTCAATGTCATAGTTTACATCAGCGCTTGCATTTTCAATGCATTGCAGGTGCTGTAAACAAAGTTGACCACGCTGCATTGTTTCTGCACAGAACTGTACTGGAACATATTGAAACGTCCTTGAATGTACTAAAACGCACATGTCCCTAACTACATTGAATACAAAGAAAATAGAAAAAAATAAGTGGAAGGGATACAAAAATGCAATGTAAACATGTCCAAAACGCATCCAAAATGTACTGGAACACACTAAACATGCATGCCAAAAGGGCATGAAAAAAACCCATCAGGAACACATCTAGACTGTTTCTATAGTGTGAACCAGCCCTTAGGACTTGTTCACACCATTGGTGGTGCAGAAACGCATGCAAGAACACACATTTTCCAGCACAGCAAAGAAATGCAATGCCCTATGTAGATGTGCGCAGGTACCATGATGAAAACGTTGTTGCACCTACACACGTCTATTAAAAACAGCCCCATTCACAGCCACAAATACGCATGGCACCACACTACTGTGCGGTTAGGTGCGACACACTTGGAAAATAACATAAAAATAAGCCAACATGGCTAAAACATATCTTGAAAATATGGGGACTCTGATATCCGGCGACAGTCCGTTCACGAACGAGAAGCAATTCTGCACCCTAAAACCAACATAGAGGAAAGGGATGGTCAAATTGCTGTGCTGCTTCCAAACCACCTCTGGCATGCCAGGGTCATTATGCAGGTCCTCGATGCCAGTTCTTGCCTGCGGCCACAAAATATCCACTGGCCACAAGTGAAGGTGAGTGGAGGACGTGAAGGTGGATTTCTACCAGCTTCAACCGCAAGCAGTACCACTCCTGAAAAATGAGAGCAAATAATCATTGACACGTCATCATGACAGTCAATTCTCAGTGCAGGCTATCTAGAGTGTCTTTCCTTTTTAACCATTTCAAGAGTTCAAGGAAACATTCTTGGAGCATCTACTGTGTTTGGAAAGGCCAAAGGTCCCCCCCTCCCCCAGGCACACTAATGCTTATGCAGGCCATAGACGGGGAGAAAAACAGCCGATTTTTCTTTTAAAAAATGAAAAATCGGTTGTTCAAGCGGCCGACGTTACCAGCAATGGTAAAAAAAAAAAATCGGCCGATTTTCATCCCATCTACAGCCGGCAAAAAGTGTCCCTGCAGAGAGCTCCGCTATTTCTTTGACAGTTCTTTGACATTTATAGCGGTTGCAACAATGTATTTGTATCCATTTCGGATACAGATGTTTTTATTCGGAAACAAATAGATACAATGTTGCAACCGCTGTAAATGTCAAGGAACTGTCAAAGAAATAGCGGAGCTCTCTGCAGGGACACTTTTTGCCATACTGGAATTCCTCTCATTTTTCATCCTTCTTCTTCCTCTTCTTCTTCCTCTTCTTCTTCATCATCATCCTCTTCTTCCTCTTCATCATCTTCTTCTTCTTCATCTTCATCATCCTCTTCTTCATCATCATCCTCTTCTTCTTTTTCTTCTTTTTGTCTTCCTCTTGCAGGTCACTGCTCATGTGCAGATTTTTTATCAGTAAAAAAATCGGCCGATTTGCCCATCATTGCCGCGAAAATCGGCCGATCGGCAAATTCGGCCGTTTTTTTCCAACTTTACCGAAAAAAAAAATCTGCCAAAATACCGAAAAACGGCCGAACAAATAGCCCACTAACGATCCGAAAATCGGCCGATTTTATTTTCGGCCGAAAAATCGGCCGATTTTCGACCCATCTATGGCCTGCATAAGATATGGTGTGGCCCTAGGGTCAATGTGTGTTTAGAATACTTCCAAAATGCACATACAAAAACACTACATCCAAATGCATGTTGCATTTCTATAGCATGTTAAACAGAAGAAAAATGCACTTCCATAATGTTAACATGCGCAAGTAAAAATAGACAAAATCCACATCCTTTTATTCTGGCTTCACATACATGCATTGTGGTCTAACACCGCACTCCTGGGCAAATCACATGCAATTTGTGTGCGTTGCAATTAGAGACAAACATTTTGCACACCTCAAATTGCACCGCATCCGGGCCAAAAATGTGCAGGACCCTTTTTCAGGGTATGCACATGGGTGTGAATAGGCATGCCATCCAATTTGGCAAATCGCAATACGCTTTGTGTACCAATATTGGTGTGTTGGTAACTTCACCTAGAAAGCCGCAGCAGGTGGCATGAAGGGGTTGCGGTTGTGATGCGGTGCAGCGCTTGCACAGAAAACACTGCAAATTTCACATCGCATCTGTGTGACACCAGAATGTGCCAATATGTGGCTTGACAAAGCACAGTGGTCAGTGCAGATTATTTTCAATCCATGTTTTTTTACACTTTTCATTCACTGGTTTAACTCAGGTGATCATTAATCACAATTATCTCCGGAGATCACATGCAGCCCCTCAACCATCTACACATATCTCTGGAAATCTATACAGATCTCCTTGAAAAAAAGTCTCCTCTCCTCTTCGGAAAACAATTGTCCTCCACCTCATAAACAGGGGGACAGAGAAGACTTCTCCTTGATAACTAAAATCAGATGAATTATCTGTGCTTAATAAACATACACCAATACTGCAAATGCATTGTACTGTCCAAGGCATTGCACACGAACGCATTGCACACTAGAAATGTCAAATGCGTTAGTGTGTACAGTGCATGAGTGTAAAATGCTTTAGTGCACACTGCAGTGTACAACGCATTGCACACTGTAATACTCTGTACAAAGTAATACCGTGTACACCCACACATTGTAGACTGTAATGCACTGTACTCTGTCATGCAGGATGGAGCAACGCATTGCACACTGTGATACCGTGTACACCCACACATTGTAGACTGTAATGCACTGTACACTGTCATGCAGGCTGGAGCTACGCATTGCACACTGTGATACGCTGTCCACTGTCATGCAGAATCCAGCAACGCATTGCACACTGTTATACCATGTACACCAACACATTGTAGAATGTAATGCATTATACGCAGTATACATGTCCAGATATTCAAAGATTAGCCATGAAGGCCTAGCTGGTTACCTATTTGGCGACCGCAGATAGCCGAATAACGCTACACTGCATCCAGGCAGCTCTGGGAGGGTGTCATATGACATCCTGGCAGAACGCGCTCTCCATGATTGCTGTGTCCTAAGGACACAGCTGATCACGTGATGTGGTAAAGACCAATCACAGCGGCTTTTTACCATGTGATCAGCCATGTCCAATGACACGCTGATCACCGGGAAATGCATTTGCAGGGTCTTGGCTGCACTTTCATCACGCTGTCAGAATGTGTGGAAAGTACTGCCGAGAACCAGCAGTTATCAAAGCAGGGGTCGGCCCCGATGATCAGTGCCCACCAGTGCCACCCAACAGTTCCGCCCACCTGTGGCCAGCAGTGCCGCCTCATCAACGCACATCAGTGTTGCTAAATTACCAGTTTACCAAATGTTATAATATAAACAGACTTTTATTCATTATGAGCTATTTTGTGGTTTATCGAGCAAAAAGTGAAACTCACAGCAGCAAGTCAATACCACCCAAAGAAAGCTCTATTTGTCTGAAAAAACTGATACAAATTTAAGATGGGTACAATGTGGCATGACCGCACAATTGTCATTCAAAGGGTAACAGTGCAGAAAGATGAAAATTGGCCAGGACAGGAAGGGGGTATGAGTACCCAGTAGGCAAGTGGTTAATATAATTGACCCATCAATACCCAGGAGCTAATGTACAGATAAGTAGCATGTGCACCAAGTGAGATTCTGCTAGGCCCCACCCACAAAATTACAATTACTTGTCCCTCACATGTTATAAACATATTTGCAATGGCCACAGTTACTTTACATATAAGGATCATCTCCTCAGTTGAGAACTGTGCTCTCGCCATGTCCAAATGCCAATAAAGTTATCAAAATTTTCAACCAACACAAAACCTCCAACCACTTCTCATCCACTTACACTCCCCACAACCACTTCCGGGTGCGCGCGCACCAGATGACGGACTTCCAGGAGGATAGCTGCTCGTGCGCCATGGGGAACACCTGTTTGGCGTTTATTTGTGCACGATCGCTCATTTCTATGCACGGCTATGATAGCTTTCGCGAATGTGTGTTTTAGTGATTTTTTTCTTTTTAAACCTTGGCTAATATATATTTGTTGCCAAAGGCCAAAAATCAACATACAGTGGGGACTATTTTATTACTGTAAATCAAATTGTAGAAAACCTGTAGCTGGCTGCACAGTGAATGTGACATTCATTAGTACATAACAATATTGTGGTGCAAGCAGGTTTTTTATTTTTTTGTTTGGTTTTGAAAAAGCCAGTTTGCACCCACTTGCATATTCACGCTCTTACAAGCTACATTTGAGCAGATTATATAAGTATACAAAGTAACTATTAAGGTTGTTCATATATTGAACATAAAATAAACAAAAACATCGGTGAAACATTTATTGATCAAATATATCTTCATTTATTTGGTCAGCAGGAACAAGTAGGTACAGTCAATATCTTGGTGAGTCACAAAAATAGGATTGATGTGGCAAAAATAAAACACTCCTGCTCATAAGAGCTTACAATCTAAAGATACTTCTAATGAACTGTGTGTGCTCAGGTTATAGCAGGAAACAAAGGGGAAGATGAATCAAGTAACATTTTCGAGCACATAAGGTTTACTTACACAATCATTTAGTATAAAGATCCATTCACAAAAAAAGTCTACACATCAAAATATAAAGAAAACAAGACATATGTGAAAAACCCCTCCCACCTCTACAAATCCCCTCCCACCTCTACAAACACCCTACACATACATTTGTCAGCAGGTTTGTAAGAAAAAAGCATTTGAGTCTAAATAAGCAAGCAAAATTAAAACAAGAGCAGATTTTAAACAAAACGATTGACATGTGTGAGGCTTTCAATGCAAAGAGAAAAAACACAATCATTGTGCAATAACACACAAACACTTTACAAGGCCAAAAATATGCAAACATTTCCAGCCCACTTCCAAACACAGCCTGAGTGGTGTCTGGGGCAATTCAGCACAAAATCTCTTCCTCCCCCAAACCACTACAAGCAAGGACTTAGTCACAAACCACCCGGCCTAGTAACAGGCCAAATCACTCCCTACTGCACGTCTTTATATAAACTAGGTTGTATTTGGAGCGTGCCAAACAAGGCCCCACACCCAATGAAGCCACACCCACCACTGACCTTAGTTTGGTCAGTGAAAGTGTTTTCACCTGATGAATCCGCGTCCTACCTGCATTAACCCTTGGTATACAGGCCCCACAAATCAGAAAGATATATACAGTGAAATGTACGTGTGCAGCATACAACAGAACATTGAGCAGGGATGTGAAAGGGAACCCCAATTGGAACCTTTATTGCTACTATGGTCACAATTCCCTCCAGATTCTCGCATGAGTTAAGACAGTCACATGACCACATCTTGTATGCAATACTGAAAATGACAAATCGATTTGACTAGTATGGTGAATTTCCCATCAATTGGTAAAACACTCCAGAAATCAAACATCACCAAACATTACACTCTGGGCAAAGCTGATTTACAAATCATGCAACTTACAGTAAAGTTGACCATTTCAATGCAATTTTCAAGACATCTGACACAGATCTCTATGCAAATTGCCACTAAAGTAGTACATGTACTACTATAGAAATCAGTGTTTGAAACGCACCCATGTGGTCACTCTAATAGCAGACAATAGGGTGCGACTTTGCAGACGATTTACAGCTTGCATGTTGTGCAAATCACATGCCAAGTCCCACTCAATGAGCACGCTATTGGAGCGTTCATATTGTTGTGGTTCAAACTTGGTAGGAGCCGCAAGTAATAATAGAGTAATGAATACACTACTTTTCATGCAATTTGCTGAGAGATCGATGTCGAATGTCTTGCAAATTGCACTTGAAATCACCATGTACCCCGACTTTGAAATCATGCAACTTCTATGCAAGTCACATGATGTGACTGTGGTGTCAATAACACCACTTAGAAATCTGCTTTAATGTGACCGGGTAGCCCCCAGTAACATTGTTTGCGATTGCCATGCAATTGGCATGACAGGCGACTTGCAAATCGTAGACCAAGTCGCACCCTATTGGCCACTGTAGGCTCTGTTCACATCCAATTGGATTGTGAACTCGTGCAACTTCACTGTAAGTTGGACAATTGCCGCATCGGATTAGATGTGACAGTGGTGTTGGCCCCCAGTAACATTGGGTGCAATTTGCCATGCAGAGAGCAAGCTGCTGGCCATGCCAATCACATGACAAGTCACATCCAGGGTGTGCAATTTCAGGTGCGATTTGTGCATTGACATCGTACCTGATATTGGATATAATGAATGTGAGTGTATTAACATACACCATTTGTTGCAGCGAGAGTTCAAAGGTATTTGAGAATTGTGGCCATTTATTAGCAATTTAACATCTAGACTCAAATAGAAATCGCAATGCTACACACAATTGAAAACACAACTAGTTAGTAATTCTCTAGAAAACACAGTAAAATTGGCAACTTAAAGAGTAATTTTCAATTGCATATAGTGTGAGCGAAGCAGGAAAATCAACAAAGGAAATAAATCTTTGAAGGCGTGCGGTACCTGCCTGCTGGGATAAGGGTCTGCTATGCATTTGGGGGAAAAATGCACGCCAGGATTTGTGACAAGTTTGATGTGTGGATTCACCAACCAAGTCTTTTCTCTCTCGTTCACTCTTCTGAATGTCTCTCTTTATCACTCTTCAGTATGTATCTCTTGCTCACTCTTCTTTGTCTCACTGGCTCGCTCTTCTCTCTCGCTCACTCTTCTGAATGTCTCTCTTTATCACTCTTCATATGTATCTCTCGCTCACTCTTCTTCGTCTCACTCTTCTCTCTCTCTGTCAGCTCTTTGCTTGCCAAATCCTTCACAAAAGTGGGTGGAGTGTAAACCATCATTATCAAATAATTCAGGCCCTTATCTTATCCCATTGTATGACATTCACATAAGGTGCAGCTTTGAAGGTGTTTCAACAGACAAGGCCTCATTCTAATTCACATTTTAGGGATCATTTAGACAGAATGCAAAGATGTTGCCAGAACACGTATGTGAAGACAGCCACACACGGAGATCATGCTACTACCTCGCCGGGGTTGGGATTCGAACCGACAACCCTAGAGTTGTAAGGCAGCAGTGCTAACCACTAATCCACGGAGCTACATTGCTAACCCAGCCTGTATTTCTGTGCTGTGAATCAATCCAAGGTCCCTGGGCATGGTCAGTTTAACTAGCCAGATATCTCCAATGTGACACAAATGTTGTGCTATGTTGCCAATTCAGATGTATGTTGGTTCTATGTATCCCAATACAAAGGATTGCAATACTAATACAGGCGTACCTCGGTTTACCAACGCCTCAGGGAACGTCATATTTGGGGTACAAATGTCAAACCATTTCAGTTAATTGGTCTGTTTACAAATGTTTGAATAATTTGGTATGGGCATGTGGCCTGGTATGGTTCAGGAGGGGGGGAGGCACTCGCTCGTCGTCGTCCCCCCCTTTCCTGACCTGCCGGGCTGCATGCTCGGATAAGTATGTGTTATGGATTTAGGGGGGTACCCCATGCTGTTTTTTATTTAATTTCAGCGTGGAGTTACCCCTTAACATCCATACGAGACCCGAAGGGCTTAGTATGGATGGGAGGGGGGACCCCACGCCAGTTATTTAAAGAACTGTTTATAAATCACTGCAATACTTTGACATTCAACTGTCAGTGGGGAAATCCGCCGACAGCTGAAACATGAGCGCTGCATTGGTTTTCATTACTAAAATGCTGCATGAGTTGATAACATAACTCATGCGGGATTGTAGGAGCGACAGCCATGAGTTAATGTTTCATCTGTCAGCGGGGTTCCCCACTGACAGCTGAATGTAAAATAATTCCCTTTATTGCATAAATAATAAAAAAAAAGCGTGGGGTCCCCCCTCCCATCTGTACCAAGCCCTTCGGATCTGGTATGAATATTAAGGGGGAACTCCACGCTGGAATTAAAAAAAAAACCAGCGTGGGTCCCCCTCAATATCCATACCAGACCTTTATCCGAGCATGCAGCCCGGCAGGTCAGGAAAGGGGGGGGACGAGCGAGCGCCCCCCCCCTCCTGAACCATACCAGGCCACATGCCCTCAACATGGGGGGGGTGCTTTGGGGCAGGGGGGGCTCCCCCCCCAAAGCACCTTGTCCCCATGTTGATGAGGACAAGGGCCTCTTCCCCACAACCCTGGCCGGTGGTTGTGGGGGTCTGCGGGCGGGGGGCTTATCAGAATCTGGAAGCCCCCTTTAACAAGGGGGCCCCCAGATCCCGGTCCCCCCCCCTACGTGAATGATTCCGCGGTACACGGTCCGCAGACTCATTCACAAAAAAACTAAGTGTGGTGTAAAAAAAACACAGTACAGGGTCTTTGACAGGTCCTTTATTAAAACAATGTCCCCCGAAGTAGATCCAACGTCAATCGCGGCGGCGGCGACCCGAAAAAAGGTAAAAAAAAAAAGGTTCCGCTCCCGTCCGAGGCTTCCAGCCTAGTGAAGAAAAGCCTAGCTGACAGTTCTTATATAGGTATGGGCGGGGCCAGCCGGGAACAGCAAGCATGTGACATGGGGCGGGTCACTGGGATGATTGTGGGTTGTGGGGAAGAGGCCCTTGTCCTCATCAACATGGGGACAAGGTGCTTTGGGGGGGGAGCCCCCCTGCCCCAAAGCACCCCCCCCATGTTGAGGGCATGTGGCCTGGTATGGTTCAGGAGGGGGGGGGGCGCTCGCTCGTCCCCCCCCCCTTTCCTGACCTGCCGGGCTGCATGCTCGGATAAAGGTCTGGTATGGATATTGAGGGGGACCCACGCTGTTTTTTTTTTAAATTTCAGCATGGAGTTCCCCCTTAATATCCATACCAGACCTGAAGGGCTTGGTATGGATGAGAGGGGGGACCCACGCTGTTTTTTTTTTTTTTTTTTTTATTGCGGACCTTTATTTTTACATTCAGCTTTCAAAATAAATTTTATCTAGACCTTCAAAATAAGTAAAATCATAACAGAAATAATTATAAAGGATAAGAAACAAAAATATAATCACTAAAACGAAGGAAATCTAATTAGATTACATGAAGATATGCTTAATGCTGTTTATTAAACACAGTAGTCGCGACCGAGTGTCGGCTGTCAGAGGAATCCACAATCAGATTCACTATTAGTCTGTGGCTAAAAAGCAAACGCCCATGGCAGAGGACTAAAAGGTGTTCTGCACATGCTCAGTTCTATCTGCCAAAGACACTGCACGGGCATCTAGATTTTTACTGTGTCGATTTCCTTGAAAAAAACGATTTTTAACACATTCTTAATTTTTTTGGAAATAGCAGATATTGTTTAAAGTGAAGTCCTGATATTTGGCAAAGCAAATTTCTAAGTGAACATGTCTCTACAGTGATTTTTCATGGTGTTAGACGTGCTTCTTAGCAAGTCTGCTTTTGTGAGTCTGATTCCGGGCGTGTGTCTTTTTGTGAATTAGATTGGGCGTCTGCTTATGGGCTCTGCTCAATAGTGAATTAGGTTGCAGGGTCAAAAATGGACGGACGCCCATGAAAATTGGGCTTAAGCCCATAAATATGCGCCCACGCCCAATAGTGAATCAGGGCCATTGTGTCCATGGAAGATTTGGTTTTTTTCCACAAGTTTCTGGAAAATGACAAAAACATTTTTTTTTTTTTTTTTTTTTTTTTTTTACACAAAATTGTCATTTAAATGATTTATTTCTTGCAGAGGCCATGGGTATATGTGGAATTACACCCCAAAATAGATTCTACTACTTCTACCGAGTATGAGGATACCACACATGTGACACTTTTTGGGAGCCTAGCCACATACAGGAGCCTGAAATCCAATGACCACTTTGAAAGCTTGAAGGTGCGTAACTTCTTCATTTCACTTCCCCACTACCTATCACAGTTTCGGAGGCTCTGAAATGCCAGGATAGCACCAAACCCCCCCCCCCAAATGACCCCTTTTTGGAAAGTAGACACTCCAAGGAATTTAAAAAGAGGCATGGTAAGTATTTTGCAGATCTCATTTTTTTCTCACAAGGTTTTGAAATATAAAAAAGAAAAGAAAAAATATGTTTTTATTTTTTTCTTCATTTTCCAAAAACTTGTGGCAACAAATGAGATCTTCAAAATACTTACCATGCATCTTATCAAATTCCTTTGGGTGTCTACTTTCCAAAAAGGGGTCATTTGGGGGGGTTTGGTGCTTTTCTGGCATTCCAGGGCCTCCGAAACTGTGATAGGTAGTCACGAAGTGTAATGAGGAAATAAAGCCCTTTAAAAGCCTGAAGGTGCTTATTGGATTTTGGGGTCCTGTACTTGGCTAGACTGCCAAAATGTCTCTCATATGTGGCACCCCCATACTCGGGAGAAGTAGCAGAATGTATTTTGGGGAGTAATTCCACATATACATATGGCTTGTGTGAGCAATAAATTATTTCAATGACAATTTTGTGTAATTTTATTTTATTTTTTTGTCATTTTCCACAAACTTGTGGTAAAAATATAAATTCTTCTATTGATTCAACATTCCTCTCAGCAAATAGTTTGGGGTGACTACTTTCCAAAAAGGGGTCATTTTGGGGGGTGGGGGCGTTTTATGCCCAGCATTAGAAGTTTATGCCACACATCATTCACTCTTCTAACCACCTGAAGACCAATCCTTTTTGTTCACATGAAAAAAATCTGTATTTTTTGCTAGGAAATAATTTAAACCCCCAAACATTATATATTTTTTTAAAGCAGACACCCTAGTGAATAAAATGGTAGGTACTACAATTTTTCATGGCACATAGTACTCGCGCAGCGATTTTTCAAAAGCAATGTTTAAAAAAAAATACACTTGTTTTACTTTTAATGCACAAAAACACAATATATTGGCCAATTGTTTGGTAAAATATAAAAGATAATGGTATGCCGAGTAAATATATAGCAAACATGACATGCTTTAAAACTGCGCATGCCCCGTTTAATGGCGACAAACTGCAAACATTTTTAATATCCATAGGCAGCGCTTTAAAAGTCACCATTTTAGATTTACAGACTAGGTCTAGTGTTAGAATTACTGCCCTTGATCTGATGTTCACGGCAATACCTCACATGCATGGTGCAACCGCTGTTTACATAATAGCACAGGGTCAAGACTTGTGCACACAGGTGTGCTCGCATGGGAGGGGCAAATTTTTTTTTTTTTTAGTTATTTTGATTTTTTTAAAATTATTTTTACATTGTATCTTTCATTTTTTTTTTTTTATCACTTTTAATGCTATAACAGGGAATGCAAATAACCCCTATAACTTCAATGGGCATTGTCATATATTCTTTTTTTTTGAGAAATCTGGGGTCTATCAGACTCTAGATATTGTCAAGGTCCTACCTTTTCCCAGAGATTATGTTTCTCCATGTGCTGGCATCCATGTTGGATTTCTGCAGAGCATGGTGGGAATATTTTATGCCTTCTGGTCTCTGAGGTCCATCCCCCAGAGGGGTGTGGCTGATTACATATAAGCCTGTGGTCCGCACATGTCCTTTGCACTTGTGTCTTGTGTCTTGGTGTTGCTATAACGCTGTTCTGACTCTCGTGACTCTCCTGGAAGCTGACTCGGCTTGTGACCTGACCATTCTTTGTGTTCTCCTTTGATCTGACCCTCCATTGCTGAACTCGGCCCGTGACCCGTGATTCTCGTCTGCTGTCCTGTACCGTTTTCTCCCGTTGCTGTCGACCCGGCCTGCCCAACTACTCTATTGTCTTTTCCACTAGCTACACGCCATTGGCGGCGGCCATTACCGCAATTGAGGTGTCTCGGGGGCCGCGACCTGGTTCCTGGCTGGTTCAAGTCCATCCCCACCATCAGGGGCCCTGGTGAAGGGCAGCCTGGGACTTAGACTCCGCGCCCTGGGGGACTTCGGTCTGTGGGTGGTGGTTGTCACCAGCCAGTGCGTTACATTGTTATTAGGCCTGCCTGTCCGTTCCTCAGCTCCTGCCCTGACAGATATCTCCTCTGCCCTTACATTATCTAATCAAACCAAAATCGGTGTGATCAGATGCTTTCCCAATTTACAAATGGCGCTGTTTATATCCTGCGAAACTGAAGTGATGAAATGCTTGTAGCTTCCAAATTCTTAGACTATAGAGATGATTGGCACCACTCTGGTCTCCAATCAGCTCTATGGTCAGCTGGCAGAAACACCGGCTGCATTCTCAGGTTCCCCTGATGGCATGGGACTGCCCGAGAAGGCCGTGGAAGGCAGCGGGGGAGGGGGGACATCATCTCCCACTTCTTGTAAAAGCAATCTTGCAGCTAATTAGCCACTAGGATTGCTTTTACATGAAAGCCGATAACCGGCTGAAAAAAACAACACCAGGATGATTCCTGCAGCTGTAGGCATCATCCTGGTATAACCCTTCAAATCCAGTGATGTACCAGTACATTGCTGGTCATTTATACTATGTTCTTTTTTTTTTTGTATGCAGCCAGTGGACTGAATGAAAAAATGAGAAGAAATCTCTGCCAGAAAAAGTGTGTGGTATGCCCACCATTAGAATATACCGCCCTGCATCCACCCACTTCTAATGGTGGGCACACATTAGGTCACACTTTGCCACAAGTGGCAGTTCCAAGATTGAATAAATGTCTAAATAGTGTCACGCTTGAATAAAAATTGTCCACGTACAAGTGGTACCCCATATGGAGAAATGATGACACCAAGTCCCAAACTATCTTGCCACTGCTCCCCATGTAGTCTGGGCATCCGGGGGGGGGGGGCTCCACGTGACTATCTTTTCCCTCATAAATCCGAAACTTATAAGTATAGCCCAGGGGCGGACTGACCAGTTGGAAACTCGGGCACTGCCCGGGGTCAGTAGGGGGCCCCATGAGATGCCCCTGGTACCTTTTTCATAGGCTTTTTGAGTTTGGGCAAGGACACGGGGGGCCCCATGATCCCCTATTGCCCGGGGGCCCCATGAGTTGTCAGTCCACCCCTGGTATAGCCTGTTGTCCTCTCAAAGGTCTTCTACATCTTGACCCCATATCTGGCACGCTTGCAGGGGAGAAATTGTTTGAATGCAAGGCGGCCAGAAAAATTAATAAGGGACTCATCAACGTAGATGTTTTGCTGGGGAGTATAGACATCTGCAAATTTTAGGTTAAGGTGATTTGCGAAGGGCTGAATTTTGTGGAGCCGGTCAAATTCAGGGTTACCCCGAGGATGACAGAGTGTATTGTCGCTGAAATGCATAAAACACATTATACTCTCATATCTATGCCTGGCCATGGCAGCAGAGAACATGGCATATGATGAATCGGGTCTGCGGACCAATACAACCGCAATTCATTTCTTTTAGTAATGCCCATGTTGAGGGTTAGGCCCAAAAAAAAAGTAAATTTGAAAACCGTAATGAGTTTCCATGCGAATGGTCTAGCAAGGTTTGAATTTGGGTTGGTGGCAATAAATTGTTGTGCATATAAACTGCTTTGATCCACAATCAACGCATACAGATATTCCGTGAAAAACAGCTCCAAAAATCAAGGAGGTATGTGAAAGACCAAGATGTACTAGACCGCTGGTACTCGACAGTTCACCAAAAGGTAGCGCGGCACTAGTACTGGCACTCTGCTGCATGTGAGAGTCATCAAAATTTACCGACAAGTGCTAACAGAGATCAGGCCTGATTCTGCGAACACTGCGGTTTTGTGTGCAATGTATCAAGTAACAGTGACCTACTGAGACTACACTTGCTGGGGGAGAAGGGGGGGGTAAGTGTAGGGGCTAAACGCAGGTGTTGGCAGGTGCCGGGGCTGATCCCGCTAACGCTGCGTTTTTGGGGATGCTATACTAATGTGATCGCTGGTATAGTGCTGACCTGATCAAAGATATTGACCCGTTCAGACACTATACTAGCAATGGAGGTTTATTGTACATGAGCGTGCTCCTGGCAATCAAGGGGTTAAATGTGATGACTGGTGTACTGACGGGCAATCTGACGCTATCTGGGAGGGGTGTGAAAACCACGGGAGCGCGACTCACATATATCTAAATATATATATATATATATATATATATATATATATATTGTGGGAACTCGCTTCAAATGGTAGAGCTTTGTTAAACGCACACAGCAACTCGCTTTCTTTTTTTAAGGCTATTTAGCCCACTTTTATTTAAAGAAAATGTCCCGTCACATAAGGCTTCCCACGCAGTAGTATCCACCATCAAACACATGCAAATGAAAACTCAGCCTCCTGGTTTGTACACAGGTTTTATGTCTGTCTCCTACAGACTCTTTCCAAAATATGGCTCTGGCACACAGCTAGTCAGGAGCACACAGCTAGTCAGGAGCACACAGCTAGTCAGGAGCACACAGCTAGTCTTGCTTCCACCTCTCCTGGATGAAGTCCTTCTGACTCCAAGGCAGAGACCTCCTGTCTGCCGGGGTGGAGCCCTCCTGACTCCTATCTGCCGGGGTGGAGCTCTCCTGACTCCTATCTGCCGGGTGGAGCCCTCCCAAATCTCTTAGAAATCTCCAGGCTACAGGTCCCAAAACAGGCTTTACAAACCAAAGAGGAAACCAATAAACCCATTTCCTCTGCATTATGAGAACTGCCTGGAGCCCCTCAACCTGTATGGTTGAGAATCCTGGGTCACCACTGTGATTTTCACCGTGGCAGGATACCGCACTGCCACATATCCCCCCCCCCCTTTGTTTTGATCCCGTAGGGGGCAGAACACACAAGCTCAAACTCTTTAATTTGGCAGCTCTGTGCCAGCTTTCACCCATATGCGCCCATTCCTGACTGACATCACTTTCAAAGGAAATGTCTTCCTGTCTTACGAGGCGACTTTCCCTGTATTCTCCTACTACATGGACGCAACCTCTATAAAGACACTGTGCCTTTTCATGGGTTCGCTTCCAAAACCGTTGCCTCTCTATTTTCCTATCGTTCACCCAAGTCACCTTCCCATTAAGAAATTTCCAAAACGGTACTTTTCTGAGGGTGAGGTTGATGCCTGAGTTTTAGGAGTCGGATAACATTTAAGCTACGCTGCACTTTCAACAGCCGGTTTCCCTTTACCTTTGAAAGGGTCACGCTTTTAAACACAAAAAGTGTGGGTTCTTTTATTGGGGTTACCTTAGACCCTCTCTGCATTCTATGTACATGCATCTTCTTACTGACCAAACTTAGCTCTGCTTGTTTCCCCACGTACACTGCATGCTTCCTTTTGTCACTGAGATTCTCAGACAACAGCAATGTCCTACTCTCCTTCTGAAGGACAGACCGATTGTCTTTCCCTTCAGATGTTTTTATGTCAGGGGACCTCTTTAAATATTCCAATTCCTTCAAGTTTTCCCTCGGGGGAGATAAGCCATTTAAAGTTTCCCTTCCCAGACAACCCTCCTGAACCTGTAAGGGGCCTAATTCTACTGCAGCTTTTATCTCAGCGGCGTCTACCACCGCATTACCCGCCACATCACATGTTTCAGGGTTATCAGCACGCATGTCCACATGACCTTCAGGTCCATCATTAGGCTTATGATCACCCACAGAAACTAAATGATCGACATTTCCTAGTGCCTCGCACTTTTCCTCCTCATATTTTTCAACATTTACCAGTGCCTTGCATTTTTCCTCATGGTCAGACACATCCACACCTTTGTCAGAACTCATTTCAATGTTTGGCAGGGCAGTGTCTGGAGACCGAGCGCACAAAGCGGAGTGGTTGTCTCCCATGGCAACGTCACTATCCACCAGCCCCACTGGCACATGAACCTCTTCCAGCAACTGTCCTGACACCTGACCATCATAACAATTCTACATTTGGGTTACTGACCTCAATCACTTGATTTGTGCCATCTGATACTTCCACCAATACCAGCTCATTTGGTATCACACTATTCATTACCACACCATTGGATGCTTTGTGGTTTGTGGGCATGACCTCTGCTATGTGCTCAATCTCACTTGTCCCTTCCAAATTGGGAGGGGGACCATCTGCAGCAACAGCAAGTGTGCCCTTGTCTATAAGCTGCTCTGCAGTCCCTCCATTTAGCACAGCAGAAGTCGTGTCCACTCCATTGTTGGCAACAGAGGTCCCTTTCAACAAAGCCAACAGGTTTTTAGCCCATCTGTCCCAGTCTACTTTCTCTGCGCTCCAATCAGAGGTACTACGCAGTACCGCACCAACTGGCGGAGGAGACACAGGACAGAGAGGCTCAGCAGCCGCAGACACATCACATATCTCACTTTTGTTCAAACCAAACTGTGCACTAAATTTTGAACCTCAACAGGTTGCAATACTACACCCTCACCACCGTACTCTGATGGCGCTTCATTCAACTCATGAACTTTTCCATACATTGTATTGTCAGCACTGACAGACTCCATTAACCCATTATCGCCATCATACATTGTATTGTCAGCACTGACAGACTCCATTAACCCATTATCGCCATCATACATTGTATTGTCAGCACTGACAGACTCCAATAACCCATTATCACCATCATACATTGTATTGTCAGCACTGACAGACTCCAATAACCCATTATCACCAGGAGCATTTTCAAATATTTCAGTTTTAGCATTTAAATCATTTGGTTCAAGTACTCTCTTGTCCAGAGCAGCACCATAGTTGTCCCAGGCAACCTCTGGCTCCAACACACAGAGCTACCAGGAGGTTTCCATGGACACCTTTGTAGCCCTTGATACTGTTGCCAAGGGCAACAACATATCTTTACTCATATTCACATCAACGCTGTTATCTTTAGTGAGCTGTGCTAGCCCATCACCAACCATAACATTACATTTACCAATAGTAACACTTTTGTCGACATGACCATCAGCATTCTCATTACATATAGACATGACTGTGGCTTTTGCGGGTAGTCCCTGGATATTACCCAGCTGAGCAGCCTGTCAGCCATGCCTCACAGCACACTCTCTCTGTCTAAAGGAGCAGTATTTTCAGTTTTAGCAGCTCCATAGCTGACCTGGGAAATCCTCTGCTCCGTCACTGCGGGCTCCTGGGAGGTTTCCCTGGGCATCTCTGCAGCACCTATCACTAGGGAACACGGTGCCAGGATAGTTTTGGTCACCCCTAGTCTAACTTCCCCAGCCATCTGCTGGATTATAGCAGGCCCCTGCAGAGTCCCCATGTCCTATTCCATATTTAGTCCTGCTAATCGTTGGGCTGTTCCCTGTGCCTCCCCACTACTCAGGGTAGCACACAGCAGCCAGTCCATGTCCATCTGTATTGTGGAACTCCCTGAAGGACACTCTCACTTCCTTGGACTCAGTCCCACAAACCGAAACAGTCTTACCGTTTCCTGAAGCAGGTGTCATAGCCTTCACTTGAGTGCGTAGTCTCTCCTCTGTGGTGTCTCCACGGACTGACTTCCCCATGTGGTCACGAGGCAACACTGCAGCCATTCCTGACCAACTTACACCCCCTGCAGGTAACACAAGATCCCTGTTGCTAGGGGTAACAGTAGACTCGCTCTCAAAAGGCAATTGGCTATACCTCATGTCGGATGCAGGCTGTTGTACCCTCTGTTCAGGGCTGACCACTTCACCTAAGCGGCCGTAACACGAAACCTTGCATTTCTCTGGCTTCAGATCCCTTGGCCTTCCAGCGACACCTCTTCCAACCTGGAGCATTGCTGGCCAGCCATGACACGCCGAACTTCCCCTCAAAGAAGGATTTCCTCTTTAACCTCCCTGGCGGTATGATTATTTCAGATTTTTTGTGCTGAAAGCGGTACCATTTTTTTGCATGGAAATATGTATTTTTTTATTGTAGGCCTGTAATTTAGGAATAACTCCCTGAAATCTGTCCGAACAAGAGTCTAGTAAACATCCCGGGTATGATAAAACTTGAAACACGAAATCATAAATTATAATTTAATAAATACTCATAAAAAATAATAATATAATAATAATAAATTGAATTCAATAATATAATCAAACCAAAAACACTGAAATTTGAAATATATCGCCAATTTCGCACATCGCTGAGCAAAGTCGCAAAATCGTTTTCAGTGTCTGATGACGAATTTCCCCCACGAATCATTATCACTCAATTCTGCAAGTGGTTCTAATTTACTATCGCTGTTCTCTAGCCGGTCTAAAATCGATTTTGACCTAAAGGGAAGCTTTTTGGACGCCATGGACTTTTCTAAGTTTCCAGGCAGAAAGAACAGTCAAAATGCAGGCAGGGCGCCGGACAAAGCACTCGGGACAAAATGCGAAGGACAAGGTAAGCGCTGTAGGGAATCCCTATGCAACGCCGCATGGTAAGCCCGAGTGTAGCTTTTGGTACTGAAACTTTACCCCGAGCTACACTTGGGAATACCGCCAGGGAGGTTAAAGGTACAGTAGTCATCCTGGTCCCAATCCATGAAATGGTAAATCGACCGGAACGCCCTCGGTAATAAGGATTGCAGCAACTCTGGCCACTGGTCCCTAGGCCATTTTCTCTGTGTAGCGCCTTTTTCAAAGTTTTCAAGGAAGTCCTCCTCTGTAGGTAGCATGGGTTGCATGTAATCAGAGGCCCAGAACTCAGCACCTCTCACCGTAGACTTTACATTGCAGCTATTGCTACGAGCAACCGCACTCCTCTCAAACTTGTGGTCAGCCTGTCGCTCCTTCCTTGCACTCAGAGCCGGCTTGCCAAACGCAGATGCAGTCCTTTGCTTTGCTATGCAACTTTGCACTGGAGGCTGAGACAAAGGGCATTTGGAGACAGTGTGCCCCCACTACCTGCACCGCAAGCATCGCTCTTGCCAGCGTGTTTTGTCCACATTGCAGCCTTTTTCCAGCTTAGGTACACAGCCGGTGACAGATCGCGCCGCTGCGCGGCTCTGCTGGAGCTCAATCTGTGCGGGAGGACGCCATATGGCGTCCACCTGGAACGCTGATGACATTTGCCGGCGGCCATTCGGCCATAGGGCGGGGGGCAAATGGTTAACATTCATTTTCTCTCATTGTATCTATTTGGAAAGCCTTTCATGGTCCCAGTACATTGTTCTGGGAGCATGGTGACAAGCCTTATCTTCCCTTACACAGTGAGGGTGTTTTTTTTTTTTTTTTTAAATGTATTAATTTTTGAAAAATAAAACCTTCAAAGAACTCTTACTAAATACCTTGGACTGTTTGCTTTCCAAAAAGGCGGTCATCTGGGGGGTATTCGCACTGTCCTGGTGTTTTGGGGCCTCAAGAAATTAGATAGGCCATCAAGTACATCAAGACTGATCGATTTTCATATATATATATATACAGTATGTGAATCAGCACTCAACCCTAACGGTGAATTTTTCTCATTTGCTCTTTTTTGGTCTGATAAACATAAATCATTGCAAAATATTTTTTTTTCTGTTTAACCGCCTCCCGCCCGCCATATAGTCCACGAGGTGGTTCTCTAGTTCTGAGAGGACGTCATATGATGTCCTCCCATTCTCACCGTGCATGCGCGGCTCCGGGAGCAATCGCCAGTGCACTGTGTCCCTCGGACACAGCGGATCACCGATTCACGGAAAGAGCCGAAGATGTCAGCTCGGTCATGTGATCAGCTGTGTCCAATCACAGGTGCCTTGATGATCAGTGTAGCCCCAGCAGTACCACCTGTCAGTGTCCATCAGTGCCAGCACTCAGTGCTCATCCATGTCACCTGCCATTGCCCATCAGTGCCATATCAATGCCACATATCAGTGCCCATCTGAGCTGACTTTCAGTGTCACCTGTGAGTGCCAGCCAGTGCCACCTATCAATGCCAATCAGTGCCACATATCAGTGCCAGTCAGTGCCGCCGATCAGTGCTGCCTTTCAGTGCTCATCAGTAATGCCTGTCAATGCCCATCAGTGCCACCTACCAGTGCCTCCTCATCAGTGCCCATCAGTGCCTCCTCATCAGTGCCCATTAGTGCCACCTATCAGTGCCCATCACTGCAGCCTCATTAGCGCACATCAGTGAAGGAGAAAAATCACTTATTTACAAAATTTTATAACAAAATCTAAGAAAAAACTTTTTTTTTCAAAATTTTCAGTGGTTTTTGGTTTGTTTAAGAAAAAATTAAAATCCCAGAGGTGATTAAATACCACCAAAACAAAGCTCTGTCTGTCACAAAAAAAAATGATAAAAATTTCATATGGGTACAGTGCTGCATGATCGCGTAATTGTCATTCAAAGTGTGGGTATAGGTGCCCTGTAGGCTAGTGGTTAATAAAAGCAAAAAAAAAGCCCCATTGATCCTGCCAGAAATCTTATCAGCCCATAAGTCATGGCCTGGACTGAGCGGAGCTAAGGGGAGGGCCAGCATGACTGCGGCTTGCAGACGAGGCGGAGATTGGATTTGGGTGGGAGGATATTCAATAGGTAGGGGCGGTTACTCACCTGATTGGAGTATTCAAGTTTGAGGGTGGTCTTTCCAGGATGAGGTTGGGACTTGCTGGGTGTCAGTCGGAGCTTGTTCCAGCATGGGTGAGGTTTGTCCCGCCCTCCCTCCCTCTCTGGACTTGTTTTATTGTTTTGTTGTTTTGTTTTTGTTTTTCCTCTTGTCCTTTGTGTTTGTCGTGTTGTTTGGTTTTGTTTGGGTTCCTTGATTTTATCTTCTTTCCTTGATCGGCATTTTGTGTTCTGGGGTGTTTGGCGTTTTTTGTTTTGTCATGGCAGCCGGCAGGGGTCGCTGGGTCTTTGAAGGCGGTGCTGGAGTGACCATTTGGTGGATTATGGGTTGGGCCCATCGTAGGTATGGGTGTTCCTTCCCAATTATAAGGTCATGTTGGTAAGGTGGGAGTTCATTGGCTGTATCTGGGACTACGTAGTTGTAGTATTGTCCCCGAGGCGGTGTAGTAGCGGCTGGGGGCCTTTTCATTGGGTGTCAGATACAGCCGAGTTATTGATGCGAATAACAGTGCCTTGGAAGACCTTGGACCCGGTTGGGATCATTACTGTCAGTTATTATTTGATTGTACTGTATGAAGTGTTATGTAAGAGTTATGTTAATCCGTCGCTCTTCCCTCCGGGTGGATGCCATAAGGCGTCCTTTCCAGAGCGCGCATTGCACATGCCTACAGGGCCGCACTGCGGCGTGATCTGTCACTGGCCGTGTACCTCTGACACGGCCGATGACAGATCTGTGTACCGGCCCCGTTGCCAGTACCATGTAACCTGTTGTGACCAATCACAGCAGTTCAGTTGTATACAATGGATGGCTTCCTTTCATGCCATCCATTGTAAACAAGTGTGTCTAGCTGTGAATGGTCACAGCGATCACATGCACAAGCTGGGCCAATCACAGCCCAGCTGTGTCATGTGATTAGCCGTGGCCAAATCACAAAAAAAAAAAAACCCAGAGTGAATCGATTTCGTTCAGGTAAATGCATGCTAATAGCAAAGTACTTCTTTGCTATAAGCAAATTGTGTAAAAAAAAAAAAAATACTGATCACTCCCCCAAAGTAGTACAATGTTATTATGGTAACATTATACTACTTTGGTCATAGTGAAATATGAAAAAAAAATATTAGCTGAAAGTAGAAAATATAGTTTTTTTTCAAAATTTTGGTTTTTTTTGTTTATAGCGCAAAAAATAAAAAGCGCACAGGTGTTAAAATACCACCAAAAGAAAGCTCTATTTGTGTGAAAAAAAGGACGTAAATTTCGTTTGGGTATAGCATTGCATGACCGCGCAATTATCATTTGAATTAGTGCAGTGCTGTATTGCAAAAAAGGCATAAATTACAGTATCTATACCATAGGTTGTAGACGCTATAACGTTCACACAAAGCAACCAATATACACTGATTGGGATTTTTTTTACCAAAAACATGTAGCAGAATACATTTTGTGTTAAATTTATGACTAACTTTGAGTTTGCGATATATTTTTTATAGCTGAAAGTAGAAAATATTGTTTTTTTTCAAAATTCTTGTGTTTTTTTTGTTTATAGCGCAAAAAATAAAAAGCGCACAGGTGTTAAAATACCACCAAAAGAAAGCTCTATTTGTGTGAAAAAAAGGACGTAAATTTCGTTTGGGTACAGCATTGCATTTGCGTGCAATTATCATTTGAATTAGTGCAGCGCCAAACAGCAAAAAAAAGGCCTGGTCATTAAGGGGGTTAAATCCTCAGGAGCTCAAGTGGTTAAATACCACCAAAAGAAAGCTCTAGTTGTGTGAAAAAAAGGTAATATTTTACAATGTTGTATGAGCGCGCAATTGTCATTCAAAGTGTGAGAGCGCTGAAAGCTGAAAATTGGCCTGGGCAGGAAGAGCGTAAAAGTGCCCGGTATGGAAGCGGTTAAGCACTGCACTATAGATACTTGACATTGGGCAGGTGACAGTTGGCCGTTTTTGAAAACAAGGGTCAGTTTGACAGAGTCTATACCTGGTAACCTCCATAGCACAGTAGTGAGAGTGCCCGTCCAAAGAGTGCATGGTCGTAGGTTCGAGGCTTACCTCTGCCAAGTGCGTCTTTCAGCATGACTATGCAGTACTGGACATGAGATAAATGGATGTTACCAAATTTTATTTTTTTTTGGGCTTTTTTTTTTTTTTTTAACATTCATTTTCTCTCATTTTATCTATTTGGAAAGCCTTTCATGGTCCCAGTGCGGGTAAAAGAGTCCGGACTGGAAGTGGTTAAACAATAAGAGAAAAAAAAAAATAACCACCCCCCAAAAAATTGATCCTTGATGCTTTATTTGTTAGTATTTTGAGTAAATCTTAAAAAACATTAACAAAATTACTGAGAAAAAAAAGCTGTGTACTATACTGTCCCATTATACTGTTATAGTTAGGTTTAGTACCCCCCCCCCCCCAAAAAAAAGAGCACACAAAAAAAAATCCTCCCAGGGTCATTTAATGTGATATAATAAAAGTTGATCTAACATTGCCATCATTTTCAAAGTATTTTAGGAGAGGAGAGTTACATAGAGGAAGGAGCAGAGTCCTCCAGCAGTGCAGAGTATTTCATGAGAGGAGAGTTGTACCAAGGAGGACTTGGCTAAATCTACGGCAGAATTTACTGTGGGGGGAGGGGGTAATCTGTGGGGAACATGTCATCTTGCCCCTGACCTAATGTTATGATGATCTCATATTGTCCACTGGTAACTGTTACTTGATCAGCCAGTAAGCTCCCTAAAAGGCTCAGTGGTCCATGCAGCATCATGATCAGTCTCTGACTCCGGACTGTTTGTGGCTTTTGGCAGGACAGTGACTAAGTGGTTAGCAATTCTGCCTGGCAGCGCTAGGGTTGCCGGTTCAAATCCCAATCATGGCACCACCTGCCCGGATTTTGTGTGTTCTCTCTGTGCCTCCAACACTCGAAAGACATGCTGGTAGGTTAATTGGCTCCTGTTTAAATTGGCCCTAGTATGTGTATGAATGTAAGGTAGAGATTTTAGGCTGTAAGCTCCTTCAGGGCACGGACTGATGTATGTACAGTACATCTATGAAGTGCTATATAAGTACCTGCAATAAAATAAATATTCTCACGCCGTCAATAATTTGCTCATCCTGGCAGTGGGGGGGTCACCTACGGTAAATGAAAAAAGATGATGGAAGCACTCTCTCTGCAAATTTTAATAAACAGACTCAAGACATAATATTTATTTGAATTAAAAAAAGCCATCATATCACATGCTTAGCAACAAACCCATAAAATATTGAACAGATGACAGTATACAGCAAGATGACATAATAGGCTTGCCCTGGGCAGAACAAATGGCTCACCTCTAATTATGTAAAGTCAACACAGTTGACAGGAGATTTCAGAAGGTATTGACAAAGGACAGGGTAGGTCAGGGAAGTCAGACTCAGAAGCAATACATTTTCATAAAGGCAAAGGAAAAGAGGTGGACTGACAACTCATGGGGCCCCCAGGCAACAGGGGATCATGGGGCCCCTGTGTCCTCGCCCACACTCAAACCATACTCACAAAAGCCTATGAAAGGTACCAGAGGTATCTCATGGGGCCCCCTACTGACCCCAGGCCCTCAGGCAGTGCTCGAGTTCCCAAATGGTCAGTCCACCTCTGCAAAGGAACATTTTCTGGCTAATAAAACGTACAGCAGGCTTCCTGCATTGCCTGCTTTTATTTAGGACTTTTAGAGCAAACATTGTATCAGAGGATCGCATTAAATCCCACTTCTCTTCTGCACATTTTAAACAAATTACATTATCAGGTAAATTCACTAAGAGTTAAATAACGACTGAAAAAATGTGGTAAAATATCTTTTACAAATTTGCAATTCACTAAGAATTTTGTGGTAAATGGTTTTTCTTGGTAAAATATCAGTATTGTGGTAATTTCCGCATATTTTCAAGCAGTAATTTATGGCACGGTAGCTGGTTATTAAGGATCCGGCCGCCACATCCTTAACAACGGATGACTTAGCAGCTGTCAGCGGGATCCTGCTGACAGCTGAATGCAAACAAAACATGCCAGCCACTAAAAACTATGAAAAAAAACAGCGTGGGGGTCCTCCCTCCTCCCCCCCATCCATACCAGGCCCTTTTGGTATTGTAAAGGAAACCCCACGCTAATATGTAAAAACACTTTTTAATTTTAAAAATGGCCCCTGGGTCTGGTATAGATTTTGGGGGAACCCCACAGCCATTTCTTTTTAAAAATGGCGTAGGGCCCCCCCCCCCCCCCCCCCAAGTCCACACCAGACCTAAGGGTCTGGTATGGATTTGGAGGGGACCTCAAGCCATTTTTTAAAAAACATTTGACGTGGGGTTCCCCTTAAAATTCATACCAGACCCAAAGGGGGTCCCCCACGCTGCATCTGAACATGTGACACTGCCAGCAAAACCCTGGTGATAAATATCACAGTTTATTTTACTTTTTGTTCTGTTTGTGAATGCGACTTAACAGCTTACCACAAGTTTTTTTTTGCGATATTTATCGACACATTTTTCATTCTGCATTACATACCACGTTATTTTTTTTTTGTGAGTTGGAGATTTCTTTGCAACATGCGATAATTCATGCAAATGAGTCACATGAATCTTTATTGATTTGACCCCAATGTCTATTGGATGTCCAAGAAGGGAATCACTTTGAATTATAGCTCTTTTTACAGTTTCTGCAGAATGGGGTTTATACAGTTTGTTTAATAGCTTTTTTGCTACAGAGACAGGAGAGGGGATGTCAATACATTTTTTAGTGCATGCATATTTTTATCAGATTTCCACAATATATCAGAAGACATAGGGGTTGATTTACTAAAGGGTGCAAGAGAGGGACATGCTTTGTCTCTTCTGAATGACGGCAGGCAGCATTTGGGACCCGGAAGCCAGCCACCCGAAGATATCAGCTGCTGCGTGGGGAGATCCGGAATTATGCATTGCTGGATCAGAGGTGAGTATAGATCCACTTTAAATCTGAACTTTCATTATCAAAAATTACGACACAGAAATACGTCTACTTGAAAATCCAACTTCCCAAGAATTCACTCCTATGATTTATAGCACATAATTAAAACTTTTCTCTTGTTTTTTCCTAACCAGTTAATTTTTATGGGCTGAGACAAAAATGATGGCCTTAAAATCGGTCAGGTCACTCTCTGTTTTGCTTGGATGAACTTGACAATGGTGGATGACAAAGCCTTCTTGCTCAATGGCTTTTCTGATGAAATTCTCATCATAATTAAAGAGGTGGAATTTATCTTCCCCAACTGTGAAATATGTCGCATTCACGGCCCCATATATCAGCAACTGTCCTCCAGACTTAAGCAGCTTGGTGAACTTTTGTAGATTCCTAATGAAATCATCTTTATCTCTACTGATGACAACCAGGACATTTGTAATCAGTACACAATCTGCCGTTGGTAACCCCAATGGATCAGTTATGTTTTCTCTATTAGTGTAACATTTTAACACTTGTTTGATTGCCGCCTTCAGCCGCAAATCCTTCTCTTCAGACTGGGCACTAAAATTGAGAAAAAAGAAGTGAGTTTAGACACTATGACAGTCTTTTTGGATTGTGTATGTTGGCTGTTTGCTTCTTCAAAAATCTCCATTAAAGCCAGGGACGTTTTTGCCATTTTTGTAAAACATATTGGAGTCCATGGGGAAGGTGAGATTAAAGGGAATGCAGAGCCAAAACTTTTTTTTTTGTACCGGCTAGAGTAAAGAAAGGTTAAAACCCCCATCAGGATATTTCGCTACCTCTGTCCTGTGGGTGAGTTTCCTTTCATTCTTTGTTATGGAAAAACAAGAGGGAATGAGAAAATCTCTTCAAATTGAAGGGAATTCCCATTTTAGACAGTTGTGGCCAGAATATTTGTATGTGATTTTCCCTCACCCCTTCCTCTGGTGACAAATCAAATTTTGGATTTCCACTCACTTTCTGTCTTGGATACAGTGGTCACCAGGATAATTAGAGTGGGTGCCAAGCAAAGACAACGCATGCAATTAAAGCTTGACGAGGGCCTAAATCCTCATCCATGTATCCAAAAATAAAACAAAGAGTATTGCTATTACATACACTTTAAGGAGGAAATGAAAGAACCAGGCAGCAGAATTGCCTGAGGTCTACCAGCAGCTGATCTTTCCCCATTACTATACTTTGTTCTCCATTGGTCTTAGAAATACAGAAAGAAGCGCCCAGAAGCATTAGACCAAATCTGGATGACATAGTCCAAGATTTGTAATTGTTGGTAAAAACGTCATATAAAAACATCCAACTCACTTCAACACCACACCACTCCCCCTTCATCAGGGCTCAACACAGGACAAAATTTGGGAGGAGTGCACACAGAACAGCGACTGTATAGATCTATATTAGAACCAGTATTGAACTCTACTCATGGAGTAACAGCTTGACAGCAGTTATTGAGCAGTGCTGAAAGGTATAGGGAGTGGTGTTGCCCCTGAAACTCGTTGACTGTTATATGACTTTTTTTTACCAACAACTAAAACTATCTCTGGCTCTTTCATATGGTTTTGGTCTGAAGCTCCTTTCTGTATTTCTGTGGTTTGAACTACTGTTGGGTACCAATCAAAGGAAACCTTGCTGTGTGGGAGCCGCCTCACCAGAGCTGTTGAGCTTGGTTGAATTTTTCCTTCATCTGACTACACATGCTAATAGTCCCTAGGACCTCTTTGAGTGTCTAATTCTGCAATGTGTCTCTGTGTGCAAACAGCCATCTTGATAGAAACAGGGCTTTTGCATCCCCATGTCAGAGCCTCCAACAAAGGACAAAAGTGAGCAGTACAGTAGCAACATCCTCAAACCTTACTCCAAATATGGAGCAGGCAGAGACATAAGTGCCTTAGATCTCATACTGTAGATATACAGCTATGAGGTTAAAGGCTTCATAGAGTCCACACATCCTCATATACCAAGAAGCGCACTGCTATTTTTTAGGAGAAACGCCAGACAATTGAAAAACATAATCAGGATATTACTAAATGTTCCCCCTAGCATAACAAATCTTCACCTTTTGAGTTCACTTACAATTCCAGTTGCTTTTGCAGTTTTAAGGGTGCAATGGGCTTTAACCACTTTTTCACCCACAGTACATTTACTGTGGGTCGGTGGCAACTCCAGGCTAAGCAAAATACTGGTATGTCACTTAGGACATGTGCAGTGGCACAATCCCATGACTGCTGTGATCAGTGGACACAGCGGATCACAATGCACGGTACAGCAGACAGGGTGTCATGTGATCGTATGACCAAGCTTAGCAATCACATGATTACCTGTAAGCGAATCTGTCATGAATGGTTTCCATTCATGACAGCTTGTTTACTATCGTGATGCTGTGATTGACCCACAGCTATCATATGGTACCTGGCACCCTGTATCATGTGATTAGCTGTAGCCAATCACAGCATCACAATACCAAGTAAACTATTGCTTATAACAGTGATCATCACTGCAATAAACCCCCCCCCCCCAAAAAAAAAAAGTCCCTGATCGCCTATCAAAGTAGTATAGTGTCACCATGGTTACACTGAACTTCTGTGATGTCAGTGTTTAAAAGATAAATAGTAAAAAAAGAAAACAAGTTAAAAAAAGAAAAAGAGTTTTTAAAAAATTGAATAAAAATTATTTATTTATTTTTGTTTACATACTGTCATCAGTCAGTATCCCTGATCACTGCCAGACCAGTCACATGGTGACGCTGTGATGTACTAATGACAGTATGTAAAAAAATCATGAAAAACACATTTTAATTAATTTCTTCATTTTCAAAAAAATTGTGAGAACCAAATTACAGTTTCAAAAAACTCGCCATGCCTCTTGCGAAATACCTTGGATTGTCTACTTTCCAAAAAGGGGTCATCTGGGGGATATTTGTGCTGCCTTGGCATTTTAGGGCCTCAAGAAATGAGATAGGCAGTCAGTACATCAATTTTCAAATATACTGTATATAGTATGTAGATGCTATAACGTTCACACAGACTAAATAATATACACTGATTTGCGTCTTTGTTTACAAAAGAAATGTAGCAGAATATATGCTGGCCTAAATTTATGAAGAAAGATAATTTTGTTTGCAACATTTATTTTTTTTTTAATTTTCTGTAGTTTTTCATTAAGCAAAAAATAAAACAAGAAATTGGTGTTTAAATATCAAAAGAAAGCTCTATTTACGTGGAAAAAAAATCAGTTTAATTTGGGTACACTGTAGCATGACTGAGCAATTGCCAGTTAAAGTAGCACAGTGCTGATTAGCAAAAAATGTCTTAGTCATGAGGGGGGTAAACTCTTCCAGAGGTCAAGTGATTAAATGGATCCTGTGAGTTATGGGAGATCCCTTCAGCACCCCCAGACATTTTCTTGCTAAAAAGGAAAAAAGGCCACTTAATTAGCTTGGAACATGATGTTAGATAATGAAAACTAGGGAAACCCTTACCCTAACTTTTTATACAAATGGAAAAAAGAAGCATTTTTTCTAAATTATGTATTAATATCATATTTAGTATCATCTTATTTAGGAAGTATTTATTTCTAGGCACATGGTGCGCAGTGCAGGTGCATAGTGCACCTAGAAAGAAATACAATGGCAGCTCTTAGCCACTTGCCCTCCAGAGGATTTACCCCCCTTCCTGACCAGGCCATTTTTCGCAATACTGCGCTGTGTCACTTTAACTGACAATTGTGCAGTCATGCAACACTGCACCCAAATTAATGTCCTTTTTTCCCACAAATAGAGCTTTCTTTCGGTGTTATTTGATCACCTCTGCATTATTTTTTTTTTTGCGCTATAAACAAAAAAAGACCAACAATTTTGAGAAAAAACAATACTTTTGACTTTTTGCTATTAGACATGTCCAGTCAAAAAATTTAAAAAAATCAAATTTTGTCATAAATTTAGGCCAAAATGTATTCTGCTCCATGTCTTTGCTAAAAAAATCCCGATATGTGAAAATTAATTGGTTTGCGTGAAAGTTATAGCATTTACAAATGGTGGTATCTATACTGGAATTTTAATTTATATACTAGTAATGGCGGTGATCAGCGCAGGGGCGGACTGACAACTCATGGGGCCCCCGGGCAATAGGGGATCATGGGGCCCCTGTGTCCTTGCCCAAACTCAAAAAAGCCTATGAAAATGGTACCAGGGGCATCTCATGGGGCCCCCTACTAACCCCGGGCCCTCTGGCAGTGCCCGAGTTTCCAAATGGTCAGTCTGCCCCTGGATCAGCGACTTATAGCGTGACTGCGTTGGGCATTCTGACACTGGGGGGGGAACTGATTAACTGTCACTGACATCCCCAGTGACCCTAATACAGTGATCAGTCCTTATAAAAAGCACGGACTCTGTACTAATGACACTGGGCCGGAAGGGGTTAACATCAGGGGCGATCAAAGGGTTAACTGTGTGCTGTGTGTGTATTTGCAGAGCAATACAAAGCAATGTGCAGGAGCTGACAGGGGAGAGATCTGTATTGTTTACATACAGTTCTCTCCCCTGTCGGTGATATGTGGCGATCACCGGGTGCCGGTGGGGAATCACCGGCCGGGACCCTATGATCGACAGCTGAGGCCACCAATGTCAGTGCGGGTAGGGTGCGCGCGCAGGTTGCGCACCCACTGCCTGGAAATGCAAAATCACGCATATATACGTGATTTTGAGCAGCCTTTCCGCCCTGTAGCAGTATTTCTGCTATAGGGCGGCGGGAAAGCAGTTAATGACCTGGCTTTGTTTATAAACAAACAGTGGTCTCTGTGTTACCTCCACATAGTGGAGAAGGATTAGAATGACAGTCAATTTTTATTGCTGTCTCTCTCCACTTTAGGGAGATTTGCCCCTCTCTATATGTCCTGTTTACTGTTATCATCGAAAGTGAAAGTAAAAGAAAATGTTGAATTTTGGGCTGACACATGAACAGGAATAGAGGAGAAATCATCCAATGGGGACGCTAGTTCTGGTAACCCTGATGACACCCCAGGATCCCCTCACTTTGGAAGGATTTCCTCTCACTTCCTGTTTTGGCAAGAAAGTGAAGGCAAATCTCCTCTAAAGGGACACAGATGACAAAAAAAAAGAAAGCTGACAGCAGGGGCGGACTGACAACTCATGGGGCCCCCGGGCAATAGGAGATCATGGGGCCCCTGTGTCCTTGCCCAAACTCAAAAAAGCCTATGAAAAAGGTACCAGGGGCATCTCATGGGGCCCCCTACTGACCCCGGGCCCTCGGCAGTGCCCGAGTTTCCAAATGGTCAGTCCGCCCCTGGCTGACAGGGGCATAACCCTCCCTTTTTTATTCAATATGAAAAGAAAAGTTTTGCCTTTAGTTCTACTTTAACTAAAATTGAGGCTAATTTTGACAAATTTGCCAAAAGTATTCTTCTTATTCTTTGTTTAGGGAATTTTAAACTTTCTGATTCTGTTCCCCTTTGATGATTCCTTAACAAAAAAGAAAACAATCACAACAATGACATTATTCTTTTGGCTGATACTCAACCTGCTTCCTTCCTAAGGTATGGGTCCAATCAAAAGCTCCAGTATGATACAGTGATCGTTGAATATCAGGATGATGATATCTTTGAAATATTCGCAAGCTGAATACAGGTGGAAAATGATGGGACCAAAGCTGATGTCGATGAGCGTACCTCCTTTAATATTAGCTGAGAAGACAACAAAATGTAAAAGACATATTAGATGAGTCTCCATAAGTGTTTTTTAATTAAATTTTTATTTATGAATTATATGTGCGCATGCATTTAAATTTCCTAATTGTTAATGTTTTTGCTGCAATTTATTGGAAATGTATGATTCATTTTAAGTTAAAATTTCAATAGCAAGGGGAACAGAATATGCCTTTAAGCTAGGTTTACACCTATACATTTTGCAAAAACACACTATAGTCTATTTAAAGTGGTTGCAAACCTCAGACATGAAATCTGAACAAAGCACACATTTCTATAGTGTTTATTTGCCTCTCTCCAAAGTACTAAGTGTCATTTCCCTCTGATGCCTCCTGCATGCATCACTTCTGACAAGTTTTGTTGACACCAAGAGCTAAAAAGGTGAAAGGGGAGGGACCTACATCTGATTGACAGCCTCAACTCTGTTCCTATGTGCTGTAAGAAGGGGGGGTCCCTTCCCTCCAATCAGCTCTCAGAGCTCTTGTACAGTGTGTAACTGCAGCTCCCCACCCCTGCTTTGTGAGTCTGTGAAAAATCCTTTTCATCTGAGTTTTACAAGGATGTGCAGAACAAATGGTTGCAAATAAACAGGTACAACTTATGTGGGAGGATTTGTTTAATCTCTGTGTATCACCTGGGGCTAGTCACTTCACTGGTTATATGGAAGGGTTTACAATTATTTAAAGTGTTACTAAACCAAGGACCGATCATTCACTATGTATGGTCTCCCACAGTACATAGAACATGGAAATGCAATTATTTTAGTAAATATAAACTGCTAAATACCTTTTCGCATCAGCAGTATATAGCAGTCTTGTGACTTCTATTAGGGTCCAGAAGAGCACTGATGAAAGCTTGTAGGAGGAGTTTTCACTCTGCTCTAGGACGATACAGTACCCCCTAACCCTTGTCTGGACAGTGCTGATATTCACTCTCCCAAGAAAAAAAAAACTCTCTAGCAATACACACCAAACTGAGCATGTGCAGAGCGACTCCACACAATATGTCTTAGCAGGAGATAAGAGGGAGGCACTGTTAGAAGGGGAGAATCAGATAAAACAGGATCAAACAGGCTTTTTACATAATGCAGAGGATTAACCCCTTAGATTCCAGTGAGTATAACAAGCATGTTTTACTGCATATACAGACTGACTTTACTGTTTGGGTTTAGTAACACTTTGAACATTAGTTTCTATTGGTCAAGTTCACATCTATGCAGTTTCCCCTGGTGCATTTTTTGGAAAGGTGCAGGGACTTTCTTACACACAGCATGGTAATATTTTGGCTCCATAGAATTCAATGGATTTGTATACAAAAAATACATGAAAAATGCATATACATGTTTTCCTGCTTGACAACAGACATCTCCCAACATAAACACACCCCAAAAATGTATTAAAAATGCATGACAAAAAACACAGAACGTGCCAGAAAATGGGCCACAAAAACACATTCACATCACATGCATACGGTAGGTGTGAACCTAGCCTTATAACATTCACATCAAATAGGTCGGTACACATTATTTCACATAGTAAAGCAATGGATAAACAAAGCATAACAATACTTTAATTTACAAAATGATGGACAAAGGTTAAAAGGGTGGCGCAAAGGGATAAACAGTATATAAATATATATGCTATTAAAACAAATTAGGTTCACCGCTACCATGAACTGTGACAAATCTCTGGGGTTTGCTTACTGTATCATTCACAAATTTTTTTTGTCTGAAAACTTTGCAGGTTCAAAAACTTGAAATAAAAAACAATCAATAATGCATTGCATAGCCATGTCACGGTTCGGGTTTGCCACAACCATGTGTTTTGCAAATCTCTGGGGTTTGCAAAGTTTGCAAATTTTTGTCTGAAAACTTTGCAGATTCCATTCTAGAAATAGGGAACAACTAATGCAGTGCCTAGCCTTTGCCCACAGTAAGCTAGGCTACATTATTTATTTCAGGTACTTATATAGCACTGTCAATTTACACAGCACTTTACATATATATTGTACATTCACATCAGTCCCTAACCCTCAAGGGGTGTACAATCTAAGGTCCCTAACTTACATTCATACATACACATACTAGGGACAATTTAGACAGGAGCCAATTAACCTCCCTGGCGGTATGATTCTTTCCGATTTTTTGTGCTGAAAGCGGTACCATTTTTTTGCATGGAAATATGTAGTTTTTTATTGTAGGCTGTAATTTTTAGGAATAACTCACTGAAATCTGTCCAAACAAGAGTCTATTAAACATCCCGGGTAGGATAAAACTTGAAACACCAAATCATAAATTATAATTTAATAAATAATCATAAAAAATAATAATATAATAATAAATTTAATTCAATAATATAATCAAACCAAAAACACTGAAATTTGAAATACAGAGGCAAATTCGCACATCGCTGAGCAAAGTCGCAAAATCGTTTTCAGTGTCTGATGACGAATTTCCCCACAAATCATTATCACTCAATTCTGCAAGTGGTTCTGATTTACTATCGCTGTTCTAAAACCGCTTTTGACGTAAAGGGACGCTTTTTGGCCGCCATGGACTTTTCTAAGTTTCCAGGCAGAAAGAACAGTCAAAATGCAGGCAGGGCACAGGACAAAGCAGTGGGGACAAAATGTATGTGAAATGCAGTGAAAAAGCAATGACAGCAAAAATGTCATTTTTTAAAAATGTCAAATTTCCCGCCGGTTCCGCCGCCCGAACGTTCCGACGTCACAGGGACCGGAACACGGAAGCCGGCATCCGCCGGAGGAGATGGACGGGGACGCTGCAGGGGACCCATCGTGGGAGCGAAGGACAAGGTAAGTGCTGCAGGGACCCCCAGAGAACGCTGCATGGTAAGCCCGAGTGTAGCTCGGGGTTACCGTTCTTGGTATAGAAATTCTACCCCGAGCTACACTCGGGAATACCGCCAAGGAGGTTAACCTACCAGCATGTTTTGGAGTGTGGGAAGAAACCAGAGTACCCGGAAGAAACCCACACAAGCACAGGGAGAACATGGAAACTCTATACAGGAGGCACCATGGTCAGGAATTAAACCCATGACCCATTTACTGCAAGGCAGACATGCTAACCACTAAGCCACTGTGCCACCCATGAGCCAATACTTTGAAAAGAGGGATAACCTGATCACCTTTCTATAAAAGACTGGACATGCAGCAGCCAGATTTTTAGTGTTTGTTGGAGCATGAACCAGATTCCCATACTTTTTACTTGAAAATAGCTTGCTTTTATTAGCCCTGTAAATGATCTGAATTGAATAATAAGAATTTCCATCTATAGACTTCAATGGGGTTTAGCACAAAGTTTGCAGACTTGGAACTGTGAGATTTATAAAATGCTCATCCCTCCATACAAGTAATAGAAGTATAAAAAATGGTAGGTTCCTTACACCATTGTTGTATATAAAACAGTCTTAAACTGGCCTTACATTAATAATTTTTCTTTTTTGTTCAAGTAGTGGGTTGAACAAAAAAAATCTCAAAATCCCCATCCACACATTCAAGGTGGTCAAAACACATTTCTCAGTGTTGTCGGTTATAGCTGAAGATACTTATCGTTTGTCAAAAACCTGAAAAGTTGTGTAGCGCTATCCCCGAAGGAGCTGCTTGTATGTTTTCCCCAGGTTCCCCTTGCTTCTCCTAGCAGCCAAGCATGGTGTATTTCTGCAGCCAAATACACTCACACACGTCCACTCGTTGTCTTCAATGACCAGTGTAGGGGATGTTTTGTTTATTGTAGAACTGGGGATAGGGATGGGGAATGTAGCAGGATACTCCAAAATCAGAATTATTCACACTGAGGACATCTAGCTGATCTCTTAGTTGAACACTTGTGAAGTCTTGGCTGACAGTAGATAGCAGACTTATCTTGTAACTTATGGCAACAAGTAGTTTAGGAGTGAGCAAAGTCCCTTCTTGCAGTAGTAGCAGTCAGCACTGCTGTTAGAAATCAAGAGGCCCCTTAAAGCCAACCTGACAGGCCCCCCCCAAAATCACAGGGCCCCATACAGCCAACCTAATAGGGCCCCCCATCCCCACAAAAAAAATACAGTTTACTATGCTTCAGTTATGAATGGACACAGCAAATGATCAGTACTGATCACTAATTGTGTTCATTCAGGAAATGAAAGGGGCTGGTAATGTACTGGAACCAATCCCCTGTATGTTTCTCTCTGCAGCAGCTGAAAGCCCATCTGGGGGGGAGGGGGGGGAGAAGAACCCAGCTTTCAGCTGCTGCAGAGAGAGCCATACAGGGGATTGGTTCCTGTAATTGCACTGTTCACCCTCCCTGCCCACATCTGATCCACCCAACTGCCTGGGCCCCCCTGCAGGCCTGGGTCCCGTAAAGGAGGACTGGTGGTACCCCCTTATCCACGGCCCTGGTAGTAGCTACAGGGCTGAGCTCCACAGGTATAAGCCAGTTATGACAGACTGCGACAGCCCAAAGGTAAGGTAGCTGAGCAAAGTCCTTTGCAGTAGCAACACTTGGACAAGCTCTTCAGAACACTAGCCAGTGTTCCCTTTCCTTTCTAGACTCACACTGACTATCAAGCACCAGAGGGGTAGCAAGCATACGGAGTCCCCAAGATCTCTCAGAGTCTGTACTCACAAGTCCAAGGACAGAATGGTTGCCTCCTTCCAATCTGGTATCTGAAACCCTCCAGTGATACCAGACAGATCTTTGGCAGACAGCTCCCCTCACATAGCTTTCTGTAGAACCAGGGTCACTCTCACTAACTTCAAGCCATCAGGTCAACCCACCTGAGGCCACACGGCAGCAAGTGCCAGGTGAGGCAACCTACCTCCAGCCTGGCTGGTGCAATCCACTCCTGGGATAGACACTGAACCCATGCGCTCTCAGAATATAAATACCACTCCCAGCATGCAATGGGGCAACCCTCCCCTGCAATTGGCCAGGGCTGTATCAGCTTTTCATGCTGTGCATTTGCCTAGCCAATAATGTTCTGGAAGGCTCTCATACCTTCCTGAAGGCGGGTAGAACAAACTCCAACATCACCAGAGCAGCATGAGCAGACCTGACTAATCAATCATAGCACTCTGTTAAGCAGAACACCACACTGAATTTACTTGACAGCCTCTCTGGTAAGAAGAGAAACACAGCTATGCCTAACCTATACACATCATAGCACCTGATTAGGAGGGTGATACAGTTGGTTGTACAGAAGCCAATCAGTAGATCCGTGCTGAACCGGCCAAATTTTGATCCATGTACGACCACCTTCAGTCAGTTAGATAGGTCCCATTTGAGCATACATACCAAACTTAAAAAAGTAATGAAGCTCCTCCATGGGCAGTTTAAGGCATTCCTCTTCGAGTACCATTCCAGGTTTATTGGTCACAGTAAGTGTTGAGAAAGTTCCTGGAGTGGAATCTGTCTACATGGTAGATCTTATGCTGGATAGGATCCATCTTGGATTATTGTATTGCCTATAGAGGGGTCCTTAGCTGTCTGATGTTGTCTGATACTTGTACCTATTGCCTATGACTACATCACTTTTATATGTATCTAAATTGACTTTGCAAACCCAGCTGAAAGTAATGTGACTGAACATTAAACAGAATAAATTTGTTTTAGCTCACAATGTACACTAAACTATTTTGAACGTAAAACAATACTCTCACATGTGTGAACAGAACAAATTATACTTTAACTCACTGCTGCAGTTTACCAGTTTTAAGGGTAAAGAGAAGGAAATGAACTAGAAAAGTAATATATATTTATATACATGCTAATACTGTGAATATGTTCAAGAATATATATTTTAAAAAGCCAAAAGAAAAATATACATGTATATGGCCATGCTGTAAATGTGTGCTGTAATTGTAACAAAACAAACAAAAATGTTTATTTCTGATTGCCTTTTGGGCAAACCTGGCAACCACCAAAAAAGTCATTTATGGTATAGGACTCACTGCAGTCTGCAGTTTTTCAAACTCTATCACCCTCACATCTTAATTACACAGCCTTTTATTATTTACTGTACTTGCCATATGCATGCCATCTAATGGCTAAAAGGAAGATACAAAGCCCATTCTCCTCTACTAACCTCTCCTCTGTTCTCTCTCTCTCTCTTTTTCCATATGTAGGTAGTTGCAGGCTATGTTTTCCACTACAAGTGGCACTTGCCCAGAGCATTACTGCAGCTAGAGGGGAAATCTAAGGAAACTTGGTTTTCCTGTCCTATTAGTTTAGGTTTTCTGTATAATTTCCCTATGGTTCCCTGGAGCAGTGATCCAGTTGGCTACACTGCATCCAAGTGACCCCGGCAGCTTTCTTGGGTCAAGCAGAGTTTTTTTTAAGTCCCTGCCCCCAGGCTTTGGCAAAGTGGCTAATATAGGGAGAGCATACATGCTTGTCAGGGACAGTACTAGCCGTAGGGAGAGGTTTCGGAGGAGTAGAGAGAGCTCAGTGCCTAATTCTGCAGTTCAGCAAGCTCCCTTTTTCGGTGAACTGGTCAGGCCACATTCCACCTTCCCTCTCTTCCACTGTCCTTTGATCCCCTCTCTTCCCTTCTCCTGTCCTAACCTCTTTTGATCGTGTTTCTGTTCTCCTTTCTTCTCATCACCTCTTCTTTAATTTGGTCACCTCTTTTAACTTCCCTGACCTCTCCTTAGCCTCTCCTTTTTTATATTATCTCCTCACATCTTCACTCTACTTCTCCACCCTTTATCTCTCCCCTCTGCCTTTCCTTTTCTTCTGATCTGTCATTACCCCTGCTCTTCTACCCTCTCCTCTTAGTTATTCTCATTTCCCTATAGCTTCACTCCTTTACTTTACTCTTCTCCCCTCCACTGTTCTTATACTGTATTTACACTGTTTACGTCACCCCACATTGCCTTCTCTGTTCCCCTCTGCTCTGTTTTCTCTCCTCTCATCATCTATTTACTCTTCTTCTCTTATCTCCTTAGTTCTCTGCTGTTCTTATTTCTTCTGCTTTCTGCTCTTATCCACCATTCTCCTCTCCACAACTTTCCTCTGTTCTCCTTTCTATTCCTCTGTTATGTAATCTTCATTACTTTTCTTTCCTTCCTTCTGTTCTCCTTTCTACATCTCACCTCTCCTTACCTTTTCTCTCCTTTCCTCTCTCTCTCTCCTCTCCTCTGTTTGTGGGTAGGTGCAGCATGGTGCAGCGGCAGAAACCACACAGAGTCCTGGTGCATTTTCAAGAATATATTATATCAAATTTCTGTAAAGCAAAACAAGCCTGGTGGGAAAGCAACCAGATCATGGGAACTCAAAAGTTGTCCTGCAAAGCAGCAGTAGAGCGGTGGGTCAGAGATGCTAACAGCATCTGTCTCGAGGAGTGGAATGCTGCCTGGCTGGCCTGCTCCCAAAGGGTAGGCTTCTATAAAGGAAGGCGTATCCCTGAACTAGCAAAATGTGCACCAAACCTGTGAACCAGGGTCTAAAATAGACTCAGCCTCACCCAAGATGACTGCTGAAGTCATGTGGGGTGCCGGCATCCAACTGGATAGCTGTCTCCCTGTGACCAAGGAAACCATAAAGGAATTATGTTCCTCTCAACTTCCTTCTCCACCTGCATTGCTGTTGCAAATGAGCACCGCCTGCAGTGGCATAAGGTAGACTGCACATGCCTACATGGTCAGCTCTTCTCTCCTCACCTCTCTTATTTTTTTCTCTACGCTCCCCTTCAGATTTCAACATTTTCCTCTGCTCGTCCTACACCTGCCTCATTTTTCTATTATTTTCTTTCCCTCTTTTAAATAAACCCTCTACAAATAGTGACCCTTTTTTAAAGAAGAGGGCACTGCCCAATCAGTCCAACACTGATAAAATTTCACTTTTTTTGCTAAGAGAACAAAGTCTGTGAAGTGTGATTAAAGTTGTGGGTGAGGGAAAGTTAAGACACTAGACAAGACACTAAGTACATAAATGTAGGTACACTGGAAGAGGAAGGGATATGCCTCTAGTTGTAGATCTTGATAAGAACTTTCAGTGAAAACCATTTTTTATGTCTGCTGAGGCATGAGGTTGAGTCTTAGATGCCCCCAGTCACTGAAAGCTGTAGGACGTACTGGCTGAGTGTGTGGCCCTGTAAGTTCGCCTGTGTTATGAGATCATTCTGAACCTAACAATGTGTGATGTGTCATTCTTCACCTCATATCGGTGCATCTGGGCCCAAAATCGAAGGTCTTCCTCAGTTCACCAAGGTCATACAAACTGCAGATCGGTTTATAAAGGCTGGAACTGTGACATTAAGGAAAGCCTGACTTTTGTTGGAAACCCAACATTTTAATCCATCCATACAGATCACCTACTTCATTTTTTACCTGGAACAATGGAGTCTCGAGTCCTCATAGGCATACTGCTTATTACCAAATACGTTAACTTGTTTGCTAAATGCTATTTCTTTTTTCAAAACTCCTGTTCCTCTATCTGACCTTGCAGGTGATTTATCAGAACCGCCTTTCTTTCCCTTATTTGACTTCTTTAAATAGTTTTTGTGTTTCTTTGTGGTAATTATATGAAGATTTTTAAAAAGTGCTTTCATCTTACCTTATGAAAATGTACTGCAAAATTTCTTCACGAGCAATATCTAAAAAGGGGTGCTTCAATGAAGTGCAGAGGGATGGACCTCATTCTCAGAATCGGAAGCTGTCTTCTTGGTGGAAGGTGCCATAAACCGTGCAAAGACAATAACTTCATAATATTTTACTTTAGCTTCTTTTTCAGAAGCCTTGAAAAAAATTCCTGCAATTTTCTTTAAAGGGAAGGGTCCAGATGTGTGTCCACCAAGTAGTAGTTTATCTGTTTAACATCATTGTGTCAAATTTATATTTATTTTAACAAAAATGTAATTATCTTGAAATCAAAATGTTAAACAAACTGATTCAAATGAATTAGTGCAGAAAACCATTTAGAAGCTCTTAATGCTCCTTTTTCCTTACAGCAATTTTAGATTCTCTTGAAAAACTACTTGTTTACCACAAGGCAAACAAGTCATTTGTCTAGGACAGCATTTTTCAGGGGGGCAGCGCTGCCCCCTGGAAGAAGAGACGGAAGAAGGGACACACGCGGCATTGGGACTAGGTGGGATCCGAGAGAGTCTGTAGGCTGCCTTACAGTGTATGCAGAGTTCGACTCTGATTCCCGGGGATGTCCGGAGCTGTGAAAGTGAGTGTCTTTCTCTCTCTTGCCAGGGGGGGCGGCTGGTGCATGGAGGGCAATGGTAGTGGAAGGTGGTGTTGGTCGGTGTCAGTCTCTCTCTGCGGGGGGGAGTATGGTGGTGTTGGTCGGTGTCAGTCTCTCTCTGCGGGAAGGGGGGTGGGGGGTGGTGGTGGTTGGTGTCCGTCTCTCTCTGCGTTGGGGGGGAGGGTGGTGTTGGTCGGTGTCAGGCTTTCTCTGCAGGAGGGGTGGTATTGGTCGGGGTCAGGCTCCCTCTGTGGGGGGTGGGGTGGTGTTGGTGGTCAGTGTCAGTTTCTCTCTGCGCAGGGAAGAGGGGGGGGTGTTGGTCGGTGTCAGTCTCTCTCCGTGCGTGGGGGGGGGTGTTGGTCGGTGTCAGTTTCTCTCCGTGCACGCGGAGGGGGGGTTGGGTGTTGGTCGGTGTTAGGCTCTCTCCATGGAGGGAGAGGGGAGTAGGCCAATTTTTGTGTTGCCTAGGAAAGCACAAAATCTAAATACACCACTGAGCACAAAGCATCGGGTTCGGATGGTTACTCAATACTACAAGCTCCCAGTATTTGTCCTCCTTCTTGAAAGTATTTACAACAATGCTTTGTTCTCTGAATCGTTTCCTCCGGAAATGTTAAAAGCTACAATAATAACTTTGCTTAAATCAGAAAAGAAGCCAGAAACAGCCCAAAACTTTCATCTAATCTCTTTATTGAGCACAAATTTGAAAATATATTCCAAAATCATTGCTAATAAGATTTTGGTACATTCACATACCTCAGTTGATAAAAGAGAACCAAGCAAGCTAAATATCAGCCAAAATCAGTAAATACCGGCCAACATTTGGCCTGTGTGTATGAGTCCATGTTTGACAGAAACCGATGTCTCGGCTGGCTTCTGTCGAACGAGCTTGCTGGAAAACAAGCTCCCGATTGACATCAGATCAGAGCTGACAGATCTGTTCTGGTGGTGGTGGGTGGTGGTGGTGGGGGGGGGGGGGGGGGGTTTGGGCAATTTGGAAAGCAGTTCCTGTACTATTTTCAGAGATTTCATGTGAGACTTGCATAGACATCTGTGCATGAATTTGCACAGTTGTGAGACAAGTCACACCTCCTGAAATGTACCCTAAGTGAAGGGGTAACAAAAATAGAGGCAAAATAACTGACATTTAAAAAGTCACAATGACAGTAGTTTAAAGATTATTATTATACAGTATTTATAAAGCGCCAATAGTTCGCTCAGCGCTGTACATTACAGAGGGGGACAGAACATGTGACAGAACAATACCAATACAATGCAAAACATGAGGGGATTGAGGGCCCTGCTCTTTCGAGATTACAATCTAGGAGGTTCACCGGTCGTCCACATGGGCCGTGCGGTGTGACGTCACTCTTTGAGGCAGCTTCCTTACATGTTTCGTGCGCCTGATAACGTGCAAGCGCACAAAACATGTAAGGAAGCTGCCTCATAGAGTGACGTCACACCGCACGGCCCATGTGGACGGCCGGCGGCCATCTTTAACCTCCCTGGCGGTATGATTATTTCAGATTTTTGGTGCTGAAAGCGGTACCATTATTTTGCATGTAAATTTGGTGTTTTATATTGTAGTCCTGTAATTTTTAGGAATAACTCACTGAAATCTGTCCGAACAAGAGTCTAGTAAACATCCCGGGTACGATAAAACTTGAAACACGAAATCATAAATTATAATTTAATAAATAATCATAAAAAACTAATCATATAATAATAAATGTAATTCAATATTATAATCAAACCAAAAACACTGAAATTTGAAATATATAGCGCCAAGTTCGCACATCGCTGAGCAAAGTCGCAGAATCGTTTTCAGTGTCTGATGATGAATTTCCCCACGAATCATTATCACTCAATTCTGCAAGTGGTTCTGATTTACTATCGCTGTTCTCTAGCCGGTCTAAAACCAAAGCTGGTCGCTTTGACCTAAAGCGACGCTTTTTGGACGCCATGGACTTTTCTAAGTTTCCAGGCAGAAAGAACAGTAAAAATGCAGGCAGGGCGCAGGACAAAGCAGTAGGGACAAAATGTATGTGAAATGGTTTGATACAGTAATGTTTTACTATGTCATATTCGTTTATTAGAAAATGACAGTTTCTAAAACTTTTAAATTTGCCGCCGGTTCCGGCCCCCGTACGTCCCGACGCTCGCAGGGACCGGAACACGGAAGCCGGATGCTGGCATCGGCCAGAGGAGATGGCAGGGGACGCTTCAGGGGACGCATCGCGGGAGCGAAGGACAAGGTAAGCACTGCAGGGAATCCCTGAGCAACGTCGCATGGTAAGCCCGAGTGTAGCTCGGGGTTACCGCTTTTGGTACTGAAATTTTACCCCGAGCTACACTCGGGAATACCGCCAGGGAGGTTAAACTACTGTCATTGTGACTTTTTAAATGTGAGTTATTTTGCCTCTATTTTTGTTACCCCTTTACTTAATAAAGAGTTACTAACTATGGAAATTTTTTTTGCTCTGTCTCATTTGTCATGAGACTTGCCTATAAGGATACCTATGGTGAATTGGCATTAACTATGAGTGTGGCTCCCCCTGGTGGCTGAATAAGTGTAATCCTAGTACCTGGATGCTCTGATGGTGTGCTGCTTATCCTACTGATGCCCACTAGATGACCCGGGGTTCCAGTAACCTGATGCAGATGACCAGGAGTTGGTCCTAATTTACTCAAATGCGCATTTACTTGCGCTCTCTGGTTAGTGCAATCTACATCCATATATTCTAACACCACCATCACGGATTTGCTCTGAGTATACTCCTAGATTATTAGCTCAAAAGAGCAGGGCCCTCGAACCCCTCATGTATTGTACTGTTACTGTTTTGTCTCATGTTCTGTCCCCCTTGCTATTGTACAGCGCTGAGCAAACCCTTTGGGGCTATAAAAATTTTTGTATAATTTTAATAATAATAATAATATACCTTAATTGAATATTGCTTCACTTTATGCACCTTTAAACGCCAACTTGGGACGTTTACCACAACTCTATTTTGCAAAACGCCTTAGTGCGTTCATTTATTTATTTTACTCATTTTGATATGTTTTGATTGCTACCATAGACTATGAGATAACCACAGATGGTCATTTATATCTTATTATTAGGAGTTTGACTCAGTCATATATGATTTATATGTGCTATGCTCTTATTACATTTCTAGCGCTGCATGTTTATTTTATATGTTTTTTAGAAGATTTTAGAGGTTTTTACCTTTCATGCTAGCAGCTCCTCTTATTTCACATCCAGCGCTCGTTTTTTCATTTTACTTTATTTTATTCAGTTACAGTATGGCTTGTGTATGTACAGTGTCTTGAAAACGTATTCATACCCCTTGAAATTTCCACATTTTGTCATGTTACAACCAAAAACGTAAATGTATTTTATTAGGATTTTATGTGATAGACCAACATAAAGTGGCACATAATTGTGAAGTGGAAGGAAAATGATAAATGGTTTTCAAAATATTTTACAAATAAATCTGACAAGTGTGGTGGCATTTGTATTCAGCCCCCCGGAGTCAATACTTTGTAGGACCCCCTTTCGCTGAATTCCAGTTGCAAGTCTTTTTGGGGATGTCTCTACCAGCTTTGCACATCTAGAGAGGGACATTTCTGCCCATTCTTCTTTGCAGAATAGCTCAAGCTCTATCAGATTGGATGCAGAGTGTCTGTGAACAGCAAAGTCTTGCCACAGATTTTCAATTGGATTTAGGTCTGGACTGTGACTGGGCCATTCTAACACATGAATATGCTTTGATTTAAACCATTCCATTGTAGCTCTGGCTGGATGTTTGTTTGTTTTTTTAGCATGTTGCTCTATAGCAGTGTTTCTCAACTCCAGTCCTCATGGACCCCCAACAGGTCATGTTTTCAGGATTTCCCTCAGATGAAACAGCTGTGGTAATTACTAAGGCAGTGAAACTGATCAAATCACCTGTGCAAAATAATGGAAATCCTGAAAACATGACCTGTTGGGGGTCCATGAGGACTGGAGTTGAGAAACACTGCTCTATAGTATGTACATACAATTGTTTGTTATAAGTTTTTCATTTTTCCCAGTTCTTCTCATAAGCTCTTATCTGATCACCTCCAGATATTAGCTACACTAATGCAGGCCATAGATGGGTCGAAAATCGGGCGATTTTTCGGCCGAAAATAAAATCGGCCGATTTTCGGATCGTTAGTGGGCGATTTGGTCGGCCGATTTTCGGTATTTTGGCCGTTTTTTTTTTTCGGTAAAGTTGGAAAAAAATCGGCCGATTTTGCCGATCGGCCGATTTTCGCGACAATTAGTGGGCGAATCGGCCGATTTTTTACCGATAAAAAAACTGCGCATGAGCAGTGACCTGCAAGAGGAAGACAAAAAGAAGAAAAAGAAGAAGAGGAAGAGGATGAAGAAGAGGATGAAGAAGAGGAAGAAGAAGAGGATGAAGAAGAAGAGGATGAGGATGAAGAAGAAGAGGATGAGGATGAAGAAGAAGAGGATGAGGATGAAGAAGAAGAAGAGGATGAGGATGAAGAAGAAGAAGAAGAAGAGGATGAAGAAGAAGAAGAGGATGAGGATGATGATGATGATGATGATGAGGAAGAGGATGAGGAAGAGGATGAGGATGAAGAAGAGGATGAGGATGAAGAAGAAGAAGAAGAAGAGGAGGAGGAGGAGGATGATGAAGAAGAAGAAGAGGATGAGGATGATGAGGAAGAAGAAGAAGAGGATGAGGATGAGGAAGAAGAAGATGAGGATGAGGATGAAGAAGAAGAAGAGGATGAGGATGAGGATGAAGAAGAAGAAGAAGAGGAAGAAGAAAAGGATGAAGAAGAAGAGGATGAGGATGAAGAAGAGGATGAGGATGAAGAAGAAGAAGAAGAAGAAGAAGAAGAAGAAGAAGAAGAAGAAGAAGAAGAGGATGATGAAGAAGAAGAGGATGATGATGATGATGAAGAAGAAGAGGATGAGGATGAAGAAGAGGATGAGGATGAAAAAGAAGAAGAAGAAGAGGATGAGGATGAAGAAGAAGAGGATGAGGATGAAGAAGAAGAAGATGAGGATGAGGATGAAGAAGAGGATGAGGATGAAGAAGAAGAAGAAGAAGAGGATGAGGATGAAGAAGAAGAAGAAGAAGAAGAGGATGAGGATGAAGAAGAAGAAGAAGTAGGATGAAAATAAGAATAATTCCAGTCCAGCAAAAAGTGTATCTGCAGAGAGCTCCGCTATTTCTGACAGTTCTCTGACAGTTCTTTGACATTTACAGCGGTTGAAACATTGTATCTATTTGTTTCCGAATAAAAACATCTGTATCCTAAATGGAAATAAATAGATACAATGTTTCAACCGCTGTAAATGTCAAGGAACTGTCAGAAATAGCAGAGCTCTTTTCAGGGACACTTTTTGCTGGCTGTAGAAGGGATGAAAATCGGCCGATTTTTTTTACCATTGATGGCAACGTCGGCCGCTTGAACGACCGAATTTTCGTTTTTTAAAAGAAAAATCTGCCGTTTTTCTCCCCATCTATGGCCTGCATTACAGTACATTTTTTTTTAGCAGCAATCATTCCTACCAAGGGGCCAAAGGATAAATAAATGCACCACAACACAAGATTTAGAGTCCAAACTAGTTGATGTAAGGTGAAAAAAGAATCCACAGATTCTTGCTGCAGGAATCCAGCGCCCACACCAACCTGGCCTGGTGTGGCAATGATCAGGGACACTGCCACTGGCGTGGGAATGATTAGGGACAATGAGTGGGTGGAGGTGATTAGAGACACTGACTGGTGACAGTATGTAAAACAAAAAATATTTTTTTACAATTTTTTTTTTTACATTTTCTTTTTACTGCCACACTAGTGAGAAAAATATTTTTTTAAAAACATTTTTGGTCTTTTTCCTTTATATACTAGTTAAATACCTCCAAAAGAAAGCTCCACTTGTCTCACAAAAGTATGTAAAATACAGTGTTGCATGCCTAAGTATTTGTCATTCAAATTGTGACAGCGCTGAAAACTAAAAAAAGGCCTGGACTGGAAGAGGGTACAACAGCAGTCCGGTCTTCAAGTGTTTCAAATACATGTGCTCTTTCTACTGCAATGATGTGAATGGGGCCTAGACCTTCTGTTCTTTTTAAGCTGTGCAGAACACAACTGAATCAAAATCAATCAGATCACTCTCAGCCTTTCTTTGGGAAACCTCCAAATGGGTGATAACAAACCCCTCATTACTGAGCATACTTCTCAAGTCGCTTTCATTATATTTTACCATATGGAACCTCTCTCCCCCAACCACAAAGAATGTGCCATTTAAAGCTCCATAATATAACAAGTGCCCGCCAGGTTTCAGAAGCTTTGAGAATCTCGTGAAGTTTCTCACAAAATCTTCCAGGTCTTTGCTGATGACATCCACAACAGCCCAGAGGACCAGGCAGTCAGCTTGTGGTAGCACAATTGGGTCTGTGAAATTTTCCTGGTTGAGTCCAAATGGTCATTGGTTCAATCCCAGCCACGGCACCACCTGCCTGGAGTTTGCATGTTCTTCCTGTGACTGCGTGGGTTTCCTCCGGGTACTCTGGTTTCCTCCCACACTCCAAAGACATGCTGGTAGGTTAATTGGCTCCTGTCTAAAATTGTCCCTAGTATGTGTATGTATGAATGTAAGTTAGAGCCTTTAGATTGTACACCCCTTGAGGGTTAGGGACTGATGTGAATGTACAATATATATGTAAAGCGCTGTGTAAGTACCTGAAATAAATTTTACAATATGTGTAATTGCTGTCCTGAGTCCAGCATCCTTGTACTCACATTGGTCACTGGAAGGAAGGAGCACATCCCATGTCACCTATAACATTCAACTGATATTCTGAAATAAACAGTGAGGAACGGAAGTATTTGAACACCCTGCGATTTTGCAAGATCTCCCACTTAGAAATCATGGAGGGGTCTGAAATTCACATTGTAGGTGCATTCCCACTCTGAGAGACAGAATTTAAAAAAAAAATCAGGAAACCACATTGTATGATTTTAAAATAATGTATTTGTCTTGCACTGCTGAACAGAAGTATTTGAACACCTAAGAAACAGCAAGAATTCTGGCTCTCAAAGACCTGTTATTGTGCCTTTAACCACTTCCCGACCGGCCGTTGTATATAAACGGCCGGACGGTGGCACTGCAGGGTCGGGTGGCCGTCAATAAACGGCCTCCCCGCACCCTGCTTGTGCGCGCTCCCTGGGAGCGCGCAGCACCGCGATCCGGTGCCCGCTGTGTCCTCCGGACACAGTGAAACACCGATCGTCGGACGGGACCTCTGTACGAGGTCCCGATCATGTGATCACTGATTGGCCAATCAGTGATCACATGCAAAGTAGTAAGCAAGATGTCACTTGTGACATCATTGCTTACTACGTGTGAAATCTGTGAATGATCACAGAGGTCACATGGTACAAGGCTATTCACAAAAGCCTTGTACCATGTGACAAGCTGTGACCAATCACAGCTCACTCAGTTCTTCTCAATGAGTGCATGAATGCACACAGAGAGAAAGAGAAATGATTGCTTTTACATCCTATATGGGTGTAAAAGCAATCAGTGTAAAAAATAAAAAAAAAATCTTCATCACCCCTCACAAGTAGTACAGTAGTAGTACTGCTAGGGTGACAGTATGTAAAAAATAAAAATAAAAAATAATAAAATAAAAATGTAAAAAAAATGTTTAAAAATTATAATTTTTGCTTATAAACTAATTTGGATTTTTTTTTTTTACTAAAAAGATAACGGAATAAATTTTGGCTAAGATTTATGATGAAATATTATTTATTTGCAAAATTTTATAAAAAAAACACTTTTTTTCAAAATTTTTGGACATTTCATTTACATAGCAAAAAAAATACAAATCCCAGTGGTGAATAAATACCACCAAATTAAAGCTTTATCTATCTCAAAAAAATGGTAAAAAATTCATTTGGGTACAGTGTTGCATGACCGCGCAATTGTCATTCAAAGTGTGATAGCGCTAAAAGCTGAAAATTGCCCTGGTCAGGAAGGGGATAAAAGTGTCCGGTCTGGAAGTGGTTAAAGAGTCCACCTCTACTCCACTCATTAATCTAACTTAGTAGCACCTGTCTGAGCTCTTTAAAGACACCTGTCATGGGGCATTTTTATCTGCCACTGACACTAGAACTTTTCAGGCACAGTCCGACCCCTCTAAAGATTGAAGGACAGTAAGCTGGCCTTTTGTTTAGAAAGTTTGGAGACCCCTGATCTATGTGAATGCATAATGGAATGGATAAAATCAGCTTTCTAATTTTAAAAAATCTCTTACTTGTATAATGAGATGTTTTTATTTGCATACTTATAGTTTTTTCATGTTTATTTTACTTGTGTGTTGGTATTGTGCCTTGTTAAAAGTCCCATAGGCAGAAAAACTATTGTTTTGCATTCAAAAGTAAGAATCTATTTATTGCCATAGTGAGTATTTAGATTTTTTTTTTTTTTTTAAACTAGAAACTCTCCTCTTGCTTCTCCCCTTCTTCTCTCCTCCTTTTCTACTGCTCTCCCTTTCTTTTCCTCCTTCTCCTTCTCCTCTTCCTTCTCCTTATTGTGCTTCTCTCCTTCTCCTTTTCCCCTTCTCTTCTTTCTTTCTCCTTCTCTCCTCTTCTTCTCCTTCTCCTATTTTTCCTTCTGCCTTTCTCCTTTTCCTTCTCTTCTTCTCCTGTTCTGCTTCTACTTTTCTCTCCTTTTGCTTTTCTTCTCCTTTTTCTTCTCTTCTCCTTCTCTCATTCTCCTACTTTTCTCCTTCTCTCATTCTCCTTCTCATTTCTTGTTTTTCTTTTATCCTTCTTTCTCCCTGTCAGGGATCACCGCGACGCATGAGTCTACACATGCGTAGGTGTCCGACAAGACATGCAGGCAGGTGGGAACTAGGACCCAGGCGCGCCTGTCACCCAGGCGCGCCTGTCAGTGCCAGGCGGGCTATTTAAACCAGCCCTGCACAGACACAAGTTGCCATATGGTCTTCTTACCCTGTTCCTGCTAGTGTGGTTCCTGCTGATTGATTCGTTGCTGACCCTGCTGGATCCTGACTTTGCTGACTTCTCCTGCTCTGACCCCTGGCTCGTTTGACTACTCTTCTGGACAATTCTACTGATCTGAACTCCTGTTACCGAACCCGGCGAGTGACTTGACTATTCTTTGTCTGCTGCCTTGTACCACGCTGATGTCAGGAATGGACTGGCCAGCAATGGTGGGACTCACCTGCCTTTTGATCTGCAGTACCAGGGCTGGCCAGCGGGTGCTCCCAGCAATCAGAGACTCAACCTTTCAGCCAGCTAACACCTGGAACTGATTATACTGGTGTATTTAAGGGATGGCCAGACCTGCAGACTCTGCCTTGGTGTTGTGTTTGTCCTGGGCCCTGTATCTGTCCTGCATCCTGTTTCTGTTCCTTTGCTGACCCTGCCTGATCTGAACCGCTGCTGACTTCTCCTGCTCTGATCCCGGCTCGCTCCTGACCATCCCCCTGCCTGACCCTCTGTACCACGCTGCTTGCTACCTGTTCTGATCCCTGGCTTGTGACCCTGACCATCCCTCTGCCTGACCCTCTGTACTACGCTGCTTGCTACCTGCTGAACCTGGCCTGTGACCCCGACCAATCTCCGCTTGCTCCCCCTGTACCTACCTGCCCTATTGATATTGACCCGGCCTGCCTGACGACGCTTGCATTGTATGTACTGTTATCTGTGGGTGATTGGTTGGGTTTGTTTGCACTGTATTATGTTTTAGTATTGCACTGCGTTTATGTTTGTATTGTTAGTGTTAATAAATTATATTGTTTATCACATATCTGAAGTCTGCGTTTCCCTGCATCAGTCACATACCTCTGGTCATACCCGGGAGCCCTGACAGCTGATCCCACTATTACCGAACCGGCCTGTCTGACCACGCTTATTGCCCTGCTATCCATCCTCCCTGCACGGATCCGGTCACCACTGCTCAGGCCCATCTGCCTCTTCACGTCAGGGTCTCCACCTGTACACACTTCTGGCGGATCCCTCTACCACAGGTGGGTGTATTTAGGGGCCGCGACCTGGTCTCAGTCTGCTCCAAGTCCATCCCCACCATCAGGGGCCCTGGTAAACAGCAGACTGGGGCTTAGATTCCGCGCTCTGGGGAATCCTGTTCTGTGGAGTGCTAGAGGTACCGCCAGGCGGTGTCTGACACTCCCTCTCCTTCTTTTCATTTTCTTTCTCTCCTCCTTTTCTCCTTCTCCTCCTCTCCTTCTTCTCTTTTTCTCCTCCTCCTCCTCTCCTTCTCCTCCTCTCCTTCTCCTTTTCTCCTTCTCCTCCTCTTCCTTATCTTTTTTCTCCTTCTCTCCTTCCCCTTTTGTTCTTCTCCTTTTTTCTTTTATACTTTTTCTCTCCTCCTCCCCTCCTGCCTTTTTTCTTCCACAAGGAAATAGGGCCCACTGTGCACTCACTGCACACATTAGGAGTGTGATCTGTACTAGGTGACAATAGGCAGAATGGCAGCGGTGTGCCAGTTTCTTGAATACTCTCTGCATTCTGGCACCTGGCATTGAAAGAAGTCTCTATCCAGTGCTCAAGTGGGAGGTTGGTTCAGGAATTCCATTCTAACATGATTACATTTGATTTTAGTGAAGTATTAAGGCATTATGAACATTCTCTTTTATCCCCTTGTGATATTACCAACTGATTTACAAATCTTCCCACAAGTTGAATTAGCTAAGTAAATGGGGAAAAAAAGTTTTAAAAGTTATGTCTGCCCCCCACTCCCAGCACTACTGGCTTGTCATGCCAGGCATACAAAAATTGGGAGATACTGTACCTCTTTCCTGCCATTTGTGCATTAATTGTACAGGCGTGTGACCAGTCAAATGCTCCGGTCCGGCTGCCCTTCCATTTTTTTACTTCTACAATACAGTGGTCAGTAGGCTTGAGAAGGATGATATCTCTGAAATAGTTCTGCACTGAAAAGAGATGATGGATGACAGGACCCATGCTGATGGCAATCAATACGTCTCCTTTAATGTCACCTGCAGCAAAAGATTCAAAACAAGCTTTAAGGAGAGCTGTGGTATGGTCTCTATGCAATGCAGTTCATTTCAGAACATCCATCTGAACATGCTGAATTGACAGCAAGAATGACACACTATCCTGTCTACAGTAATTGTACATTAAATATTTAGAAATAATTGGAACAGGTAGCAGTGGGGTTTTTTTAGGTGCATGTATTACATGCTAACACTAAATATTAATTAAAATATTACAGTTTATTTTAAACAAATACATAAAATATTCTAAACAGAAACAGATATAGTTCCATAGTATATATCCGAAATGTGCCATTTAATGGATTTAAATTGAGTTCCTCAAACACAGACTCTTCCATATGTTTCACCAACTTGGCTTCTTCAGGAAGCAAACCTGTGCATTAGATACTAATAGTAATAGAAAGACATAGATAAGAAATGTATCCAACAACAATAATAATACTATATACAGGCATGCAGACAAAGGGAATCAAACTTCCCCTATTACCCAATCCAGCTAGTCTGCATACATCTCAGACTTAGCACATCAAGGACTCGACCAGATAGAGTCACAGGAGGAAACCCATGGAGTCCACAGGGGTGGAGCCACAGCGGCACAAGGCAAACCGAAGAGGGAATATATTGACCAGAGAATAATCCTAATGAAATACAATCATTATTGGCTACAAAATATTCTATATTTATATTTCATTATATATGTAGCATCACTGTATACTGCCATAAAATGATACTCGCTAACAAAATGCAGTGAAACCGTTCACTAGGGGGAGCCAGAGTATTGCAATGATGATAATAAGTGGGGCCTATTCACTAGAGGAGTGATAAATTTTTTTTATAAAAAACAACAAAGAACTATTAAAGATGAATGTTTTAGCCTGATATAATTTATGGTGGAGTGCAATTACTCCACAAGATATATTAGAAATGAACTATGAAGGTAAATGCATATAATAGGAAAGGGGAAGTCAGTTTCCATTACCATTACTATTAAATCCAACAAAATCCATAATAAATATAAATAAGGTACCTTGTACCCAGGACTAGATCCCAAATATGCCATAAACAGGCCAGCTTTAGTTCTAGAAGTTTAAGCAAAAAATACCAACTGCATAAGCAATTAGCCCTTTGAAGGAATATAAATGTAATATATTTACAAAGATATCTCAAAATTTGGCTAGCGGATAACAAAAAAGTTCCTATATGCATCTCTGGCTCCTCCAGGACTGCGGCAAAATAACTACCAAGGTTTCGGGTCTAATAGCCCTTCTACCTGGACGGTGACTGACGTTACAGCCCAGACATATTATTGTAGTCTGCACATGCGCACTGTTGGGTTGCCACCTCATCGCTATCAAACCGAACACATTTAATACACAGGTTCTGAGGCTAATTTAATGCAGATAAGGCACCAAGTGAGTTTAATTACCACCTTAATCAGCCGCTGAGTCTGTGTAATTAATATGTGTTCAATTTTAAAGGGATGAGGTGGCAACCCTCACACACTGGCTTCCATCTGCCCACAGAACACTACCAATCCACAGGAAGCACACCACAAGACAGGCAAATGAATGGGAGGCAAAAAGCTTACCTGAATGCATAGGAGAAGTTGTAAACCTACACATAGCACCATCTTGTGGTTATAAAGAAGATGGTTCGGTGGAGGACATTAGATGTGTAAACAGACTTAAATCGGCATCTGGGGTGTATATATATATACCTCTAAGATTGTCGAGAGATAAGCGTCCTCACCCTTCTCTGGGGGAATGTGATAGGGATGGTAGGGAAATACTGTGCCTTGGCAGAAACTCCAAAAATGGGCGCAGGATAACACTGGGGGACAAAGACTTCCCAGGGAAAGCCCAAATGCCCTACATGTCTGTACAATTGCCAAAAAAAGCCATCTCTGAGGACCTGCTCCAAATTTGAAGCCACAAGAAAGAACCTTCCCACAGCACAGGGTCATAGTCATAGGTGAATCCCAGCCAAACGAGTACGCCGACAACAAAATCAATACCATTAAAAGTCTGTATGCATAGATACATACATGATCTCATCCATATCTGATCAATGTAAGCATAACAAAGTAATGCAATATAGAAGTATTACCATTCAGAAAAGTTACATATATTACAACAATTTTACAAACAGTACATTGTTAACCGATAATAATACAGAATTATGTTAAAAATAAATCAAATCTTGGATATGGGTTCTACCCATTTTAACTGACCAAAGCGGTTTATTACAGGACAATTTCATAGAAATGGAGTCCTGGGTACTGTAAAGCATGCAACCAATATATCCATCTTCTTTCAATTTGCAGTAGTGTCCTATTTATCCCCCCCTCGTTTAATGGAGGGGACATGTTCCAATGCAAAGAAACCAATGGAATGCAAGTCAAATCCATGATAGAGTCCTTCATGTCAACTAATAGGAGTTTCTAATTTTTTCTTGGATATTAAGGAAACATACTCTCTGATGTGTTTATAGAATGGAAGTTTCATCTTCCCAACATAAAACGCACCACACCTACACTTCATAAGGTAAATCACGCCAATGGTTTGGCATGTTATACCACACTTGGGACTGAGGATTTGGTTATTTGGAAGAATAATGTTCCTACCTTTTAGGGTGAAGCAACAGTAATTACATCTACCACAGGGAAAGGAACTGACTGTGGATAACAGAGAAGTTACTTGATTAGAGTAATTACTTCAAACTAGTTGATCTCTTAAAGATGTTGAGCGTTTGAATGTAATCTCTAGATAAGGTTTGATATATTTACTGATACATTCATCAGAATTTAGTAGGTACTGATATTTTTTATAAATATTTCTTATGGTTTGATGAAGTCTGTTGTACCGAGTAAAAATCCATGTAATTTTTATTGTGTTGTTCTCCTAGGCTTATATATTAAAGATTTCTCCTGTTGAGTCATTCTATTATAAGCCTTTTTGGGGCAGGATTTACAATATCCCCTGGCCAGTAGTAGCTCTTGTAGGGCCTTAGTTGCATAACAAAAATCTATATCATTAGTATAGTTCTGCTTTATCCTTAAATATTGGCTGTAGTGGATACTTCTAATCAATTAATCTGTATGTGAACTAGTAGCATGTATTATGGTATTACCTGCTGATGGTTTTCTGCATAGTGTCCCATCTGTATTAAAAAAAATCTCCACATCTAGAAAAGTGATTTGTTCAGAGCGATAATTATATGTAAATTTAAGGTTGAATCTATCATACCTCAATAGTTCTAAAAATGTCAACAGTCGGTCCTTTGATCCTGCCCAAATCATGAAAATATCATCGATATAACGATTCCAAGATATTATGCAACTTAAATCATCACAAGAAAACAAGTCCCGCTCCCACCCCACCAGGTACAAATTGGCATATGAGGGAGCTCATCGCATCCCCATGGCAACGCCTTGTACCTGGAAGAAGTGGGAGCATTTAAACATGAATATGTTATGAGTCAAGATAGATTCCCAAATTTGTAACACTAAATCATTATAATCCCATGAATACCAAGATTGTGAGGAATCGAATTGTAATGGGCTTCAACATCTAACTACACTCCTTTAGGCACTTGTATGCCTTCAATGATTCTTAGCAACATTCTTAGCTATAAAAAAAGAAAAAAGGGTTTTGACATGTGGACAGAGATATTGGGTAGTAAGGGAGGTTTGATTCCCCTTGTCACCATGCAAGTATACAGTATTATTACTGTTGTTGGATGCATTTCTTATCTATGTATTTGTATTACTATTAGTATTTCATGCACAAGTTTGCTTCCTGAAGAAGCTAAGTTGGCGAAACATATAGAAGAGCGTGTGTTTGAGGATCTCAATTTAAATCCATCAAATGGCACATATTGGATATATATTATGGAACTATATCAGTTTCTTTTTAGAATCTTTTTATGTATTTGTTTAAAATAATGTAATATTTTAATTAATATTTAGTGTTGGTTTGTAATATATTCACCTAAAAACCCCACTCCTATTTGTTCCAATTATTTTTATACCTTATGTTACAAGGGGTGAGTGTTTCCCAGTCAGTGAGGTGCAGTTTACCCACATTTCCCACCCGCATTTAAAATGAATGTATGGTACATTAAATATTGTTCACACAAATCCTATAACATTAAATATACATCAACTATAACATGTTCTGACAATTATGCAGCACTATCAATATAAATCATGCATATAATTTAATGGTCTGTTCATTCAAAACTGATATTGCAGTTATTAAATTTTCCCATAGGGTTCAATGTAAATCAGGTTAATCCGTTCTGACTCCTATGAATGTGGTCGCAAACCGAATTTGATCGCCAACCGAATCAAACTTTCCCATAAGGTTGTTTTTGTTTTTGAATCACAAAAATATGAAGCAAAGCACAGTACAGTGCAGCACAGTATGAAGAGAGAAAACACTAACCTTGCTTGAGACAACTTCTGGCATGGAGGACAGGAAGGCGGGTGGGAGGCGGTTATTGTTCGGAGGGAGAGTCCCCCTCCATAAGGACATTGGGGAGATCTACTTCAGGGGTTTCCTCTCTTCTTTGTCTCTTAGCTGCAGGCTCAGTTTTGGTGAAAAATCTGTCCACTGTTATTTGTCTTTTCCTGCGCTGCATAACCCTCCAGAATTGAGAGACCACGCTATCATTCATCAGATTCAACACTCTGTTCATTACAGTTATGTTGATGCTTCTCAAAAAAAGCATGGCACTCATTCCCTTTTCCATAATGTATTTTATAGCATCACTGCTAACCTCCTCCCTGTCTTCCTCTTCCTCAGTGGAATGCTCCTCAATAAGCACCTTCTGCCGCTCACTGTGGAGTTCAGAAAGATCTTCCGTAGTCAGCTCCTCCTTATGTTCCTCAACAAGCTCCTCTATATCTCCATCATCGACGTCCAGACCCATACTCTTGCCCATGGACACAATCTCCTCCACTGCGTCTGCATCAGACCCTTCAAAGTCAACTTTATTGACTCATTCTGGCCACAGTTTCCTCCAGGCTGAGTGTTAGGTCCGGTACATGACATCTTCCCAGGCTTTGTCAACGAGGTTGATGCAGTGGAGAACATTGAAATGTTTCTTCCAGAACTCTTTCAGACTCAAGGATGTCGCCTCAGTGACATTAACCCCCCTGGCGGTATTCCCGGGTGTAGCTCAGGGTAAAGTTTCAGCACCACAAGTGGTAACCCCGAGCTACACTCGGGAATACCCTGCAGCGTTGCTCCGGGATCTCTTCTCCACTTACCTTGTCCTACACTCCCACAATGTCCCCCCTGTAGCGTCCCCGGCCATGTCCTCGGGCCGATGCCGGCATCTGTCTTCTCGGTTCCGTTCCCTGCGATGTCGGGACGTACGGGGGACGAAACTGGTGGGAAATTTTAACATTTTAAAAATGACATTCATTAAATTCACTAAAATCACATAGTAAATCATTACTGTGTCAAACCATTTCACATACATTTTGTCCCGAGTGCTTTGTCCTGTGCCCTGCCTGCATTTTTACTGTTTTTTCTGCCTGGAAACTGAGAAATGTCCATGGAGTCCAAAAAGCGTCCCTTTAGGTCAAAAGTGGTTTTAGACCGGCTAGAGAACAGCGATAGTAAATTAGAACCACTTGCAGAATTGAGTGATAATGATTCGTGGGGAAATTCGTCATCAGACACTGAAAACGATTTTGCGACTTTGCTCAGTGATGTGCGAACTGGCGCTTTATTTCAAATTTCAGTGTTTTTGGTTTGATTATATTATTGAATTAAATATATTATTATTATATTATAATTTTTTATTATTATTTATTAAATTATAATTTATGATTTCGTGTTTCAAAGACTAGACTCTTGTTCGGACAGATTTCAGTGAGTTATTCCTAAAAATTACAGGCCTACAATAAAAAAACGACATATTTCCATGCAAAAAATTTACTGCTTTGAGCACAGAAATATGAACATAATCAGACCGCTAGGGAGGTTAAAACACCTAGTGAAGAGCGCCTTTGTGTACAGCTTCTTGAAGTTGCAGATCACTCGCTGGTCCATGGGCTGCAGAAGAGGTGTCGTGTTGGGGGGGAGGAACTTGACCTTATGAAGTCATACTCAGTGTCCATATCATCCACCAAGGCTGGAGGCTCTGCCAGGGCACCTTTCAGGCAGTTGGTTGTCAGACAGATATTTTCTTATGGTGAGTGCGAACACCTCGTGCAGCCATTCCATGAACAATTGCCTTTTAACCCAAGCTTTTGCATTGGCCCTCCACGTGACAGGCAGTCTGGCCTTGTTCACATTCTGTTCCCTGAATGCATGAGGGGTCTGGGAATGGTACACCAGTAGTGGCTTAATCTTCAGATTGGAGTTTGCTTTCGCACACAGCAAAAGGGTCACTCTGTCCTTCATGGGCTTGTGCCCCGGCACTGCCTTTTCCTCCTGTGTGATATAGGTTCTGTTCGGCATCTTTTTCCAGAAGAGCCCGGTTTCATCACAGTTTCAACACTTGTTGAGTGACTAATCCTTCTTCCTTTATGAATTCTGCAAATTCTTTCTTGTTGGCTTCTGCAGTGGCCTTGTTAGAACTGGAAGCCTCACCACGTCCTATTAAACTGTGGATGCCACTTCTCTTACGGGATTTTTCAAACCACCCTCTACTGGCTTTATATTCTTCACTTGCTGCACTTGTAGAGGGTTTTTTTTTGTTGCAGGAAATCACTGTGCAATTTCCTGGCTTTTTCACAGATCATAGCTTCACTAACACTGTACCTGTCAGCTGTTTCTCATTCAACCACACTAAAAGGTTTTTCCACCTCTTCCAGCACTTGCATCCTTTACTTGGTTAACATTGTTACTCCTTTTCCCACATAAGTTCCTTTGATGGCAGCTTTTTTCTTCAAAATAGTCGAGATTATTGACTTCACCATCTTGCACACCAAGGCCAGATCAGTCACACAAATACCACGGTCATGCTTTTCTACAATTTCCTTCTCCAACTCAATGGTTATTTTCTTCACAATCCTATTTTTACCATTCTTGCTCTGAACCTTCATTACCACTCTGCACTTTCTTGTCACCTTCATTGCCGCTCTGCACTTTCTTGTCACCTTAATTACTGCTCCGCACTTTCTTCTTACCACCATTCTTGCTCTGCACTTTCTTTTTACCACCATGCTTGCTCTGCACATTCTTGCCACCTTCATTATCGCTCTGCACATTCTTGTCACCTTTATTACTGCTCTGCACGTTCTTGTCACCTTCATTACCGCTCTGCACATTCTTGTCACCTTTATTACCGCTCTGCATGTTCTTGTCACCTTCATTGCCGCTCTGCACATTCTTGTCACCTTCATTACTGCTCTGCACATTCTTGTCACCTTTATTACCGCTCTGCACGTTTTTGTCAACTTCATTACCGCTCTGCACGTTCTTGTCACCTTCATTAACGCTCTGCACATTCTTGTCACCTTCATTACAGCTCTGCACTTTCTTTTTACCACCATGCTTGCTCTGCACTTTCTTGTCACCTTCATTACTGCTCTGCACGTTCTTGTCACCTTCATTACTACTCTGCACGTTCTTGTCACCTTCATTACTGCTCTGCACGTTCTTGTCACCTTCATTACTGCTCTGCACATTCTTGTCACCTTCATTACCGCTCTGCACGTTTTTGTCACCTTCATTACAACTCTGCACGTTCTTGTCACCTTCATTAACGCTCTGCACATTCTTGTCACCTTCATTAACGCTCTGCAAATTCTTGTCACCTTCATTACTGCTCTGCATGTTTTTGTCACCTTCATTACAGCTCTGCACGTTTTTGTCACCTTCATTACCGCTCTGCACATTCTTGTCACCTTCATTAACGCTCTGCACATTCTTGTCACCTTCATTACAGCTCTGCACTTTCTTTTTACCACCATGCTTGCTCTGCACTTTCTTGTCACCTTCATTAGTGCTCTGCACATTCTTGTCACCTTCATTACTGCTCTGCATGTTCTTGTCACCTTCATTACTGCTCTGCATGTTCTTGTCACCTTCATTACTGCTCTGCATGTTTTTGTCACCTTCATTACTGCTCTGCACTTTCTTTTTACCACCATGCTTGCTCTGCACATTTCTGTCAACTTCATTAGCGCTCTGCACATTCTTGTTACCTTCATTACCACTCTGCACTTTCTTTTCAACAACATGCTTGCTCTGCACATTCTTGTCACCTTCATTACTGCTCCGCACTTTCTTCTTACCACCATTCTTGCTCTGAATTTTTTTGGAACCATACTGGATGTCCAGTACAGTATGTGCTAAAAAGCACACAAAAAAGCTTTACAGCAAGTGTGCATAGGAATGTACAGTACAGTATGTGCTAAACAGCACACCAAAAAGCTTCTCAGTACTGTAAGTGTCTTCACAGTGCACTTTCAGTGTCTGTCTGTGACTGCAATCTCGCCTACAGGAAGTCACGTGTCAGAGCAGGGAAGATGGCCACAGCTCGTGTTCGTGAACTGAAGCGGAGTTCGCAAACCGAAGCAAAATTTTTGCGCACTCTTCTGTTCGTGCATCGAGGTTGTGCGTGAACATAAGCATTAGTGAACCAAGGTATCACTGTATTTAGTGGAAGGGCCTTCCTAAAACATAGAAATTTCTTAGCCAATCGACAAATAACCTTGGGATACCGTACTTTAACAAAGTCGCCCACAGATGGCCATGTTCAACTCTGTCAAAGGCTTTAGCTTGGTCTAAACCCACAACATACTTCCCTTGCCCAATAACCTTTCACCTCTCAAACGCTTCCCTCTTTTTTAAAGTAATGAAAAGGATGTTAACAAAATACATATGGAAAAATAAAAACCTAGAATATCATATGACTTGTTAAGTAGAAAAAAGGAGAAGGGAGGTTTGGGAGTACCAGATATTAAGAGGTATTATAGAGCAGCAGTCCTAGCGAGAATTTATGATTGGACACATAACCAAGAAGGGAAAAGCTGGGTTCAGATTGAGAATGAATTAAGTGGAGTTACCTTGAGTAGAATTATATGGGCACCAGCACAATATAGAGGGTTAAAAGATATCACAAGTGTTTTTACATTAAATGTTCTTAAGGTTTGGGATAAGTTGCATAAAATTATGAAATGGGATTTTAATTCACAATTAATATCACTGAGGAACATGGATTATTTTCCCCCAGGTAAGGAGGAGAGCACAGGAAAATGGTTTAAAAAAGAAGATATCCAACTGAGAGATATAATGGAAGGACAGGAATTGAGAACACTTAAGGATTTGAAAAAAGATAAAAAGGAACTTTTTATTAAAATAGATGAATGGAAATATCACCAATTAAAACACTTTGTCAGAGACCTTCCAAAACCGTTGAGATCGAGAAAGGATTGGAATCTGTTTGAGAGGTTGTTAGAAACACGAGGTGATGGGAGACGAGGCACGGCAAAAATTTATAAGATCCTCACTGAGTTAGACACTTTCACAAAACCAATGTATATAATAAAATGGGAAAGAGATTTGGGAATAGAGATAGATGAAGACAGACAAAGGAAAATATATAGATTAATACATGGGAATATACAGTGGGGATCGAAAGTTTGGGCACCTCAGCTAAAAATTTGTATTAATGTGCATAAAGAAGCCAAGGAAAGATGGAAAAATCTCCAAAAGGCATCAAATTACAGATTAGACATTCTTATAATATGTCAACAAAAGTTAGATTTTATTTCCATCATTTACACTTTCAAAATAACAGAAAACAAAAAAATGGCGTCTGCAAAAGTTTGGGCACCCTGCAGAGTTAATATCTTGTACTGCCCCCTTTGGCAAGTATCACAGCTTGTAAACGCTTTTTGTAGCCAGCCAAGAGTCTTTCAATTCTTGTTTGAGGTATCTTTGCCCATTCTTCCTTACAAAAGTCTTCCAGTTCTTAGAGATTTCTGGCCTGTCTGTCTCGCAGTGCTCTTTTAAGGTCTATCCATAGATTTTCAATTATGTTGAGGTCAGGAGATTGTGAAGGCCATGGCAAAACCTTCAGTTTACGCCTCTTGATGTAATCCCCCGTGGATTTCGAGGCGTGTTTAGGATCATTATCCATTTGTAGAAGCCATCCTCTCTTTAACTTCAGCTTTTTCACAGATGGCATCAAGTTACCATCCAAAATTTGCTGAAATTTTATTGAATCCATTTTTCCTTCTACTCGTGAGATGTTCCCTGTGCCACTGGCTGCAACACAACCCCAAAGCATGATTGATCCAACCCCATAACAGTTGGACAGAGGTTCTTTTCATTAAATTCTGTGCCCCTTCTTCTCCAAACGTACCTTTGCTCATTCCGGCCAAAAAGTTCAATTTTAACCTCATCGGTCCACAGAACTTGTTTCCAAAATGCATCAGGCTTGTCTATATGTTCATTTGGAAAGTTCAAACCATGATTTTTGTGGTGAGGACGTAGAAGAGGTTTTCTTCTGATGACTCTTCCATGAAGACCATATTTGTACAAGTATCTCTTTATAGTGGAATAGTGTACCACAACTCCAGTGTCTGCCAGATCTTTCTGGAGGGATCGTGCAGTCAAACGTGGGTTTTGAATTGTTTTTCTCACAATCCTGCGAGCTGTTCTGTCTGATATTTTTCTTGGTCTTCCAGATCTTGCTTTAACTTCCACTGTTCCTGATGACTGCCATTTCTTAATTACATTCCAAACAGAGGATATTGACATCTGAAAACACTTTGCTATCTTCTTATAGCCTTCTCCAGCTTTGTGAGCGTCAACTATTTTCAGTTTCAGTTTTCTAGACAACTGCTTAGAAGAACCCATGGTGCTGATTGTTGGGGCAAGGTCAGATTAGGCTGGGCATTTAAAACCTTTGAGATTGACATCACCTGGTCTTCCCAGACGATGATTGAGAACAATCCATGACAGTGGCAGGGCTCAGCTTTGCAAAGGGGGCAGTGCATGCTATAAATTCTGCAGGGTGCCCAAACTTTTGCAGACACCATTTTTTTGTTTTCTGTTATTTTGAAAGTGTAAATGATGGAAATAAAATCTAACTTTTGTTGACATATTATAAGAATGTCTAATCTGTAATTTGATGCCTTTTGGAGATTTTTCCATCTTTCCTTGGCTTCTTTATGCACATTAATACAAATTTTTAGCTGGGGTGCCCAAACTTTTGATCCCCACTGTAAGTGTGAGAGAGGTGGAGGTAAATTATAAGTGTTTAACGAGATGGCACATTACACCGAAGGTTGAGTATAAGATATGTGGGGAAAATTCACAAGAGTGCTGGAGGGGATGTAGAAAAATAGGCACGTTTTATCATATATGGTGGGAGTGCCCGAAGATCCAAGGTTTCTGGGAAAAAATTGTCCAACTAATTGAGAATATCTCTGGGATAAAGATAGGATTGGAGCCAGCAGTATGTCTACTACATAGTACAGAGTTATCGGTAAATAAATATAAGGACTCGGGTATGTGGTGCTATCTGAATGCGGCGAAGGGTTTGATACCTAAGTTTTGGTATAGACCAGAGGTGCCGAAGATAGAGGACTGGGTGGAAAGAACAAATCAAATTTGCAAGATGGAGAGATTGTGTTATATGCAGGAAGACAGGATGGGGTTGTTCTCTAGGAGGTGGAAAAAATGGGAAGAATTTATGGTGAAATATATGAAGTAGTAATGTGAGAAAGATGAAAGGATTTACACACCCCATATTCTAGTTGGGAAAAGAGTTAATAGAATAATGAAGAGTAGGTGGGTTCATGGGGGGGGGGGGGAGGGAGGTTTTTACTTTAGGGGGGAGGGGAAATAGAGGGGGGGAGGTAAATGGGAATAAAGATAGCCAGAAATGTAAAAAAAAAAAAAAATCAAACGCTTCCCTTAAAGAAACTACAGCACCAGAAATATTCCGCCCTTTTACTGTGCCATACTGACAGTCTGACAATAGTGCAGTAGAAAAACAATTCAATCTAGAAAAAAAAATCTTTGTCAGAATCTTCCTGTCTACATTCAAAAGGGCAATAGGTCTCCAGTTCTTGATGTCACTGGGCTCTTTATCTTTAAAACAGCAGAACTAACGATGATACTCTCATGGATGGAGGCATCAGGTGTTTCTCCAAACAACTTTTAAACACATCCACCAGAATTGGAGCTAAGACCTCTTTAAACTTCTTATAAAACTCAGCTGTAATGCCATCAGGTCCTGGTGCCTTGTTCTGACATAATTTGTCAAAAGCCTCCCTTACCTCCTCCACAGTGATGTCTGCTCTCAAAGGTGAGAAGTCCAAATTGTCAATATCAGGACCTGGAACCGCCTCTAAGAACTGTGTCATCGTCTCCTTGTCCGAACCCTTTTTCTGAAATAAGTCAGTATAGTATGACCTAATAACTCCAAGAATTCCCTCCTGTGACTGCTGTAAAATCCCCTGAGAGCCCTTCAGGCCTGTTATTAACTTTTTGGCCACCTTATCCCGACAATTCTCAAAAGGGATCAGGTGCCCTGGGGATCCATAATCCCGTTCAAATACTAGGGATTTGTATCTGCTATACTGATACTGACTTATCTCAGATTTTAGTCTGCTGTCCTCACTCCCCTATACCCTCCGGCTCCCACTGAACTGGTCCCGGGCCCGCAGATGGGCAAGTGAAGCCCAGGAGACATAGCGGGCAGGGGAAGGAGGGGCAGAGGCTGGATTAATTTACTGCGAGGTTTGGAGTGCGATCCGGTGTGTGTGTGCCATTGGAGCCCCCCCTCCCCCAGGTTATGACCAGATCCATGATGACCACAAGGGTACCCCCTAGCTGGATATAATATTTATATGTGCATTTAGCTTGCGCTTCTGGTAAGTGCAAGCATACATCATTTCTTACATCACTTTGAAGTCAACAGCACTGGATTCTGGAGTTTTGAACATTTTATTGAATTTTAGGTGTTTTTCATCCATTCACCAATTCACTGGACTACATGTGTTTATATATTTTAAGGAATCTTTTACTTTCAGAGATTACCATTTTATTCATTTTGACAGTGGTTTGTAATATTCACAATTGATTTGTCACTTTATTTTAATTCATCCATTCACCATTGCACTTGTCACTTTGTTGATTATCTGTAATTCACCAATTTTTTGGAAGAAATTCTTTTTGCGCTTCATGCATTTTATCACTTCATTCTTAGCGTTGCATATATATATTTAAGAGGCTGGCACCATAGTGGCTTGTGTGGAAGTAATTGAGCGGCAGCACGGCCACCCAAATGCTTCCATCTGACAGGTGAGCCCTGCTGCTTTCCCGCAGCAGGGCTAAAGGTTAAAAAAAAACGACCTGTCCGGTGCCCAGAACTACTTGTCCCGGGCGTCAGGCGATAGGAATTGAACATCCCTGTGCTAGAATAGCCAATTTTACTGAGTAGGTGCAAAGGGCACCATCTTGTAGTAGGTAGGAAGAACACTCACTTTGTATCTCTTCAGTTTGTACACTATAATTGAGCAGGTGCTAAGGGCAGCATCTTATAGCACGCAGTCAGGGACGGACTGACAACTCATGGGGCCCCCGGGCAATAGGGGATCATGGGGCCCCTGTTTCCTTGCCCAAACTCAAAAAAGCCTATGAAAAAGGTACCAGGGGCATCTCACGGGGCCCTCTACTGACCCCGGGCCCTCGGGCAGTGCCCAAGTTTTCAAATGGTCAGTCCGCCCCTGCACGCAGTGCACTTTTTTAACCTGTTAACTGTGTCCTAAGAAAGAAAGGCCTGGAGTAAGAAGAAAGAAGACCTGAACGAAGGGCCGGCATGACAGGGGTTAAAGGGGGTTGGGATAGAGTCTCATTAGCATAAGGGGGAGTTAAAAATAGTTAAGGAAGGAGTAGGGGGAGCCACAAGGGGTGGTCTTACAGGGTGTGGCAGGTGGTTTTCAGTCTGGAGAGAGTTTTCACAGGGCAAACTTCCCTCCCACCTGCCCGTTGTTTGATGGTTTGTTGTGGTGGTGGTTGTGCCATATTGGTGCTGGGGGATGTCCGGCGGGGTGCAAGGTCATCGTTGGATAATGTGGGCACAAGAAAAGGCACTTTGTTGCAACCCGTCTGAGGTACGGCTTCCAGTTGTTCTGGTGGGGGTATCTGCGGTGGTGTCTCCAAGTCGATGATGTTGCAGCTGGAGGCCTAGTTAAGCAGGACGCAGGTATTCATTTTATTGATGCCTATTGGGACCTTGAAAGAATGTATGTTTGTACTGTGTTTTCTGTTATTTAAAAATTGTATTTATTGATGGTTGTAATAAAAGGCCGGTTTTGAACCATTAACTCCATTTGTTGTCAGTGTGGTTACTTAGGTTAAGTATGGGGGGTAGGTATTGGCTTAGTGGGACTTACAAGCCATCTTTAGTCCCCTGGTACAGGTGCACATTCATTTAGAAAATGTTTTTAATAGATAAAAATGACTCCATTGTGGTAGGCAATGGGTTCAGTTTCTTTTTCCGCCCTAAAAACATTTAGTAAAATTATGACACGCCCATTCAATATCCATACAGCTAATATTACCTTTTATTTGGGAACATTGGGGGGAATTTATCAAAATGGGAACAGAAAGAATCTGGAGCAGTTGTGCATGGCAACCAGTCAGCTGATAACCCCCCCCCCCCCCCCAAACATAAAATTATCTACGGCCCTGGTCAATGTTAATCGAAAGAGTAAAGTTCTGCTTTAACCTCCTCGGCGGTATGATTATTTCTGATTTTTTTGTGCTGAAAGCGGTACCATTTTTTTGCATGGAAATATGTAGTTTTTTATTGTAGGCTGTAATTTTTAGGAATAACTCACTGAAATCTGTCCGAACAAGAGTCTAGTAAACATTCCAGATATGATAAAACTTGAAACACGAAATCATAAATTATAATTTACTAAATAATCATAAAAAATAATAATATAATAATAATATATTTAATTCAATAATATAATCAAACCAAAAACACTGAAATTTGAAATACAGAGGCAAATTTGCACATCGCTGAGCAAAGTCGCAAAATCGTTTTCAGTGTCTGATGACGAATTTCCCCACGAATCATTATCACTCAATTCTGCAAGTGGTTCTGATTTACTATCGCTGTTCTCTAGCTGGTCTAAAACCACTTTTGACATAAAGGAACGCTTTTTGGACGCCATGGACTTTTCTAAGTTTCCAGGCAGAAAGAACAGTCAAAATGCAGGCAGGACACAGGACAAAGCAGTAGGGACAAAATGTATGTGAAATGGTTTGAAACAGCAATGTTTTACTATATAATAATCATTTTTAAAAAAATGAAATTTTTAAAAAATTTCAAATTTGCCGCCGGTTCCGGCTCCCGTATGTCCCGACGTCACAGGGACCGGAACACGGAAGCCGGATGCCGGCATCGGCCAGAGGAGATGGCCGGGGACGCTGCAGGGGACACATCATGGGAGCGAAGGACAAGGTAAGTGCTGCAGGGACTCCCAGAGCAACGCCACATGGTAAGCCCGAGTGTAGCTTGGGGTTACCGCTCTTGGTACTCAAATTTTACCCCGATCTACACTCGGGAATACCGCTAAGGAGGTTAAAGAAAATTAATAAGAGTTACCAAGTGTTAAATACGAGTTAAACAGTGGGTGAGTCAAGGTGTAGAAGGTAGACTCAGATTACTTAGATTTTCTTTAATTTTTATTAGCTCAAAATTCCATCAAAGATGTTAACAAGTTTCTGAGGTCTTAGGATGCCTTCTTCAGAGCTCATATATCTTTGGCAGCCTGCCTAGCTAACAGTGGCCACAGCCTGTTTATATCAATGTGAAAAGTTGGTGTATTTTTTTAAGGCACATTGTATATTTCCCAGGAAAAAAAACACATGTAAAATGCACACAAAGCACACACAACACACGTTTTGCCTTGCATTACATTTTAACATTACGCATTAGAATAGCACTGAAACACAATATACTTTTTGATTAAAATACAGGTGCACATTCTCATGCAATGGTGTGAATGAGGCCTAAATCTTTTGTGATTTATAAGCTGTGCAGAACACAACCGAGTCAAGATCACACAGGTCACTCTCAGCCTTTTTTTTGGAAACCTCCAAATGGCTGATAACAAACCCCTCATTATTAAGCATGCTTGTCAAATCACTTTCATTATACTTTACAGCGTGGAACCTCTCTCCCCCAACCAGAAAGAATGTGGCATTTAAAATTCCATAATACAGCAAGTGCCCGCCAGGTTTCAGAAGATTTGAGAACCTCTTGAAGTTTCTCACAAAGTCATCAAGATCTTTGCTTATGATTTCCAGAACACCCCAAAGGATCAGGCAGTCAGCTTGTGGTAACGCAATTGGGTCTGTGAGATTTTCCTTGCTGAGATCGAATTTAATTACATGTGCAATTGCCGCCCTGAGTCCAATTTCCTTGTCCTCACATTGGTCACTGTAAAGTAGAAACACATCACATGTCATATAAAACTTTCAACTGATATTATATGAAGCAATGGTCATATTAAGTCTGAGCTGTTAACAGGGCCGGACTGACAACTCATGGGGCTCCCCGGGTAATAGGTGATCATGGGGTCCCTGCGTCCTTGCCCAAACTCAAAAAAGCCTATGAAAAAGGTACCAGGGGCATCTCATGGGGCCCCCTACTGACCCTGGGCCCTCGAGCAGTGCCCGAGTTTCCAAATGGTCAGCCCGCCCCCGGCTGTTTAATACTGCTAACATTTCTAAGGTGCAGATGGTTATTTGTAGTATTAATATATAAAACTGGGGACATGAAGAATGTAATTATTGCCATAGTGAGCATTTTGATAACACAAACTACACTGCTCAAAAAAAATAAAGGAACACTTTTTAATCAGAGTATAGCATCAAGTCAATGAAACTCCTGGGATATTGATCTGGTTAATTAAGAAGCAGAGGGGTTTGTTAATCAGTTTCAGCTGCTTTGGTGTTAATGAAATTACCAAGAGGTGCACTATATTGGCAACAATGAGATGACTCCCAAAACAGGAATAGTTTTACAGGTTGAGGCCACTGAAATTTTTTCCCTACTCATCTTTTCTCACTGTTTTTCACTAGTTTTGCATTGGCTAGGGTCAGTGTCACTACTGGTAGCATGAGGTGATACCTGGACCCTATAGCGGTTGCAGAGGCAGTCCAAATCCTCCAGGATGTCACATCAATACGTGCCATTGCCAGAAGGTTTGCTGTGTCTCCCAGCACAGTCTCAAGAGCATGGAGGAGATTCCAGGAGACAGGGCCATAGAAGGTCCTTAACCTATCAGCAGAATCAGTATCTGCTCCTTTGTGCAAGGAGGAAAAGGATGAGCACTGCCAGAGCCCTACAAAATTACCTTCAGAGGGCCACTAGTGTGAATGTCTCTGACCAAACAATCAGAAACAGACTTCATGAGGGTGGCCTGAGGGCCCGACATCCTCTAGTGGGCCCTGTGCTCACTGCCCACGACCATTTGCCATTGAACACCAGAATTTGCAGGTCCACCACTGGCGCCCTGTGTTTTTCACAGCAGGTTCACCCTGAACACATGTGACAGATGTGAAAGGGTCTGGAGAACCGTGGAGAACATTATGCTGCCTGTAACATCATGCAGCATGACCATTTTGGTGGTGGGTCAGTGTTGGTCTGGGGAGGCATATCCATGGAGGGACGCACAGGCCTCTACAACCTAGACAATGGCACCCTGACTGCCATTAGGTATCAGGATGAAATCCTTGGATCCATTGTCAGACCCTACACTGGTGCAGTGGGTCCTGGGTTCCTCCTGGTGCACAACAATGCCCGGCCTCATGTAGCTAAAGTATGCAGGCAGTTCCTGGAGGATGAAGGAATTGATACCATTGCATGGCCCCCATGCTCGCCTGACCTATATCCAATAGAACACCTCTGGGATATCATGTTTCGGTCCAACTGATGCCACCAGGTTGCACCTCAGACTGTCCAGGAGCTCAATGATGCCCTGGTCTAGATCTGGGAGGAAATACCCCAGAACACCATCCGTCGTCTCATTAGGAGCATGCCCTGAAGTTGTCAGGCATGCATACAAGCACATGGGGGCCATGCAGACTACTGAGTACCATTTTGAGTTGCTGCAATGAAATTTCAGCTAAATGGACTAATCATTTTTTCACTTTGATTTTCGGAGTGTCTTTGAATGTATTCCCCCAAGCTTCAATTGCTTCCAATAATAATCATGCACCAATTTCACCATATTATTTTGAAATCCCAACACCAACACTCCAATGCCCCCACTTTCTTTACAAAACCTAAAGAAAATGTAGGTCTTTTGCACCTTCCGTTATAAATTGGGATCAGCATAGCCACAACTGGTATTCCTTTCTACAGTCTCCAGGTATTTCAATCCACATCCATCCTCCTTATTCCATAAAGGAAATGCATACAAAAGTGAAGCTGAACAAAAACCTTGCAGATGGTTTGTAAAAGCTTGCTATACACGCCTATTATTCTTGATGGCACTCTGTTGCCACTCATTTGGCACACAGATTTTTTTTTTTTATGTCCATGTGTGGGTAGGTGGAGTGTGACATGGGTCTCCCTTGTTACAGGCTCATGGGTGTCCAACTGATGATCTTGCACATGGGCCCACTAGATTCAGAAAATGCACCTACTCCCCTCTCTTCCTGTATACTTTCTTCTCTTCTCCTCTCATCTTCCCTCTCGCTTCTCCTGTTCTCTACTGTCCTCACCTAGTCTCTCCCTTCCTCTACTGTCCTCGCCTATTCCCTCCCTTCCTCTACTGTTCTCAACTATTCCCTGTCCTCTCTTCTCCACTCTCCTTTTTTCCCATTTTCTCCCTTTACTTCTCTTCTTCCCCCTCTCCTCTACCTCTTTTGCTGGGGATCACATGCTGCATGCAAAAAAAAAAAAAAAAAGATTCTTCTAGCTTTAATTTTGATGTTAGTTAAGTATTAAGACATTATGAACATCCTTTTTTATTCAATTTAGTAATATTACTACTCCATTTACAAATCTTAACACAAGCTGAAATGACTATGTAAAGGAAAAAAAAATAAGTGTTTTAAAAAGAACGTCTGGTCGGACTCCCCATGTTACTGGATCATCACACCAACCTGACTCCGAAAAGAAAACGGCAGATACTTCACCTCTTTCCTGCCATTTCTGTAGCAAGTGTAAAGCTGTGCGACCAATTAAACGCTCCGGTTCGGCTGTTCTTCCATTTTTTCACTTCTAAAATACAGTGGTCAGTAGGCTTGAGAAGGATGATATCTTTGAAATATTCCTGTGCTAAATAGAGATGGTGAATGACGGGACCAGCACTGATGTCAATCAACACGTCTCCTTTAATGTCACCTGCAGCAAAAGATTCAAAACAACCTGTGGTATGGTCTCCATGCAATGCATTTGAATTGAGAACAGATACATTGTGCTCCTCCTGAATATGCTAAATTGTTGAAAAGAATGAAACGCTATCTAGCCTGCATTAATTGTACATTAAATGTTGTTCACACAAATCCTATAACTTTAAACATGCATCAACTATAACATGTTCTGAAAATTATACTGCACTATCAATATAAACCATGCAAGAAATGGACATATATTTGAAGGGCCAGTTCATCCAAAACTGATATTTCAGTTATTGGTAGGTGCTGAGAAGTTAAATCATTTCCCAGTTTCTTCTATTTCTTTAGGATTCTATTAATGAGATCTATGAGCTGAGGTCCCAGCTCTGCATACCTTCTATGCCCATTATTAGGGGCTCCACTGTCCTGCAAGTAGTCCTAGATCTGCCCCCACTTTGCCTTTTATGAGGAGATACCAACATCCCTGCATTGATTTCATGAGTGCACACACCTGCTGTGTTCATTACTGAAACCGAAACAAAGACTGAGAGAATCGTATTATAATGAATCATGTATTTAGACAAACCTGGTGCAATAAAGGGTTAGCCTTATTACTTAAACGTTCCTATGTTTAACTTTTCAGATATGCTGATATGTGACAATAATTCAGTCAACTCGAGAGTATAATAACACAGGTCTGCAAAAACATTTTTTTTCAAGAGCTGTTTTAGTTATTCCATATAATCTTTATGTTTTTTGGTGCACTGAATCCAAAAATGACCTCGATTTTGTCATAGGACATCACGTTTCCTGACAATTTAGGTAACTATGTTAAATAAGGCAATACCTCAAAATAAATGGAAATAGACTTATAAAATTAAAGTTATTACAATTTTTTCATGAAAATCCTTTTTTGAACTGAAATGAGCTCACCTACACGCACTAAACTCAATTCTTCTTCCCTGTGAGGCTCCTCTTGGTGCATTTACGCTTGTGAGTAGCATCTGCAATGTCTCTCTGAAGCATCCAACAGTAGTCTGCCATCATTGTAATGCTCCATTTTCCCTGGTATCTCCTTTCCATCTATTTAATGTCTTGGTGAAATCATTCACCTTGTTCCTCACTCACAGCTCCCAAATTTTCAGGAAAGTAGTCAAGGTGGGACTGGAGGAATTGCACTTTCAAACTCATCAGGCAACCTAAAGCTTGAAATGCATTCAGCATTCCTCTGACGATCTTTTTTTAGTGAGGATCTTTGTTATTGCCTAAAAATGTCTGTACGACTTCTTTAAATGCAATCCACCCTTCTTTTTGAGGATCTGTCATGGTATTGACAAACTCTTGATCAACTAGAAGCCTTCTAATGTCTGGTCCGACGAACACACCTTCCTTCAATTTTGCCTCTGACAGGCCTGGAAACTTGGTGACCAAGTATTTCCTGGAAACTTGGTGACCAACGTTCCTATGTTTAACTTTTCAGATATGTTGATATCTTACAATAATTCAGTCAACTCGAGAGTATAATAATTAAAGGAATTTGCTTAGCTTGGTTTAAATATGTATTACAGATTTGTAAAAAAAAAAATAGATAAATATGACAAATTCAATCCAGGAGGAGTTTGCAATTTCTTCCTGCAAAGTTCCTGGAGGCAATAGTCCTTGATTCATACTTCAATATGAATCTTGTATATGACCATTTTGCAAATCAATAGTTCATGCTTCATTTCTCCCTATATATATTCCTGTAAAAATAATTTATTTTTCAAAAAGAGATTTACCTACCTGTGGAAAATGCACTGTTGAATTTCTCCATAGGATACATAAAAGCTTCATAAGCAAAGGGCATGTCAGGTTTACTAGAATAATATGTTTCCAGAAAATTCCGGGAGTGGAAGCCATCTACGTGGTAGAATTTATGAGAGCCGGGCTCCATCCTGTAATGTTGTTATGTCCACTACAGCAATCTTCCAGTTTGTCTCCTATCTTTTATGTGTGATAAAATCAACTTTTTAATATTAATATGACTTCAATAGAATATCACCCAATATTTGCACACTATGACTCAAGTCATCATGTTTTGATAGCAGAGAATCAGGTGATTTCATTGTGATCAGCCAACAAAATACATTATTTAAAGTATATCTAAAGCCAAAGTTTTTTTTCCCCAGTTTTAGAAATCGTAGAAGAGGGTTGTTCCTCTCTTAGACAGTTGTCTCCATAACGTGCGACCCCCACAGATTACTATCTTACAAGTACAGAATAGAGGTTCTTTTGTTCTGCAGCCAAATTGTCTTATGTGTTTTGCTTTGAATACAGTAAGGGTTAGAAATGCTATAAAGATAGCCAATTACATTACACTCTGAAAGTATGACCTCTTTACTATCTCCTTCATTTTTTATAAACACTGATTCAAAGCAAGGTGCTGCAAAACCATCCAGTCAATTCAAGTCTACCCAGGTAAAGCTAGTGGTAGTTGGTCACTTTCAGCTGAACTTGATCTGTAAAGTTTAACACATGTTACCATCATCTGAACAATTTCTACAGTTTTAATGATTGTGTCAGGAATGGACTCACCATTAGTGGTGGGACTCATCTGCCATGTTGGCTGCAGTACCAGGGCTGGCCAGCGGGTGCTCTCAGCAACCAGAAGCTCACTCCTGCAATCAGCCATCGCCTGAGGCTGATTGCAGGAGGTGTATTTAAGGAATGGCCAGACCTGCAGTCAGTGCCTTGGTGTATGTTTCCCATGAGCCCCTGTACCTGCATCCTGTCTGCTTCCTGCCTGATTCCTGATTCTGCTTTGATCCTGATTCTGAATGAACTTCGCCTGTCCTGACCTCGGCTATTCCTGACCACTCTCCAGCCTGCTCCTTTGGTACCTTGTCTGCCTGATTGTTCCTGACCCGGCCCGTCTGACTACGTTCTGCCTGCTCCTTTATGTCTTGTCTGCCTGATGATTCCTGACCCAGCCTGCCTGACCACTCCACCTCACCAGCCCTGACTGCTCTTGTCTGTGTACATTCCGTTATCAGTTGGAGGTCTGGTTTGTTATATTGTGTGTTTTATATTTGTGTATACCTTTAATAAATTATATTGTTACACCATACTTGAGCCTGTGTTTCCCTGTGTCAGTTCACACATCTCTGGTCTTACGGGGAGCTCTGACAGATTGACCGAAGAATACCCTGGCACTTATAGACACACAGGCAACTCTGTCACCCTAATCCAATCACCATAGAATGTGTCAAGGTAGATGCTCACTATGGGAGTGAAGGTACAGTATGTGAAACGATCCTGTTTAAATGTATTCTATTTAATAACTATGGTGCCATTGTGTCTGGGAGAGGTGTTCATAGTTTGAGTGATGTCAAATCTTTAGGGTAGAGATGTTAAAACAGCATTATATGTGAGTGGCAGATGGTGTTAAACGTTTCCACCTCAGTTTAAGGATGGTTGTTTCACACTAATATAGTTTTGCTTCCTTCAGATCTAACCAGGTAGGTCCTCGCATCACATAGTTGTTTGAAATCTAAGGCCAGCTTAACATTCCCATCTGGGTCACTTTTGGGGAGATTTCTCTTAACTTCCTGTCCGGCTGACCACTACCACTAAGGCAGAAAGTGAGGGGAAATCTCTTCACTAGCAACACACCAATTAAAACTGGACAAAATTTTTAATCACTTGCCATCCGCCATATAGTAGAAGTACAGCTACAGGGCGGAACAAATGTGCAAAATCATTTTTAGATACGTGATTTGCATCTCTGGGTAGGGGGCGTATGCGAATGAGTGGGTAGATCGCGAGCCGCCCTACCCATGCTGCTATTGGAGGCTGGGGATATCAATCACTGAGTCCCGGCTGGCGATTCCTGGCCAGCACTTGGTGATCATCAGCAAAGCTGACGGGAGTGACCTGTGTGTAAACAACATAGGTCCCTCTGCTGTCAACATGAACATGCTGCTTTGTATCTCTGCACAGCAGGGAGATACAAAGCATCAACTCTCCAAGGTAAAACAGCACACAGCGATTTCTGGCCAGCACTTGGTGATCGTCAGCAAAGCTGACAGAGGAGAGACCTGTGTGTAAACAACACAGGTCCCTCTGCTGTCAACATGAACATGCTGCTTTGTATCTCTGCACAGCAGGGAGATACAAAGCAGCATGTCTCCAAGGTAAAACAGCACACAGCGATTCCTGGCCAGCACTTGGTGATCATCAGCAAAGCTGACAGGGGAGAGACCTGTGTGTAAACAACACAGGTCCCTCTGCTGTCAACATGAACATGCTGCTTTGTATCTCTGCACAGCAGGGAGATACAAAGCAGCATGTCTCCAAGTTAAAACAGCACACAGTTAACCCTTTGATCGCCCCTCATGTTAACCCCTTCCTGCTCAGTGTCATTAGTACAGTGTCAGTGCTGTTTATTAGCACTGAACACTGTATTAGTGTCACTGGGGGTATCAGTGGCAGTTAGTCAGTTCCCACCCAGTGTCAGAATGCCCGCCGCAGTCCTGCTATATATTGCTGATCGCCACCATTACTATATAAAAAAAAAAATTCCAGTATATATACAGCCATTTGTAGACGCTATAACTTTTACGTAAACCAATTAATATACACTTATTGGGATTTTTGGCAAAGACATGTAGCAGAATACATTTTGTATAAATATTGAATCCTCTTTAGTGTCAGTGAATCTTCCCAAATATTTACTTCAGTGTAATAATCCCAAAGTATGATCGATTTTCACCGTATACAGTACCTCCAAAAAATGAAATAAAAGCTAGATAGTGTATTATCCTCAATTAATCAGTGATCAAACCCATATATACAGAAATAACTCATATGTGAAAAATTGTGAAAACACAATACGAAAACACAACGTGAAAAACACGTGAAATAGTGAGGCACTCCGAGTACACTTCTATATGAACACTTCTCCGTGAGCACTCAGTGAACACTTCTATGTGGCTAGAGTAAATACTCTTACCCTAAATACATGATCAAAAAGCTTTCTAAGAGAATAATCCAGTAAGCCACCAATCCTCAAGATTATCCCACAAACGCTATTCCAGATGCCGGGTTATCCCATATTTCCAAGCATGACACAATACTACCCAGGGCCATCCATAGGCAATCACTCATAGAGAAAGAAAGGACGATATAGTGTAGTATATCCAGTAAAAATTAAATCCAGGCTTTAATGAATATGCTTACATTAAAATGACATTAAAAATGCATATATTCCCATAACACCATTTCTCGAGCAGCTTCCGGGAACGCTAATACCGATATCACCTCAGTTAAGATGGCCGCTCCGCCACTACCGGTCAACGGTCAAACTTCAGTTCTGGGTATTCCAGTACACTTAATTTTCACTGTACAGCAACTTTCTTCCTATGCAGGAGGGGTGTCCAGCTCAGCTCCTTAATGATAACACCAATGTCCCACCAGCTCTGGAGTCTGACTGTTGCCACACACTTCCCAATCTGTAAGAATACATTTTGGCCTAAATTTATGAAGAAATTAGATTTTTAAAATTTTTTAAAAAACTAAAATATTGTTTTTTTTTAAACTGTTAGTCTTTTTTTGTTTATAGCACAAAAAATAAAAACTGCAGAAGTGATCAAATACTACCAAAAGAAAGCTCTATTTGTAGGAAAAAAATTCCATACATTTCATTTATGTACAGCATTTCATGACCGCGCAATTGTCAGTTAAAGTAACGCAGCCCCATATCGAAAGAAAAATGGCCTGGTCAGGAAGTGGGGTAAATCCTCTTCAGGGCAAGTAGTTAATTTTTCCAACTCAACTTTCACAATATGGAGGGGAGGGAAAGAGGAGAGCTAAGTGCCTAATTAGTTTTATCTTTTACATTTTGAGAGTTAAATTGGTAATTCACAAATAAACCAGAAAACACATTGTTTGAAAAGAACTAAAGACACCTTACAGATAGATACTGAATTTTATTTGTTAAACTATGTTGGTCACAAAAAGTAACGCACTGACATGGTAGAGACAATATAGGGATTGATTTCATTCAACCATTGAGCAGTAATAGGCAGTGGTGAAAACACTGATTTTTGTTTTTTAATGTCATTTATGTCATGAAGCCAGGACCTCTAGATGTTGCTGTAAGCCAGGAATCTGGAGAATTATTGAACATCCCTACACCTAGAAAATCCTTTACCATCACATTGAACAGTAGTCCAGAACTTGACTATACTGTCCAGTTAGTGAAGTATTTCCCTAAGGTATTCTTTGCCCTTTGACAAGGAGTCTTCATTTACTTTTTCACTACTGATCAGTGCGCAAAGTTTAACTACTTCAATACCAGTCTGCATATACCCCTTCAATAACAGTTCATTTTTCATCTCCCAGGCTTTTCACTTGACCACGGCTTCTGGGCTTTGTATCCCCCCCCAATCTCCCCCCCCCCAGTATAGATTAAGGAGGGAATGCTCTGTCTGAGAAGGTCCAGCCACATGGGAGAAGCCAGGCTGACAGCTGTTATGTAACCCAATCCTCCAGCAAAACCATCTGTTCTGCTCTCCTTCAAATACCTTCTCTGCTATCTGTCACCAGTGGAGATGCCTGTCCTGAGGAGCTTGCCAACGTCTTCATAGCTGCTGAGACCTGTAGTCCTCCTGAAAAATCCTGCAAGGACTTTGCAGGTATGCTGAGGCAGCATGTGACACGGCGGTCACATGACCCTAAACCCCGCCTCCCGCCTTCTGAAACCCTTAAAGGGGCGGGAGGCGCCGGCGCCAAGGGGTTAAGTAAAGTGTTAAACCTTGTTTTCTGCCTTGTCTGAAGTTCTTTAAAGGAATGTAATGCAAGTAACCGCTGCCTTCTACACTTAGTTTTCAGCTGGAGGTCACTAGACACATTGGGGTATGAAGAGTCAGCACTAAAAGAGTCATCCTGGTGCCGTATTACTTATGTCGGCTGGGACAGCCTCTAGTAATTAGGGAGATGTTGTCTGTACTCCTTCTGCAAGCGGATTGTTTCCCATAGCAAAGGGAGCAGACTCATGCCGCCAAGGTTCTCATCCTGTGCAAAGGTATGGGAAGGCACGAGTTAAGTGAGTGCGCACATGGAGCCCGCGCTAGGTGCACAGCGGGGTCCACTCTGTTACTTTAGAGAGGTAGTGGCAAGCTCTGGACAGGTGGATATGGACATAAGCTCAGCATGTCCCTCCTCATTGCATTGCAGAGGTGTACGTTGACAGCCTCAGCCTTGCCCCAGGGAATTGATGGAACCGCCATAGAGTAAAGATCCCCCATGTATAAGGAAAGTGACCGTGTTACAGGGGCCTAGTGTAGCCCAGAAGAACCCACCCCAGGGGTAGTCCTCACATGCGACCCAACTTGGCACCCAATGAGTGAATAAGGAACATGGAGGAAGGTCCGTCATCACCTGCCTACACCTTACACAATTATGTATTTATACAGTACATGGTGACCAAAGTCCCCTTTTTCATCTCTTTTAGATATTAAACCCTTAGTTCTTAAGAATTTTCAGCAGCTGATTTATCAATTACCAACTATGCAGCTTCTTTATCTATTAATCTATGCCTCTGTTCCTGGCCGGTGCTATGACCACTGCCCTGAGTTTCCTGTTTCAGGGTGGTTCCTTTCCCTTGCAGGGTCCTATGGAGTCACCCTTGCATGCAGGGACTTTAGCTGCATCAAAGGAAACACAGTACTTTAGCCTAGGATGGTAAGGTACTTCCCTGCTCTTTCTTCCTCCCCCTCCCTTCTGCAAGGCAATAGACTGACTCCAGACTGCACTGAACACTGATAACTCATTCTTGTGAAGAATAGATGTTCATGGAAGCAGCACTGGGAGAGCAGAATCATTGAAAGTTGTAAATTGCAAATACTGGGATACAAATTTTAGCCTCCCTCCAGCCCCTCTATTATTCTTACCTGAGCCCAATCTTGATCCAGCGATGTGCACGAGAGCCAAGGCTCTCCCCTCTCTCTCACTCCTCATTGGCTTATATACAGCACTGGGAGCCATTGGCTCCCACTGCTTTCGATCACAGTAAGTGAGGCGTGAGTGGTGGTCAAGCCGTGATCTGTGTGTCTTATGCACGCACAGGGCCAGCTTGTGAGCGAGCAAGCACGGATTCCCCCAAAGAAAGCGGCTTGCTGTGGGGGCACTCCATGGGGAGGGGAGCCAGGAGCACCAGCAGGGGACCCTAGAAGAGAAGGATTATTGTTACTATAATCATGATCCCTGTGTTATGTTGATCATTAGATCGACTCCACTCTAACGGGAAAAAACAAAATGACCAGAAGTCAATTATAATTATAATCAATAACTCCAAATGTTACAACAGTTAGGAAGAGTTATATTGACTACATGAAAGTGAATCACTTTGCTGGTATTTCGCATGTAAACCCTTTTTGCCTTAAAAGTGTCAACATTATTGAAATATTTAGTGTTCTGATACATTTCATTTAGAAATTTGCTGAAAAAACTTGTGCATTAAAAAAAAAAAAAATCTATCTATCCCTCCACTCCTGTCTCTGCTTTAAAAAGCCTATTAAACATAATACCGCTAACAGAAAAATCTATAATTCAGTAAGTGATTCAATTTGTGGGCATTCAGTGGTATAAAATGTAATGTGAGAAATTTGTTAATGTCCCAGTGATACTTTCCTAGCAGCATGGTCCTTTAGAATTGTCTGTGTCAGATTCAGAATTTGCTACTGCCTATTTTTGTATTTTATCGACATGCGCCTCATTTTATTTTTAGTAGTTATTTCCTAAAAGCAGAATATGTTCCTCTGTGTGCCTCTCTGAAACTAGTTTCAACTTATTACTGATTTTCCTGACCCGCCTGTCCAATGAGAAAGCCTCTATAAGTGATGTGTTGTCTGTATTGTATCTATACATTTTTTTTTAGCAATAACTTTCAAAAATACAAAGCAGAAACAACAATATATCTGTCCACTTGTCTTTATGAATTTAGAGGTGAGTCGTGTATATTTCCCAGGGTGTGCTTGTGACTATATTGAAGCTTATTATATTATCTTGTTATTTGTACACTGTCAGCTTGATGTTTTATGAGTTTGTTGGTAAACCTGTGATACCAATGTGGTTTTTTTTTTAACCAAGTAGTATTTGCGATTCCTATTGCAAATTATACAGATATCACAAGACATATACTGTACACTGTTTAATTTTTCTACCTTCTGACCTATGTCCTATTTTTCTAACACATTATTAAATTATAGTTAGTCAGATTGAAAAACAGACACCAGTCTATTGAGTTTAACCAATAAAAAGAAAAAAAAATTGAAAACTTCAATATACAGAACCATTGGTCTAGCTTCGACCAATGTAGGTATACATATTTCATTCCTGGCCAATCCCAGTAGAGGAGAATCACTGTAATCATTGTAATAGTGGGCACTGCTACATCCTCTGTATCCTCCAGGTCCCATGCCAAGTGGCTGCCCTGCTGCATACTGAACACAGTGAGTTGCTTCTTTGACATGGGTACCATTCAGAGAACACCTTGTATGTTTCTGAATAAATGCAAGGTGTTCTCTGACTGGGTAAGGTGGAGATTCACTGAGGACAATGTTCGGTGCGGGACCTGAAAAGCAGCAATCATCACTGTAGAAGGTAGTACAGTAATTATCTGCATCCACAGGGGTCAGCTAGGTATCACATATGCATACTATGCAAAAAAATCCATACCTTGAATTCAGCTTTAATATAAAGTCATATTCTGTGGATTTAGGAATCCAATCGCTCAACAATCAGCTGAGCTGGCTAGAACGAGTTCCTGAGGAAGTCTATTCCACATTTTCATAGTTTTTACTGTAAAGAAGCCTTTGCGTATGCAAAGATTGAACCTCTTTTCCTCAGATGTAAAGAGTGGACACTTGTCCTTTGCAATGACCTTAAAGAGATTAACTTAACACCAAGTTCACTATATGGACCACCTATGTAATTATACATGTGATCATATCCCCCCATAATTGCCTCTTCACAAGTGAGAACACATTCAGTTCCTCTAATCTTTCCTCATAGCTGAGCTCCTCCATGCCTCTTATTAATTTGGCTACCCTTCTCTGTACTTTCTCCAGTTCACCGATATCCTTTTTGTGAATTGGTGTCCAAAAGTGAACTGCATATTCCAGATGAGGTGTTACTAAAGATTTGTACAGGAGCAAATGATTTCACTCTGGGGGTCTATCCTTCTAATACATTAAGTGTAAGTATTTTTCTTCTATTAGAAACTGTAGCTTGGCATTGCATGCTATTATTAAGTCTATGATCTACCAGAACTCCCAGACCTTTCCTCACTACTGATTCCCCTGGCTGTTTAGCTCCTAGAATGTATGAGTTATGCAAGCAGGCTAAAGCTGCTAGAGAGTTAGGATCTGGCCTAGGCTGGGATGGGAAGGGGGTAAATATAATTGCTTCCATTGCATGGGCTTTTTAGAGTATCAGCCAGCCCACTTGTGATATAAATTGGAGGAAGGCTGAGGTCTGAGAGTCCCACTTTTCCACAGAGAGCCCTTTGAGAGATTCCATAGTGTGCTGTTATTCCAGCCTACAAAAGAAGTCCTAGCTGCCTTCCTTTTGTACCGAGGACCACGGGTTGCTATTATCTATGGACTATGTCACCAACTGTGGACTATGCCACCATCAATGGACTCTGTCTCGATTAACTGACATCTACAAGGTATGTTTGGGCCAACTAATAGTTAGTTAGGGCTAGTGAAGGAACCATTGAACTTTGTATCATGTTTGCACCAAGTGATCAGTAAAGTCGATTAAAGCTGTGTCTGGTCTAAAGTAATTTATAAAGGGGTGCAAAATGGGGCTGGCATATTAGAAGAACCTGGGCCTGTAAAGGCACTAGAGGGGTGAAGAATCTACAGTGTCAAGTCAGTATGCTAACAAAAAACAAGGTCGTTGCCAAGGGTAACTTAGTAACACTCAAGACACTAAGCAACCAGTTGAGGTGTGGTACCTGGGTAAGGTGAGGTGTCCTTTGGTAGTGAGAGTGCTGCTATTTGGGTCGCCTCCCAAGTGGTCCATCTCCCATAGCAACTGGGAGCAGACCAGTGTTATGGAGGTCCTCAGCCTAACTGTATGGTACAGAATAGGAAGAGTTAACACAGGACATGTATGAGATCCACGTTTGGTGGGAACCCCTTCTGTTACTGGGAGTGAAGTAACAAAGGTACACTGGCTGCTGGAGGTGGTGCGGCTCTACCTCCCACAATGAATGCAACATACAATAGTTACTAGATGTCAAGCTATGGGACACTTTATTAGAAACTCAGCTTCATTCTATATGCAGTGTTATTCTTGGAGTCAAGGCGCAGAACAGGACCCAAATTACCAAGCAGCAGTGCTACAAACACAACCAGCTTGTGCTACCGCTGCAGGGTCTATGAGATTTTCCTTTGCAATTTCGAAGTTCACAACTTGTCTGATTGACTGCTTTACCTGCATTTCTTTCACTTCCTATTCATCACTGTAAACTATTTAAAAAAATTTAAGCTTTTGAACATTCTATCTCCTTACTCCAGAATTGATTAGCAGTTTTTGGTAGATCACTCCAGTTCTTGACATTGACAGTTTAATACCCTAGTGCTCAACCAGAAACCCCAGGGTCCCATGAACCCCCTTGGTCCTAGTTGTACAGCCTTTGGACCACAGGAGTCATTAAGGGGGCACATGGACTGTAATGGAAGAATTTTCCAGCAGTCTCTTGCAACATATTCCCAGTCCGTGACTGTGCCCTGCAGCATGTTTCCAGTCTCCAACCAACATTTCTACATGTTCTAAAATATCTGCTTTGGAATGCCCACAATCCTTGACACACTTCTTTAGCATTACTTTTACTGAAAACTATGTGAATCCCTTTGGTGATGTGAGGGGGTTTAGTTGAGACCCCCTATACATTGAAGTATTTAGATTTTGTGTTACCCTAGGCAACACAAAAATAGTCTACCCCCACGGACACCGACCAACACCAAACCCCCCCTCCCGTGGAGAGAGCCTGATATTGACCAACAACACGCCTGTTCCCCACCTGGGAGAGCCTTCCACTAACCCCTTTCCCCGGCGATAGAGGGAAAGACACTCCTCTTCATCTCTGGACATCCCCGGAATGAGAGTCAGGCTCTACATACACCATCGAGCAGCCTCTCTCTGATCCCACCTGGTTCCCATGGATCACATGTCCCTTCTTTCATCCCTTCTTCTGGGGGGAGGTGCTGTCCCCCTGAAAAATGCTGCCCTAGGCAAGTGCCTTGTGGTTAATACGCTACTGCCCCTATACCTTGTATAGAAGATCTGAACTCCAGGGCACCGCAATGGATGAAAATCCAACCTGGAGCATTTTTGGTTAGGCAGAGCACTACAACACGCAATAATGTGTTAATGTGAATAGCAGTGCTTTCTAACTCAGGCAGGTTTCCTTACTTCCTTGCAGTGCCATTGAAAATCGAAAGTGCCACAATGCACTAATGCTTTTAAGGTGCACAATGCATTACAGTAACTCAGGAGGTAAAAACTGGCATGTGAAAAAAACACCATTAAACATTCACTTGTGCATCTAGTCAAAATGTATTTTACCAAATTATTGACAAGGTGCGAGACCAATCAAATGACCCAGTATGGGTGTCCAGCCATTTCCTAAGCTCTATAATGCATCTCTCATTGAATCTCAGCAGGATAATCTCTTTAAAAAAAAACAAATCACAGGCTGCGTACAGACCTGATACTGATGTCAACCACAGTTGTTCCTTTAACCGCTTGCCCTCCAGAGGATTTACCCCCCTTCCAGACCAGGCCATTTTTTACAAAACAGCACTTCGTTATTTTAACTGACAATTGCGCAGTCATGAAATTTTTGTCCTTTTTTTCCCATAAATAGAGCTTTCTTTCAGTGGTATTTGATCATCTCTGCGCTATAAACAAAAAAAGAAAAACAATTTTGAAAACAAAACCACATATTTTTGACTTTTTGCTATAGAACATATCCAATAAAAAAATTTTTAAAAATCTAATTTCTTCATAAATTTAAGCCAAATGTATTCTGCTCCATGTCTTTGATAAAAAAAAAAATCCCAATACATGTAAATTAATTGGTTTACAGTTGCAAGAAAAAGTATGTGAACCCCTTGGGATTACGTGGAGTTTTGCATGAATTGGGCATAAAATGTGCTCTGAACGTCATCTAAGTCACAACAATAGAAGAACACAGTCTGCTGAACATAATACTACACAAACATTAGATGTTGCCATGGTTTAATTGCACATAACATGTAAACATTCACAGTGCAGGGAGGAAAACGTATGTGAGGCCCTAGCTTAATGACTTCTCCCAGAGCTAATTGGAGCCAGGAGTGAGCCAACCTTGACTCCAATCAGTGTGATGATATTGGATGTGTTGCTGACAGCTGTCCTGCCATTAAAAAACACACACCTGTTTTGGGTTTACTGGCTTCAAGAAGCACTGTCTGATGTGAACCATGCCTTGCAGAAAAGAGCTCTCAGAAGACCTACGATCAAGAATTGTTGACTTGCATGAAGCTGGAAAGGGTTACAAAAGTATCTCCAAAAGCCTTGATGTTCATGTGTCCACGGGAAGACAGACTGTCTACAAAAGGAGAAAGTTTAGCACTGTTGCTACTCTCCCTAGGCCTGGTCGTCCTGTAAAAATGACTGCAAGAGCACAGCGCAGAATGCTGCATGAGGTAAAGAAGACACCCAGAGTGTCAGCTAAAGACCTACAGAAATCTCTGGCACATGCTAACATTTTTGTTGATACATCTACAATAAGGAAAACATTAAACAAGAATGGAGTACATGGGAGGACACCACGGAGGAAGCCATTGCTGTCCAAAAAGAATATTGCAGCACGTTTGAAGTTTGCAAAAGAGCACCTGGATGTTCCACAGCACTACTGGCAAAATATTCTGTGGACAGATGAAACCAAGATTGAGTTGTTTGGGAAGAACACACTACACTATGTGTGGAGAAAAAAAGGCACAGCACACCAACATCAAAACCTCATCCCCACTGTAAAACATGGCGGAGGGAGCATCATGGTTTGGGGGTTCTTTGCTGCCTCAGGGCCTGGACGGATTGTTGTCATTGATGGGAAAATGAATTCCAGAGTTTATCAAGACATTTTGCAGGAAAACGTACGACCATCTGTCCGCCAACTGAAGCTCCGCTGAGGATGGGTGATGCAACAGGACAATGACCCAAAGCATACAAGTAATTCAACAAAACAATGGCTGCAACAGCACAGAATACGCCTTCTGGAGTGGCCCAGTCAGAGTCCTGACCTCAACCCGATTGAAATGCTGTGGCATGACCTTAAGAGAGCGATTCACACCAGACATCCCAAGAATATTTCTACACTGAAACAGTTTTGTGAAGAGGAGTGGTCCAAAATGACTCCAGATCGTTGTGCAGGTCTGATCTGCAACTACAGGAAACGTTTTGTTGAGGTTATTGCTGCCAAAGGAGGGTCAACCAGTTTTTAAGTCCAAAGGTTCACATACTTTTTCCTCCCTGCACTGTGAATGTTTACATGTTATGTGCAATTAAACCATGGCAACATCTAATGTTTGTGTAGTATTATGTTCAGCAGACTGTGTTCTTCTATTTTGACTTAGATGACGTTTAGAGCACATTTTATGCCCAATTCATGCAAAACTCCACGTAATCCCAAGGGGTTCACATACTTTTTCTTGCAACTGTACGTGAAAGTCATAGTGTCTACAAATGGCAGTATATATATATACTGGAATTTTAATTGTTTTTATACTAGTAATGGCGGCGATCAGCGTCTTATTGCGGGACTACAGTGGGCATTCTGACACTGGGTGGGAACTGACTAACTATTACCAACATCCCCAGTGACACTAATGCAGTGAACAGTGCTAATAAAAAGCACTGACACTGTTCTAATGACACTGGGTTGAAAGGGGTTAACACATGGGGCGATCAAAGGGTTAACTGTGTGCTTTGTGCTATTGTAGTCCTCATGCACACTGGATGTTTTGTACAGTGGCTGTTTTTGGCTTTTGATGTTTTTTGATGTTTTTTTCTACAGCCAGTAAACCCCCCAGCATGTTCTCCTATGTGCCCATGCACACATAGACTGTAGTAAAAAGTGTGACTGTCCCGACAAGATTATCATGAGACCCCTGTACATCTGGGGCCCCTGGATGTAAGGAAATATGTTTTATTAACTGTCATCCATTTTGAATAATGCCTCCATTTCTAGATGTGTGAACAGTTAGTTTTGTTTTTGTAACTCCTCTCTAGTTTCTGAGAATAGTTTCATCTCTGTAAACGGAACTACTTTATATGGTATCCCTCAGCTCTTTGCAGTTTCTGTTCTTCACATAACTATATTGATAAGAATGGAATGTTTCATTGGTCATCCTAAGATTAAGCAACACCCACTGAGTTCTGTATAAGCGTTCTTGTTTTGCATTAAACTTTCAGAGATTTAGCTTGCACACTTCGGTGTCTGGAGCTTTATATCTCCCAGCCTGAGGGTGAAAATAACGAGGACAGGGGCTACAGACATAGGCTGATTCCTTTCACTGGGCGCTGCCTAGGGCTGCCCATACTTTAAGGCAGCCCTGGTTATCATTGCACCAGGACAATAATGGTGGTAAATCCAAAATTTTACAGTTGTCCCTGCAGTGAAAGGTAAGGGGACACTTATTTTGGTGACAAGGATATTCCTCCTAAAACACATTGGCTGTTTTTGGTGCCCTTAACCAATAAACATTTCAAAAAGACCTCTGACTGGTATGAACCTTTACACCAGCTTCTCCTCAACACCCATCTCAGAGTTTAGTGATATAAAAAGGCATTCTCCTTACCTTGGAGAGCTTTCCTCTTACTTACCATTGTACCCCTAGGACCAGAAGTGAAGGGAAAATCATCACAAAGGGACATAGGAATCAACAAATTACAAGGGTTTAAAAAATACTACCTTTGCCAAAAGTGAAGATAGATGTTTTTGGCTTTAGATAGATTTGATAGACACTTTTTTGGAATGGGGAGATTTACTAAGACTAGTGTACAGAGAACCTGGTGCAGCTGTGCATAGTAACCAGTCAGCTTCTATGTTTCATTGTCAAAGCCTAATTGAACAAGCTGAAGTTAGAAGCTGATTGCTTACTATGCACTACTGCACCAGATGCTGCGTACATCCGTTTTAGTAAATTTCCCCCAAGAGTTAAAAGTATGTAATGCAGGCCATAGGTGAGTCAAAAATAGGCCGATTTCTCGGCCGAAAAAAAAATCGTCCGATTTTCACACCGTTAATGGGTTAAATGGTCAACCGTTTTTCTGGGCAAACCTTAGATTGTACGCTCCTTGAGGGTTAGGGACTGATGTGAATGTACAATATATATGTAAAGCGCTGTGTAAATTGACAGCGCTATATAAGTACCTGAAATAATTAAATAAATCGGCCGGTCTTATTACCGATAAAAAATCTGCGCATGAGCCATGACCTGCAAGAAAAAGAAGAAAAAAAAAAGAAGAAGAATTCCAGTCCGCTAATATATTTGACATGAAAAAGTATTGCGGTTGCAACAATGTATCTATTTGTATCCACATAAAAACATCTGTATCTGAAATGGATACAAATACAGTGAGGAACAGAAGTATTTGAACACCCTGCGATTTTGCAAGTTCTCCCACTTAGAAATCATGGAGGGGTCTGAAATTCACATTGTAGGTGCATTCCCACTCTGAGAGACAGAATTTAAAAAAAAATTCAGGAAGTCACATTGTATGATTTTTAAAGAATTTATTTGTCTTGCACTGCTGAACATACAGTTGTGGCCAAAATTATTCAACCCCCACTGAAATTGAGTGTTTTGGCCAGTTTGACATTGCTTTTGATCATTCAGTCATCTTGCTTACATTTACATTAAAGAGGCACTTGTAGGTCAGACAAATATAACATAACAGTTATAATGAAATAACCACAAATGTCTTTTCTGTGCTCACAGCATTATCAGTTTTATTCAACCCCCAAGTGACATTCAATCTTAGTACTTAGTACAGCATCCTTTTACAGTTATAACAGCTTTTAAACGTGAAGCATAGCTTGACACAAGTGTCTTGCAGCGATCTACGGGTATCTTCGCCCATTCTTCATGGGCAAAGGCCTCCAGTTCAGTCACATTCTTAGGCTTGCGCACTGCAACTGCTTTCTTTAAGTCCCACCAGAGGTTCTCAATCGGATTTAAGTCTGGTGACTGCGATGGCCACTCCAAAATGTTCCAGCCTTTCCTCTGCAACCATGCTCTAGTGGACTTGGAGGTATGCTTGGGATCATTGTCCTGTTGAAAGGTCCAACGTCTCCCAAGCCTCAGGTGTGTGACGGACTGCATCACGTTTCCATCCAATATCTCCTGGTACTGAAGAGAATTCATGGTACCTTGCACACGCTGAAGCTTCCCTGTACCTGCAGAAGCAAAACAGCCCCAAAGCATGATTGACCCTCCACCATGCTTCACAGTAGGCAAGGTGTTCTTTTCATCATAGGCCTTGTTCTTCCTCCTCCAAACATAGCGTTGATCCATGGGCCCAAACAGTTCTAATTTTGTTTCATCAGTCCACAGAACACTATCCCACAACTTTTGTGGTTTGTCCACATGGCTTTTGGCATACTGCAGTCGACTCTTCTTATTCTTTGGAGACAGCAAGGGGGTACGCCTGGGAGTTCTGGCACGGAGGCCTTCATTACGCAGTGTGCGTCTTATTGTCTGGGCTGAAACTTCTGTACCCACATCTGACAAATCTTTTCTCAGTTCCTCAGCAGTCACACGGGGACTTCTCTCCACTCTACGCTTCAGGTAGCGCACAGCAGTCGAAGTCAGCATCTTCTTTCTGCCACGACCAGGTAGCGTTTCAACAGTGCCCTTTGCCTTGAATTTGCGAATGATGCTTCCTAAGGTGTCTCTTGGTATGTTTAACATCTTTGCAATCTTCTTATAGCCATTGCCCTTCCTGTGAAGAGAAATCACCTCTTCTCTTGTCTTCCTGGACCATTCTCTTGCCTTCACCATGTTTGTAACCACACCAGTAAATGTCTAGAAGGAGCTGAGTATCACAGTCATTTTAAAGCTGCCTAATTGGTGCTTATTATGCTTGATTGCTGCTCGGTGACATCCACAGGTGTTTTCAATACCTGATGGAAAGCACCTGTATGAACCTCTGTTCTTCAGAGTGGTAGTCTTTAAGGGGTTGAATAATTGTGGCAATGAAGAAACCACATAAGAACCATTTACTACTGTATTACATAAACAATTGATGTCATTTTAGTTGCATTTGGGTAGTTACAACGTCCTTGTAGGATTTGATTCTGAATACAATTCCAAATGTACACTATAGTCCCTAAACCCCTTTACAGCATTGGGGGTTGAATAATTTTGGCCACAACTGTAAGTATTTGAACACCTAAGAAACAGCAAGAATTCTGGCTCTCAAAGACCTGTTACTGTGCCTTTAAAAAGTCCACCTCTACTCCACTCATTAATCTAACTTAGTAGCACCTGTCTGAGCTCTTTAAAGACACCTGTCCACCCCACAGTCAGTCAGATGCCAACTACTACCATGGGCAAGACCAAAGAGCTGTCAAAAGACACCAGAGACAAAATTGTGGACCTCCACAAGGCTGGAAAGGGCTACGGGGCAATTGCCAAGCAGCTTGGTGAAGATAGATCAACTGTTGGAGCAATTGTTAGAAAATGGAAGAGGCTAAAGACGACTGTCAGTCTCCCTCGGACTGGGGCTCCATGCAAGATCTCACCTCGTGGGGTATCACTGATGATAAGAAAGGTAAGGAATCAGCCCAAAACTACAAGGGAGGAGCTGGTCAATGACATGAAGAGAGCTGGGACCATAGTTTTAAAGGTCACTGTTGGTAGAACACTATGCCGTCATGGTTTCAAATCATGCATTGCACGGAAGGTTCCCCTGCTCAAGTCATCACATGTCCAGGCCCGTCTGAAGTTTGCCAATGACCATCTGGATGATCCAGAGGAGGCATGGGAGAAAGTCTTGTGGTCAGATGAGACCAACGTAGAACTTTTTGGTCTAAACTTCACTCGTCGTGTTTGGAGGAAAAAGAAGGATGCGTTACATCCCAAGAACACCATCCCTACTGTGAAGCATGGGGGTGGTAACATCATGCTTTGGGGTGCTTTTCTGCGAAGGGGACAGGATGACTGCACTGTATTAAGGAGAGGATGAATGGGGCCATTTATTGTGAGATTTTGAGCAACAACCTCCTTCCCTCAGTCAGAGCATTGAAGATGGGTTGTGGCTGGGTCTTCCAACATGATAACGACCCGAAGCACACAGCCAGGATAACCAAGAAGTGGCTCCGTAAGAAGCATATCAAGGTTCTGGAGTGGCCTAGCCAGTCTCCAAACCTAAATCCAATAGAATATCTTTGGAGGGAGCTGAAACTCCGAGTTGCTCAGCGATAGCCCCGAAACCTGAGAGATCTAGAGGCCAAAATCCCTGTTGCAGTGTGTGCAAACCTGGTCAAGAACTACAGAAAACGTTTGGCCTCCATAATTGCAAACAAAGGCTTCTGTACCAAATATTAATACTGATTTTCTCAGGTGTTTAAATACTTATTTTCAGCAGTGCAGACAAAAAAATTCTTTAAAAATCATACAATGTGATTTCAGATTTTTTTTTTAAAATTCTGCCTCTCAGAGTGGGAATGCACCTACAATGTGAATTTCAGACCCCTCCATGATTTCTAAGTGGGAGAACTTGCAAAATCGCAGGGTGTTCAAATACTTCTGTTTCTCACTGTAGATACAATGTTGCAACCGCAATACATTTTAATGTCAAATATAATAGCGGAGCTCTCTGCAGGGACAGAAGTAATTAAATGCCGGCTGTAGACGGGACGAAAATCCCGTTGGTGGTAACGTCAGCCTATTGAACGACCGATTTTTAGCTTTTTTTTTAAAAAACGTCCGGTTTTCAACCCGTCTATGGCCTGCATATAGCTGTAAGAATTTTCAAGTAGCCCTATTCAAGTAACATTTCTAAGAAGGCGATAAACATTCTCAATCTCCAAGGAAAGCACAGTCCCAAGAAACCTTATAGACCTTGCACCTCTGAAATGCTCTGGATAACATCTTACTCCACCTATTCTGGGTCTGGGTACAGTGGTCAGTCACAATCAAGCTCTAGTATGAAAGCTTTTGGCACATTGGATATTTCTGAGAAGTACTCCTGCATCAAATTATCTGCCTACTGTATATGGTCTGCTCAATGCCTCCAGCACTGGGTTGGGGTGTCAAAACTAATTCGCAGATACAGTCTTAGAGAACAGCACAATCCCTTTCTTTGATGTTACCACAATCCAACCTTCCAATTCCTGTTCCTTGCTTCAACCAATAATAGAAAAAGATGTTCCTGTCAGCAAGCAGGATCTCCCAGGACTTCACCCCCACATGGCACGAGGCTTCCCGCGCCCTGCATCCGCCAGAGACAAAGGCTGCGCTCTCGAGAGCGCAGGCCGTGTCAAGGGGGGGTGCCTCGTTGCCCAGCAACGTGGTGCTGGGCCGGACGTTGCCAAGGAAACCAGGAAGCATCCTGCCCAGCTTTGAGAAGGCAGGCGCAGGACTCTCTGGATTGTTTGTCTGCTGCCGAAGCTGCTGGGAGGTCTGTGCTGAGGCCAAACTCCCGCAGCCAAACCCTGCTGAGCATACTGCATAATACTCCGGGAAGATTGTAGGAATATTACCCGCTGGGCACTCTGCACAATACCCTGGGAAATATCAGGACTGTTACCCGCTGAGCACTCTGCATGATACTCCGGGAGATATTGGGACTATTACCCTTTGGGCACTCTGCATAATATTCTGGCAGACTCAGGATTATTACCCGCTGGATACTCTGCTAATACTCGGGGCTCAGGAGGGGTACCCGCTGCTACACTGCCTGATAATGTGGGGTCAGGATTGCCCGTGCTGCTGTATGCTGGGAATATCCGCTGTGTGGATCCTCTGCTGTGTGCTGAGGCTGCTAATACTTAGGGCTCAGGAGGGGTACCCGCTGCTACACTGCCGGATACTGTGGGGTCCTTTGCTGTGTGCTGAGAAGTATCGCTACCTGCTGTCGGCTACTGTGAGCCAGGAAAAACCCCTGCCAGAACTGTGAGTGTCATTTGCTTCTGTTTTCCCCCTGTACGGACTGCTGTGAATTTTCCCCCCTTACTCTTCCCTGCCTGGATTACAATTATTTTGGCCCTTCCCTGCTCCTCCCCTGCTCCAGAGACTTGGACGCTACCCTCAGACCCAAATTGAGTGATTGTCATAATTCAATAAAGCTTTGAGTGTTCGTCATCTTCTCTGTGTGTTCTGTCCTGCCGATGCTCCGTCACACTGATCCATACATTTGTGTTCTCCCAGCCTGACTATTGCAATCTAATAGCTGCTTGATCTTTTATGTGTAACCATACATGATTGTAATGCCAATAAATACCCAAACATGTGTTGATAATAATAAATAAATGCATTAGAAAAATATATATCAAAATTGGTGATAATAAAAAAAACAAAAAAAAAAACAAAAACAAAATAAAAGTCTGTGCAAAATTATTCAAATTTGTGTCCTTCGATGATTAAATAAATATTCAATTAATAAATAAATATCAAAAATAAAAATTGAAAAATATGGAAAATAAAAAGTAAAAAATCAATGAATATTGTGCAAAAACACAAAACAAACTTGGTGCAGAGTTCAGCAAGGATGAAATATCTGTGTGCTCTCCTTCCAATCAGCCTGAGGTGATGCAGGTGAAGGTTGCAGATAGAGGGCTATTATGTAAGCCTGAATGGTCATATGGATCTCTCCCTCCTCAGATCTTTCCTTGATCCAGCCCTTAAAGCATTCCTCATACGGATCATGTAAATAGAGAAAAGTGCATAGTGCTTTATCATTGATACAAATAAACACTTTAATATGCGCTCAATATGCATTCACATTGATTAAAAACAATCTGCACTTTGTATAATAGCCGCTTAAAGCGGTGAAGACCAGCCTCTCGGGTGTGCTCGCATACACTACCAGTGCTCGCCGTGTAAGGATGCGTGGTGATGTCACTGCCCCTCCCCAACGCGTATCTCCACAGGGATTCGTGGCTTCGTCCGATGGGAGACAATTTTCATTTTATGAAAAATTATGACAAATAAGTTACAACTTCAAAAAACTCGCCATGCCTCTTATGAAATACGTCGGACTGTCTACTTTGCAAACAGTGGTCATTTGGGGGATATCTGTGCTGTTCTGACATTCTTGGACCTCAAGAAATTAGATTGGTTGTCAGTACTTCAGGATTGATCAATATTCAGATCTATACCATAGTTTGTGAACTCTATAACTTTCCTACAAACTAAATAATACATCTTAATTTGGGTTATTTTCACCAAAGACATGTAGTAGAACACTACTTGGCCTAAATTTATGAGAAAAATTATTTATTTGCAAACTTTTATAACAGAAACAAGGAAAAACGTGTTCAAAAATGTCGGTCTTTTTTTATTAATTTAGCAAAAAATAAAAACTCCAGTGTTGATTAAATACCATCAAAAGAAAGCTCTAGCTGTGTGAAGAAATTATAAAATTTTAGTTTGGGTACAGTGTTGTATGACCGCGCAATTGTCATTCAAAGTGTGAGAGCGCTGAAACCTGAAAAATGACCTGGGCAGGAAGGGGGTAAAAGTGCCCAGTATAGAAGCTGTTAAATACCAGGCCACTACAGGTTGGCAGGGATTGTTCTGCCTTTTCTATTGCTGGTCAGAACTACCAGTAGCTACCTACTGAGGAAACCCGAATCTGGGGCGTAATGCGTATAGGTGGAAGGGGCTGAGCGCTAGACATTTTGAACTGATGACCATCTGGGAGAGCAGGGTGGTGAGCCATGTAACGAAATTATACATTATAGGCTGGCTTGTTTCTTACATTTTGTAAGTGCTTTTAATCTGGGCGCTAATAAATCATTTTATAAATAGAGAGCACTATGGTTCCACTTTTCTGTTTTCCATAATACATATTATACAGTATGAAAGCATCAGCTGGAAGAGTGTATATTGTGTTGGTGCAAGGAGAGGAGCTGGAGGTGTACACAAGTCTGTCCACATGTTGAGCACCCAATGACCTTTTGATGAGGCCATAAAGTGAGGTGAGCAGGTTTTTCACCTAATGGTGGTGGCACGGTTGGCACTGAAGAAGAGAGAAGATTTATCTTATACACATTGCACAGTGGTGTTATAGGAGACTTTTTCATGGGACTTTATTGTTTTTTATTGATTTTTATATGAGATATTAATTTGTTGCGCTACACATTATTGGTATTCATTTTGGTAAGTGTCATGTCGTCACTAACAGTGTTTTAGCAGCAACTATTTAGAGCACTATCATATTATTTCGGGGTGTGTTGCTCTGATTAATTAGGGGTTTAGATTTGGTCAGAACTACAGCTCTCCAACCAATGCGGGTATGAAGTTTGCTAATTGCAAAACTCTAGATCTAACTTAGCGTGTGTGCTGGATCTCTGCATGGAGATCACTGCTTTCACAAAAAAGAGCAAATGTCACTCTCTACAGCATGCTGGCAGGGGACAGACTTTTCTACATAGGCTGTGGCTGCTTTCGGAACAGAAAAGAACTGAAAGACTTTGCACATGTTTTGATGTGATGCACCTAGAAACGTATTTAAATCGGACACAACGGGGCGCCAATCTCAGTGTAGAGGGTTAAAGATTTATTGGTAACAAGAGGCTACTCACAAATGGAAGAAGTATAATAGCATGGTAAAGGAATGCCTTTGGTAAGCCCTAAAGTCTGTCAATGATGTGAAGATGGATCCTGGTTATGCAGGATGAGCAGAGATGCAGCCGTCACCTGACCCTGCTCCTGCCCTGCCATTGGTCGCCCTGCCATTGTGTGTGTATATATATATATATATATATATACACATGCACACACACTATATTGCCAAAGGTATTGGGCTGCCTGCCTTTCCACACACATGAACTCTAATAGCATCTCAGTCTTAGTCTGGATTAGGGTTCAATATTGAGTTGGCCCGCCCTTTGCAGCTATAACAGCTTCAACTCTTCTGGGAAGGCCGTCCACAAGGTTTAGGAGGGTATCTATGGGAAAGTTTGACCATTCTTCCAGAAGAATATTTGTGAGGTCAAGCCCTGATGTCGAACGAGAAGGCCTAGCTCGCAGTCTCTGCTCTAATACAAAGCAAAGGTGTTCTATGGGGTTGAGGTCAGGCCAGTCAAGTTCCTCCACCCCAGACTCGCTCATCCATGTTTTTATGGCCCTTACTTTGTGCACTGGTATGCAGTTCACTGGAACTAGGGGGCCAAGCCCAACCCCTGAAAAACAACCCCACCCTATAATCCCCCCTCCACCAAACCTTTCACTGGGCACAATGCAGTCAGGCAAGTATCATTCTCCTGGCAACTGCCAAACCTGGACACATCCATCGGATTGCCAGACAGAGAAGAGTGATTGGTCACTCCAGAGAACATGTCTCCACTGCTCTAGAGTCCAGTGGTGGCGTGCTTTACACCACTGCATCTGACCCTTTGCATTGCACTTGGTGATGTAAAGCTTGGATGCAGCTGCTCGGCCATGGAAACCCATTCCATGAAGCTCTGTATGCACTGTTGTTCTACTAATCTGAAGGCCACACGAAGTTTGGACAGTTGACGAATGGAATATTTAGTAGCCAGGAAATTTCACGGATAAACTTGCACAGGTGGCAACCTATCAAGGTACCACGCTAGGGCGATCAAGGGGTTAAATATATGCCTAACAATGTGTAATGTGTGCTGCTTTTAATAACAGATCTGTAAATTTCTTATCCCTGCAAAGCTCTGTGTTGTTGAATCACTGGCCAGGACTTGCTGACAGGCTCTCACTTTGTACAATCACATTTTATTCTCTAGGGTCTTTGCTTTCAGAAAATATACAATGTTTGGGGGTTCTAAATATTTTTTAGGGGAAAAAAGCAGATTTTTACATGTATATGAGAAGCGTCTTAAGTGGCTTGGGAAGAAAGTAGTTAATCCAGGTAATGTCCAAACAATGAAGATGTCTTTGTTTTTCCTGGTTTAATGACATCACAGAAGGAGGAACACTTTGACACTTGGATAGTATCCACATTACACATTGTCACTACGGAAAGTCACGACACAGCCCAACAGTCGTTCTTAAAAACTCTAAGACAAGAAGACTGACTGATATTAGGGGACGCACTCACACAAATACACGCAGAAGGTGTGACTAGTAAGTACTGAGACATAAGGAGCAAAGTAATCTAAGAGATGATTGTCAGTGTGCTGTCAATGGGAAGGTAAGGTTAATCTTTGAAAACATGATCTCCTTTCTCTTATCTATATGCAAATACTTGTTGCCTGACTGCCATCTCCAATGCTGAAGCTTTGGATTCAATACTATTAATCACTGGCCTTGAATAGATAAATAAGGAGCTTTTTTTCTTTTACTTTCTTCTGACTTTTCACTTTCTACATGCTTGTTCTGAGAAAGAATTATTAGAGTGATACTAAAGGTTCTTTTTTTTTGTAAAATAACAAACATGTTATACTTACCTGCTGGGTGTAGTGGTTTTGCACAGCGCAGCCTGGATCCTCCTCTTCTCGGGTCCTCTGCCGGCTCTCCTGGGTCTTTCTTTCTGTGGGGTGCCCTCATAGTAAGCAGCTTGCTATGGAGGCACCTGAGTAGTAATTTTTCTGAGCCACTGCTCTGTGTGTCTGTGGCTTGGCCCTGCCCCCTCTCTCCTCATTGGCTGACTGGCTGTGATGACAGCAGTGGGAGCCATTGGTGTCCACTTGTTGTCTCAGCCAATGAGGAATGAAATGAAAACGAGAAGCGCACCAACCTTGCGCATTACCTCAGTAACCAAAATTTATTAATTGTAAAAAATATACTCACAAACAGCGAATAAAATCAGGCATGTAAGTCCTCACAGGGACTTGAAGATAACATGAGTCCCATCAGGGGAGTGGGTGTTCAGTACCCCTGACGCGTTTCGAAGGGGGTCCCTTCTTCCTCAGAGCTAACTGAACTGTGAGTGCTCTCTCCTATATATACTCCTGGACTGAACCTAGGCCCTCCCCACTGGGTTGGGCAGTCTCAGGTTAGTAGGAGGGGCCAAGATATCGTCAACAGACAATCACTATTTGTAATGCCATCAGAGAGAAATGATATAGACAAACATAAAATATAAGATATAAAATATATAAAAAACCACATTTTGCATACTCCACTTAGTGTGCATATAATATATCAACTAGGCGATGACACCATTGGAAATGATGATAATAGATAATACATGATGAAACATAATATATTGTAAATAGTTAGTCTTATTCCATGATTCATTAGTGAGCGATGTATCAAATGGACAATTCATCCAGAGGACTTGTCATGAAGCTGGATGAGTATATAGCAATTAATGTAACAATAGACATAAATTGTTAGTCAATGGATGTCTTAATGGTTAAGTGTCCATAGTGACACAAACACATGTATATATATGTAGACATATAAACCCACACACAAACCTTCAACCCGAAGCTGTGTGTTGTGTGCTACCAGGCAGTTGCATGTGCTTCGTGATCGGATGATGGAGAGGATTGGATCAGTACTCTTGGATCCGTAGTAATGTATAGTCAGCAGCAGAGGGAGATCTTATGCTTCCCTCTATAGCTGCAGGTTTACCCTGTGTGTGGAACGCACGCTAGTATGGAATGCTCGTGACTGCGCATGCGTGGACCAACATGCGCATGCAGTGTTGATTGGGCTTCCCCAGCCTTGTTTTGGAGCCGCACAGCCCTTTATGCATTGGTGGACGATCCCTCCAGGCCTGGTTCCATCTGTTCGCCACCTGTCTGAGTCCCAGAGCGCAGGAGAATTCGTTTTTGATTTACTCAGCCAATGAGGAGGCAGAGACCCGGGACAGCTGAGGCTGTCATACACATCTCTGGATCAGGCTGGATAAGGTTCAGGTAAGTATTGAGAGGGGCTGGGGCACTGCTGCACACAGAAGGTTTTTTTACCTGCATGCATAGAATACATGAAAGTAAAAAACCTTCAGCCTTTACAACCACTTTAAAACCACACATCACCAGCTACAAGCATTTTCTGAATTAAGCCATCGGTGGCATAGCTCCCAACTGTCCTTCATTTGGAGAGACTGTCCCTCTTTTAGAACCACATCTGTCTGGCCCCTTTTATCTCCTACGTTGTCCCCCTTTTTGGACTGCTGTGCAGACCCCTCCGAAAAAGTAGATCTGCAACACTAAACATTCATCCAGACATTCATTCATTCATCCAAACAACATTCATTCATCCAAATTCTAATTGATAAGACAGATGAAACAGAGCTACTACCCCTTTGATCATCTACAGCTTGCAGGCAAGGGCTTCCAGCTAGGAAGGTCTCTGTTAACCTCCAATCTTCAAGCAATGCATAAGGAAAGCTGGCGCTCCAGTGCAATGGCTATAATCAAATGCTCCTTATTACAGTTCACATGATCCAGTCACATAAAATTCCAACGCGTTTCGGCCATTAGGCCTTAATCATGGCTTACAAGCAAGTGAATATATCTTTTATAAATAGTACAAACTAATTGTCAATCCTGCCTCCCAATATCACATGACTCCAGGAGGGAGGAATAAATTATGCAGTATAAAACATGCATACCTATAAAATGAAAATGTAGAAAAGCAAGCATTCTGATGTCTGTTTGCTCTTGCTTTTATACATTTTCTTTTTTTAAGAGTTATATTCCATATATAGCCATGATTAAGGCCTGATGGCTGAAACGCGTTGGCTTACTACATGACTGTATCATACGAACTTTAAACAAGAACATTTGATTATACCTGTTGCATTGGAGTGCCAGCTTTCCTTATGCATTACTTCTAATTGATGGCATTAGTAATTTTAAAAAGTCAGTGTAAAGGAAAAGATGTGGTGGGAAAAGTAGTTGTTTCCAGCAACTATTTTTTTACTGTTAATTCTTCATGGTCCACATAGCTGGGGGTGTGCCCATTACATTGCTTTGGAAAAAGATTCTCAGTTTCATCTTGGAAATTTGGAAGGTATGCCACTGGGATTTGGAAGGTCTCCACTGCTCTAGAGTCCAGTGGCAGCGTGCTTCACACCACTGCATCCGACACTTTGCATTGCACTTGGTGATGTAAAGCTTGGATGCAGCTGCTTGGCCATGGAAACCCATTATTATTATTATTAATATTATTATTATTATACAGGTTTTATATAGCGCCGACAGTTTGCTCAGCGCTTTACAGTATGGTGGGAGACAGTACAAGAGACAGTACAGTAACAATACAATTCAATACAAGAGGGGTTTGAGGGCCCTACTCGTTGGAGCTTACAATCTAGGAGGGAGGGGATAGTGGTACAAGAGGTAATAACTGTGGGGAATGGAGTGGTTGGAAGAGTAGAGGAGTTCTGTATTAGCTGAGGGAGGGGTAGGCTTCCCTGAAGAGATAGGTTTTCAGAGTGCGCCTAAAGGTGAGCAGGGTTGGCGATAGTCTGATGGATTGGGGTAGGGAGTTCCAGAGGATGGGGGAAGCCCTGGAGAAGTCCTGGAGATGAGCATGGGAGGAGGAGACAAGGGAGCTGGAGAGTAGGAGGTCTTGTGAGGAGCAGAGAGTACGGTTTGGGTGATATTTGGAGACAAGTTCGGTGATGTAAGTTGGGGCAGTATTATGAACAGCTTTGTACGTCAGTGTTAGTATTTTGAATTTTGTCCGTTGGGCAACTGGAAGCCAGTGGAGGGATTGGCAGAGAGGGGTGGCAGATACGGAGCAGTTAGTAAGGTGGATGAGTCTGGCCGCAGCATTCATGATAGACTGAAGTGGGGATAGCCGGCGGAGAGGTAGGGCAATGAGGAGGGAGTTACAGTAGTCGAGGCGTGATATAATAAGGGAGTGAATGAGTTGCTTAGTGGTTTCCGAGGTTAGGAACGGACGTATTTTGGAGATGAAGTCTATATGAGTTTGTCAGTGATTGGACCTGGGGCTGAAAGGATAGATTGGAGTCTAGGATGACACCTAGTACTCTGGCTTGAGGGGTGAGACTGATAATAGTGTTGTTGGTTTTGATGGAGAAGTCAGGGGGGGGGCGGGCTGGGGGGAAAACTAGGAGCTCAGTTTTGGAAAGATTTAGTTTGAGGAAGTGGAGTGACATCCAATCCGATATGTCGCTGAGTAGGCTTGTGATACAGGCGGAGACTGAGGGGGTGAAGTGAGGGGTAGAGAGATAGATTTGTGTGTCGTCAGCATAGAGATGGTAATTGAAGCCGTGGGTATTTATCAACTGTCCAAGGGAGGAGGTGTAGATGGAGAAGAGAAGGGGCCCGAGGACAGAACCTTGAGGAACCCCAGCAGAGAGAGGGAGTGAAGAGGAGGTGGTAGCGTTATAGGTAACACTGAAGGAGCGCTGTGATAGATAGGAGGAGAGCCAGGAGAGAGCGGAGTCTTTGAGGCCAAGAGAGTGTAGTTTTTTGAGGAGGAGGGGGTGATCAAGCATGTCAAAAGCCGCAGTGAGGTCGAGGAGTACTGTATAGTGGCCATTGGTTTTGGCGGTTAGCTTCTATGAAGCTCTGTATGCACTGTTGTTCTACTAATCTGAAGGCCACATGAAGTTTGGAGGTCTTTAGCTATTGACTCTGCAGACAGTTGGCGACTTCTGTGCACTGTGCGCTTCAGCATGCGCTGACCCCACTCTGTCATTTTATGTGGCCTGTTGTCAGTTGCTGTTGTTCCCACTTGCTTCTATTTTGTTACAATACCACTAACAGTTGACTAATGGAATATTTAGTAGCAAAGGAAATTTCACGGATGCACTTGCACAGGTGGCAACCTATCACGGTCCCACGCTTGAATTCACTGAGCTCCTGAGAGCGACCCATTCTTTCACAAATGTTTGTAGAAGCAGTCTGGATGCCTAGGGGCTTGATTTTATACACCTGGGGCCATGGAGGTGATTGGAACACCCAAATCCAATGATTTGGAGGGCTGGCCCAATACTTTTAGCAATATAGTGTTTTTTTTTAAAAACTAATGGCGGCAATCAGTGACTTATAATGGGACTGCAATAGTGCAGCTGGCAATCTGACACTAGCTGACGCTGGAAGGGAACTGACTAAGCGCCACTGACATCACCAGTGACATTAATACAGTGATCAGTGATAATTCTATAAACTGTCACTGTACTGATGACACTGGCTGGAAAGGGGTTAACATTTAGGGCGATCAAGGGGTTAAATATATGCCTAACAATGTGTAATGTGTGCTGCTTTTAATAACAGATCTGTAAATTTCTTATCCCTGCAAAGCTCTGTGTTGTTGAATCACTGGCCAGGACTTGCTGACAGGCTCTCACTTTGTACAATCACATTTTATTCTCCAGGGTACTTGCTTTCAGAAAATATACAATGTTTGGGGGTTCTAAGTATTTTTTAGGAAACAAAAGCAGATTTTTACATGTATATGAGAAGTGTCATACGTGGCTTGGGCAGAAAGTAGTTAATCCAGGTAATGTCCAAACAATGAAGATGTCTTTGTTTTTCCTGGTTTAATGACATCACAGAAGGAGGAACACTTTGACACTTGGATAGTATCCACATTACACATTGTCACTACAGAAAGTCACAACATAGCCCAACAGTCGTTCTTAAAAACTCTAAGACAAGAAGACTGACTGATATTAGGGGACGCACTCACACAAATACACGCAGAAGGTGTGACTAGTAAGTACTGAGACATAAGGAGCAAAGTAATCTAAGGGATGATTGTCAGTGTGCTGTCAATGGGAAGCTAAGGTTAATCTTTGAAAACATGATCTCCTTTCTCTTATCTATATGCAAATACTTGTTGCCTGACTGCCATCTGCCATGCTGAATCTTTGGATTCAATACTATTAATCACTGGCCTTGAATAGATAAATAAGGAGCTTTTTTTCTTTTACTTTCTTCTGACTTTTCACTTTCTACATGCTTGTTCTGAGAAAGAATTATTAGAGTGATACTAAAGGTTCTTTTTTTTGTAAAATAACAAACATGTTATACTTACCTGCTGGGTGTAGTGGTTTTGCACAGCGCAGCCTGGATCCTCCTCTTCTCGGGTCCTCTGCCGGCTCTCCTGGGTCTTTCTTTCTGTCGGGTGCCCTCATAGCAAGCAGCATGCTATGGAGGCACCTGAGTAGTAATTTTTCTGAGCCACTGCTCTGTGTGTCTGTGGCTTGGCCCTGCCCCCTCTCTCCTCATTGGCTGACTGGCTGTGATGACAGCAGTGGGAGCCATTGGTGTCCACTTGTTGTCCCAGCCAATGAGGAGGCAGAGACCCGGGACAGCTGAGGCTGTCATACACATCGCTGGATCAGGCTGGATAAGGCTCAGGTAAGTATTGAGGGGGGCTGGGGGCACTGCTCTGCACACAGAAGGTTTTTTTACCTGCATGCATAGAATACATGAAAGTAAAAAACCTTCAGCCTTTACAACCACTTTAAAACCACACATCACCAGCTACAAGCATTTTCTGAATTAAGCCATCGGTGGCATAGCTCCCAACTGTCCTTCATTTGGAGAGACTGTCCCTCTTTTAGAACCACATCTGTCTGGCAACTTTATCTCCTACGTTGTCCCTCTTTTTGGACTGATGTGCATGCAGACCCCCCCCCCAAACAGTAGATCTGCATTCTGCAACACTAAACCAAGGGCCTCCAGCTAGGAAGGTTTCTGTCAACCTCCAATCTTCAAGCAATGCATAAGGAAAGCTGGCGCTCCAGTGCAATGGCTATAATCAAATGCTCCTTATTACAGTTCACATGATCCAGTCACATAAAATTCCAACGCGTTTCGGCCATTAGGCCTTAATCATGGCTTACAAGCAAGTGAATATATCTTTTATAAATAGTACAAACATAATTGTCAATCCTGCCTCCCAAGATCACATGACTCCAGGAGGGAGGAATAAATGATGCAGTATAAAACATGCATACCTATAAAATAAAAATGTAGAAAAGCAAGCATTCTGATGTCTGTTTGCTCTTGCTTTTATACATTTTCTTTTTTATAAGAGTTATATTCCATATTTAGCCATGATTAAGACCTGATGGCTGAAACACGTTGGCTTACTACATGACTATATCATACGAACTTTAAAAAAGAACATTTGATTATACCCATTGCATTGGAGTGCCAGCTTTCCTTATGCAGAACTTCTAATTGATGGCATTAGTAATTTTAAAAACTCAGTGTAAAGGAAAAGATGTGGTGGGAAAAGTAGTTGTTTCCAGCCACTATTTTTTTACTGTTAATTTTTCATGGTCCACGTAGCTGGGGGTGTGCCCATTACATTACTTTTGCTTTGGAAAAAGATTCTCAGTTTCATCTTGGAAATTTGGAAGGTATGCTACTGGGATTTCTCTGCTCTCATGTCACTGTCCATGCAGGGGCGCTCTGCAGATCCGCTCTCATCCCAGCTGGCACTGCTAAGAGTATCTGGGACCCTGTAATGACACCATAGGGATACCAGAGAGGTCAAATCTGGGCTTTTAAATCACAAAGTTACAAAATTCAAAAGAATTAAATGACAAGGTAGTTCTTATGTAATTATTACTATTTGGAGTTCCACTGTGAATTATGCTCGAAAAATTTGTTTAAAGTGATTCTAAAGGCTAAAAGGTTGTTTACCTTCTTGCATTTTTATGCACAAAAGTAAGAAACCTTAAGTATGCAGCTCTCCCTTTAGCCCCCCTAATATTTACCTGAGCCTAGTCTTGATCCAGTACTGTACCCAAGAGCAGTGGCTCTCCAGGTTTCTCCTTTCTCATTAGCTGACACACAGCAGCGGGAGCCATTGCCTATCACTGCTATAAATCACAGCCAGTAAGGAGGGAGGGAAGGGTAGGGACAGACCGCCCTCTTTGTGTCTTATAGGCACACAAAGGTGGCTCGGGAGTGGGCACGCACAAGTGCCCCCTGAACAAGCAGCTTGCTCTGGGGGCTCACAGCAAGGGGGAAGAGACAAAAGCACCAGGGGGAATCCCGAGAAGAGGGGGATCAGGGTTGCGCTGTGCAAAACCATTGCACAGAGCAGGTATGTATCACATTTGTTTTTAAAAAAAATCTGAACCTTTAGCGTAGCGTAAAATAAAGTCCCATCTCCTCTATTGAATATTACACTTTTACTCTTTATCTTCTTCAGGATGGAGGCCATGAAAAAAATTTTAGAATGTGCTTACTCAGAGCCGAAGCAGCAGGATTGTCACCACCAAAATATTTGTATGATACTAGCAGTTACGGGATTTTTAATCCTTGCATTTCAGTATATTCTAAAATGCATATCGTACCATCATCTAGAGGGCGAAATTGCCCAACTGCATGAGGATGTTGCTCATCTCTTTCTGGAGTCCACAGAACTTAGAGAGCAGAATGAACGCTTGTTAACTGAAAACCAGAGACTGCTGCAAATTATTGCAGATCTGATGCCATAAAGCGGAACTTCACTCTCTCAATCAACATGGACTATTTTTAATCCTCATGCCACTAGCACTAGTAAATGTATAGGGAAATATATCATATTTACTTGTTTTAAACTTTTTTTTTTTACATTTCTTCAGTTACCTCCTGGTTTTTAGGCCTAGGCAAATGATGTCACATATCCCAGCAGTCTTCAGGAGAGGAGGGAGGGTTCTCATAGTTACATAGTTAGTCTGGCTGAAAAAAAGACAAAAGTCCATCTAGTTCAACCACAAAAAAAAAGTTATAGTCCTATACCCACCTCAGCTCAGCCAATGCCTGAATGCCTGAGCTAAGGACAGATAGATTCTAGGAAGAAAATGCTACATGAATCATCTGCCTTCACTCAAGATGGCCACTGCCAGATGTCAAAAGCGTGGAAACGCTCCTTCTATGCCTGCTGCTGGTCTCATTTTAGAATCCTGGTTTTGGCTGTGATACGTTCTCCTTGACTGTTTGTCCACCTGCTAGGTGATTGATGCGGCCAGTCTGTGGATGGAGACCAAACCTGATATAAACCCGCCCAGCCTGCAGTCCCATGCCTGTGATATTGCACTTGCTCTAATCGGCTTG